>NC_142197.1:16685916-17013833 GCF_026936395.1 Plectropomus leopardus | reverse complement strand
ACCTCAAACACACCGTCTGTGAGCAACCTATCCAAGATTTTAACATGTTAGCACAAAAAGTGGATCAGACATTCCAGTGTTATCATCATTTTCCTCTATCATTTAGTTGCTTTCCAAAAAGCCTCCCAGATTTGGCTCCTGTTAACGAGAAGTCCATGGCTGTGTCGCTTTGGCTGCTACTGAACACGAGAGAGGCAGTGCACATTTAGCATGCCTTCACATTTGTCTAGGCAAATTTCTGAGGCACTGACAGAGAGGAGTTTCCATGTCCAGTTCATTAGGACTGCAAACCTTGAGAGAAAAGAGTGATAAAAAAAAAGGGATATTTAGTCCTTTACATCAATTTCTTATCATACAGTGTTTGCATTACTGATCAAATGGAATGAAAAGCAGCACAGAAACTTTAAAGAGTGTGACTCCAGCATGCAAGCTTTGTTTCCACAGATCAAAATGCTTTTATGTTGCATTAATGCAGAATGCTATCTAAAGAGCAGCGCCACTTCACTGAAGTACTGTACATTGTTAAGAAGACAGTGTAAACCACTAAAAAGCGCTCTTGAATTTCTGCACAATGGTAGGCTCACAAAGACTAACTGAGGCTTGTTTTAGGAAACAGTGTACTGTGTAAAGTATGGCTTATTAAAGCAGCTACGATCAATATTTCATAATTATGATGGACCACATGATAACGTCTGTGTAAAAGGGTTCCTTTGTTGCATCTTGTAGCTGGTTTTGGGGCCAGCAGCTGTGAGGTTCTGGTTCCTCATCAGTTTCCATTTTAAGCAAAGAAATAAATAATGGACATAGCCACTGTGATGTCACACATTGGTATGTGGACTGGCGTTTTGAGGCCTTGAGTTTGGCATTTTGGTAGTAACCATCTCACTCACTCAAAGTTATCCCGCCCTCAATTACGCGTAACTTTAAGTCTTGTGAAAATGCAAATGGTTGAGTACAGTTCACCCCTGTATGGTTATTGTGAATGTCCAAATTAGCTATAGAGATCAAAATTGATTTTTCTACTAGGCTGTAAACATGTTTATTTCTGCTGCAGGGTCGGGCATTCTAACATGGGGGTTTATGGGAATGAGTCACTTTTGGAGCCAGCCTCAAGTGGCCATTAGAGGAACTGCAGTTTTTGGCACTTCCATGTTGGCTTCGTTTTTCAACCCAAGAGGTAACCACTTGACAATAATATGACCCCAAATGAGTGCTCCGAGACAATATTAATACCTTTCTTCAAGTTTCATTCAGATTACAGGGAAATTTTTTTATCTGTCTACTTGTCTATCTCAATGATTTGGGCCTCTTATCTCTTGCAGGCTGTTTTAGCAGCCAATGTTGTATCACTGGATAGCAATCTGTAACTACTATGAGCTTAAAAAGGAAACCACTCAGGGTTTGCATAGTCATCAGAGATTGTGCAGCAAACAAGTGGACTAATGCTTAGACGGGATTCCCCTTTGTCATGCTTAACACACACACATGCACACACACACGCACAAGCACACACAAAATGGATTTTAGGCCTGTGATCCTCTTCAGATGTCTTCTAGCAAACGTACTGCTGTTGCGATTTCCCAAATCCCCTCTCTGCGCTCATTTAGAAACCCCGTAATAAACCTCTTAATCCCAAATCAGTATTTTCTAGAGGGTTGCACAACCATGCGTCTTATGCAACTGGCGGAGCATCCAGAGTCAATTATAGAACAGTTGGGAGGAAGGGGAGGACAGCTGACGAGGCTGCTGATGCAAAACACATTTGGATGAGATGCTTGATTAAATACTAAAAATGATCATTTCAGCAAACAAATGGACATGATTTGAGGACAAAGTCTTTTTGTATTTGAATAGAAATATTTTTACATAATTACCCGTCTAACACAGTATATTATTTTATCTGAAAGGAGCCGTTTGAATTCTGCTAATTTGAGACACTATTTGAATTGCTATATTTCTGAGGACTTCCCACAGCCCACTTTCCATAATTTGACTGTAAGCCACTGAGTTCGCAGCATCCTATCAGTGCTGCTCCTTCTCACAACTAATTTAAGTTATAACTTTGACCTCAGATATGTCTCCTGACCCTGCATACATTAAAGTTTGACCCTCACGGAGACCAAACTCCACTGTCGTCATAGAAAACGTGGATTTATCTACCTACAGTACAGCCATTTGTAGAAGTGTGTGTCTATTAAGTATTTTCCGATTCATCTGACACTTTACAAGGCAAAATACCTGATCAGCATGTGGCCACTGTTGACTCATTTCATGCCTGTAGCAATAATTTCACATGGAAGTCTTGGGAGTTTCTGCCTTCGCTTTTTTTAAAAAGATGTCACATAGGTCCAGGCACAAGGGCTGGCACAACATCAGATTTTCCTACACGACAATGATGCCCATATTAAGGTCAAAATAAATATATTATAGCAATATCAATAGAAAAATAAGTGCTATCAGTCAAATTCATCTTTAAGTTTTTTTTATGGTGCCTTTTGTCCCTTTTTTTGGCAAATGAATTGCATTTAAAATAAGAGTGTAGGGAGGTTTAAAGACCGTCACTAGAGCTGTAAAAAATCATACAAAAAAAAAGCAGTTTCTCTTAATTACATTTAATGGACAGTGAAAAGGCAACTACTGCAGATGGCACTGAGGATGGGAACTTCTTGCTTGTAAAAAAGGTTATGTTACAGGTTTATCTCTTTTTTTAAACCTTTCAATATCTGTTGTCCTGAAGTACAAGAACAAACTGTCGGCCTTTGCATTTCTCACCAGTAGATGGCACAGTTGGATCAGTTTTTCCTCTTCCCTCCTGCCTGATCTTGTTCAGCACAGTAGTTTCTGTAGGATGCCAACTGTGGCTCTCATGAGTCTGAATTATTTAGTGTTGACTGTGATGGAACAGAGATAAAGAGGAGGGCAGAGGGTCACTCCGATAAACCTGTGAGACCAATTTCTTCTGTCTACTCAACGCCTCAAGTTTCAGGTTGAAGGTATTATTCCAAAGTGGTATATATATAGACCTAACTAAAATGATAATGGTTTGACAGACTTATTACTGGTAAGAAACGTGATTTAATGTGATGAAGATATGGAACGCAGACAGGGTTTAGCCACCATACTGTTTGTTTTTGTACATGTCATGATTGTAGCAACTAATCCCACCACTAGTCATATTTTGGCATGCTACCCCAGTTTCAACTCCTTAATTTATCTGTGTACTTTATGTCACCTGAGGAGCGGGGTGGCTTCAGTTGCCATGACAACATACCGCCCAATAGACTTGTGAAACTTGACTCTGCCATCTAACATTTCACTCTGCCTGATGACAATAATTTAGTTGGCAATACCCAGTGGGCAGCAGACTGTATGTGTGCACTTTTTTTGGTATGAACTTGGCACAGCAGGCCCCAATACTGCAAAAAAAAACCAAAAAAAAAAAACCATGAACCCAAAACATTACATCAATCACATGAATAAATAATCTTAATAATCATACCTATACTGAGACATGGAGAGAAAATAGAGGGCCTTGAGGTGGTGTAATGCACTTATATCTCCTCCTGGTTTAAGCAGAATGAGCCTTCATGGTCCTATGTGACCTCAGCAGCCTTTTACCTCTCCCCAGCTCTTTGATCCACCGCCTCCTGAGTGCATCTCCGCTAATCTGGTTCATATGGCTGAAGACAAATTCCTACAGACAAACATTAAAGTGAGGGGCAGGATATAGACGGCTTACCTTGGAATGCTGGAGCAAAGTGTCAGGTCATAAAGTGGGCTGAGCTGTGGAAAAAATGTAAATGATACAGGGGAAAAGTTCAGTCCAAGGCTTTGCAGTAAAAAGTCAGTTATTACAAACTACAAAGTATCTATGCACAGTGACAAGTTTAATCAAGATTTATGTAGCACAATGTAGAAATTTTACCTACTTAATAAGCAACTTCTTCAGGAAACTCTGTAGGGTCCTGTGATAATAATTGAACATTTTTTGATGCAACCTTAAAGGAACTATATTTGAAATTCAGAGAAATGAAAATTCAGTCATTATCTACTCCAGGTTGGGTGAAGTTTTATAGTCCACAAAACACTGCTGCAGGTTCATGGGAAAAAAAGCATTGCACTCATCCCCCAAACAATTGAAGCAAATGGAGACCAGCATTCAAACATTTAAAAAAATACATAAAACCACAAGTGGTGTCCTGAAGC
This sequence comes from Plectropomus leopardus, assembly GCF_026936395.1. NCBI lineage: Eukaryota > Metazoa > Chordata > Actinopteri > Perciformes > Serranidae > Plectropomus > Plectropomus leopardus. The sequence goes on along the minus strand of NC_142197.1, from coordinate 17,009,627 downwards.
CCTGACGTGCCAATTTGTTTTAACCCTTTGAAACTTAAATTGACATGAGTTGTTCTGTGCTGCATTCAGACGCATTACACAATCTATCAGACCCTTTGAAACTTGAAGAAACTGATTTAATTTCTTTCAAAAACATGGGGGGAAAGGCAACTTGGCAAGAAATATCCAACAAGTTGCTAGAATGTAGTCAAACGTGACAAGAAGATTACCCAAAAATGAGATTAAAAAAAAATTGGACAAAAACCCATTATTTAGTAGGATAGGGCTTTTTTGAGTACTTTGCTGAAAGATTTTGCCATAAAAATAGGTCAGTCCTTTCCTCAGCAGAAAGATTGTTTAAAAATAGAGTTACTCTGGAACAATGGTGTATGTGTGTGTTTGCATGTGTGCGTGTGTGTGTGTGTGTGTGTGTGTGTGTGTGTAATGCAATGATTTGATTCCATAGACTGTGTGGAAATGTGTGCATGTGTGTGCGCTGCAAAGGTCTGGATCAAAGTGAGGGGGATTTATGAGGACCGGCTGCCACCATTGTTCTATAAGGATTAACAGAGTCCCCCAGACAGATACACCCATACCTCTAACCACCCACCCACTTTGATACACACACACACACACACACACACACACACACACACACACACACACACACACACACACATGTTCCTTATGTTTAAGGTTCAACATTTAGCCTCTAATCTCACAGTCCTACAGTAAACCGACTGTTCACTGATAGTCAGCGGGGCTCTGATCGTCAGGACAGTTTGAGACAGTCAGACTGCTCTAGCCATACATTACCTTGTATGGACAACATCTCTATAGCATACACAGCTCTGCAGGGAGCATCTGTTTAAAATCTGGTGTCTCTGTCTCTTCTGTATATTTTATCTGTCCCTCCATCCTTCTCTCTCATCCATAATATTATTCTTTAACCTAATATAACACATTAAATCATAGTGTATAAAGCCCCATAAAACCTGGTTTCAGGGTTTAGTTTTTCTTTATCAAATCAAATATTAATGACTAAACACAGGATGATCAAAGTTGAAGTTAAAGAGCCTCTTATATTTAAAAGCTGTGCAAATTCACTTTTCTTTCAAAAACATGGGAAAAAGGCAATAAGAAATGAAAAAAAATTAATGACCCTGAAGTTTGCAAAAAACTAGTAAAAAGTGCAAAAAAAATGACCTAAAAGTAAACTAAAACAAACAAAAATAGAAATAGAAAAAGACAGTTAAAAGGGATAGACTTTAAAGTTATAATAATTTAGACACATAAATAACATAATTTTAAATATTTAATCATGATAATTACAAATATAAACTTCCCCTTGCTTTTTTTTCTTTAAGATTTTTTTAATCTACATATTTCTTGCAAACTTTCTTACCATGTTACTCATTGCCCATGTTTTTGAGAGAAATTGCACCAACCTGCTCAGGGTTCAAATACTTAGGAAATGTGTCTGAAAGGAGCACAAGATAAGTGATGTCTCCATGGTTAAAGTGACAGTTCACCCATAGAATCAAACATATTTTACATACGCATTTTCCCCTTACCTGTAGTGCTGTTTATCAGTCTAGATTATTAGACATGTCTGCCTTCCCTCCAATATCATGGAACTAGATCGCACTCTGTTGACAACTGAAAAACATTTGCTCCAAGATACAGTGTTTCGGCAGAATCAAAGTAGAATAAGTGATCTTTGATGGTATAAAATGGACACAACAGGATATTTAGCATTTTAAAAGACATAAATACACCAAATGTTGTGATAAGGCATCCTTATAGCACCACCACCACCATGTGTTTTCATTAAGGACCAAAGACCTCTCGGTCACACCTCACTCAATGTGACCAGCTGCTCCATCGTGAAACTGTGAAAGTGAGTAACAATTTCTGTGACTCATCACTTGTTGGATCCCAAAAAATTATGTTACCTAATTTCCTTGAGTAGTGTACATGTTTCGACGGGTCACGCTTCCTTCCAGGCAACAGACGTGTGCTGTAACAGGCTGCACAAGACGGTTAAAAATTCATCAGGTCATCTTTAATTTTACAGTCACAATCATCATTTTCTTTCCAGTGTCTTAAAACCATAAAAAATAAATATACATTATGTTACAAAACATTTCCAGTGTCTGGGATCAATAAAAAAACAAAGACATGTATCAACAGCGTTGACTACATGGGGGCAAAACACTGGGGACGTACATATGGTACAAAGGCATTCAGTGAGCGGTAAACAAGACTTTAAGTTGTCTGATATTAGCTGCAAAACGCACAGAGTTGGCATCATTTTCACTTTGAACTCAGATTCAGAAATTCAGCAATAAAGACAGACTTTTTAAAATTTATCCTGAATCAATAGATACCGAATCAGTCAGATAAAAAAATGCAGAACACAAAACAAAATCGCAAAACATGAAATTCATCAGCGAGTGCTTGAAAAGCATAGATCTTAAAGGGACAGTTAGGATTGTTTTTTAAGTGGGGTTGTATGAGGTACTTATCCAAAGTGAATGTATCACATATAGTAGATGTCAGTTGGCACGCCCCTAGTTTGGAGAAGCAGACCGGAGTACTGACACAGAAGCTAAGTTATGTACTGCTGAGGATGAAAGCACCAAAACTTAATGTAGCCACCTAAAAAAAATCAATATAATTTTAAAAGTATGCAACATTTAAATATTTTCAACGCTTTACCGTGCCGTCAGACAGCCTTTTCCAATGGGGAGGCCATTAATCTTCATTTCCTCATCTATGCTCTAGTCAAAGCCACTGCACACTGCACTACACAGAAAAACAGTTATTTTAGCTTGCTGAACACGGGATCTGCAGGTTTTCCTCTGCCTCGATCAGATACTTTGTTTAAGCATTCTGCGTATGCTCAATAGTCCTCGCATCGGGCTTCAACTCGGAAGTTGCACAGCATAAATTTGTAAAAGAAAGCCAAAAGACACATAAAGAAGAAGGGAAGAAAACAAAACAATACAAAGGTACCAACTACAAATAAGCACCTCATACAACCCCATTTTTAAAAAATCAAAACTATTCCTTTCAGATAACTTCTAATCATGTGCCTTATTTTTGTGGAACCAAGAACAACGATTGTCTTTTTTCCACTTATTTTGTAATAAAACTGAGTTAAAAGTGGAACTGACTCCAACCCAAATGTGCACGTTTACTGTAGGTCATGACTTTGGTAACCAGGAGTGTGTTGCATCGGACAAACAGGCAGGCTGGACACTGGAAAAGAAGGCTTCAGGTTTATAGTGCTCAAACTGGAAGACTGAGTTTTCAACAGGAGGGGGAGTCCCTCTCCATTCCATGATATTATTGCTCACTATAGGCCCACTGTTCTGTGTGTGCACGGACATTGCTCTCACACACGAACATGACAGCACCCATGATGTGTATGTGTTTGTATCGCAGAATATGCTGCAACAGAGTGCGGTACAACACCAGACAGCCCAATACAGGCTAATAGTGTGTGTGTTTGTTTGTTTAAGGCCTCTTCAGGATTGTTCTCAGTCTATTAAACCAGCATATCAAGTGATTTTCACCGTTGGAATAACACAGGCAAATGATTTTTAGTTAAGAAACTTGTCCTCGCTACAGCTGATGTACAAAATAGATCATTTCTTCTTCACCTTTAACAATATCTACATGTTAATTACACTCTAAATGCACTGCATTGAGAGGCTGTGGAAGCCTTTCGAGTAAAAAGAACAAAAAAAAAAAAGAAAAAAAGAGCACTTTGTGTTTGATAGCGCTGTTGAATGTGTCCAATAGTCTGTGAGACAACAGGTTGTGTCTGACTTTTCATTTGAAGGGACTTGTAGTCCTTGAAATCCTTTTGGACTACAAATGTACCAGCATGTGTTTGAGACTGAGTTCATGCACAGTGATTGTTCATCTGCCTTTTCCAGCTTTTCTAATTTTACCCACTGACAGGGTGACATCACCACCATGGAGGAACATTGTTTTTGGGGATAATCTTTGTCTTCTGACTCCCCAATTCCTGCAGTGGTTTTGGCACACATTGCTCCATTGCTTCCTTTCTTGGTACAGTCCAGCATTCCCTTTATTATTTCTCACATCTTTTTATTCACTGCTTTTTTTTTCTTGTCTATGCAGTCCTAATGTCTGCAATTAATACTGCTCTCCAGAGAGAGGGAACACGAGAGGAAGGACAGATGGACAGACCGGGTATGGAGAACTTGTTCCTCCTCTTTCACCCAATCTTCAGCACCCTGCCCATCTTCGGTTTTCTTTTATCCCCGTCCTCTTCGCTCTCCTCCTTTCCTCTCCTCCCCCAGCAGGTCCTTTGCTCCTCCTCTCACAAGGGCAGGCTGGTCTGGGTTTTCCTAACAGGTCAGATCGAAGTCTCGTTACTGCCGCTGTTAACGGAGGGAGACGAGGAGGAGGGACGGGTGGATGCAGGGATGGTGCAAGGAGAAAGAACATGCAAGGTGAAAATGAATGCAGGGATGCAGGGAGTCATCATGCAGTGTTTAAGTATGATGGTCATATTATTCATGCTATAGTTAAAGGAATAATTTGGCATTTTGGGAAATCTGATTTTTTGTTAAGATGAGTTACAGAGAAGAGCTTAAATGTCTGTACACTAAATGAAGCAAACTGTAGCAGCCTGTTAACTTAGCATAAAGACTGGAAACGGGGGAAAAAACCTTGCCTGGCTGTGTCCATGGTAACAAAATCCACCTAACAGCACCTCTTACGCTCACTAAATAACAGCGCACGTCTAATTTGTTAGTTCAAATGTTGTTCTGTACAAAAAGACTGGAATTCTGAGCTTAGCTAACCAGCTGCTGGCTGTAACTAAATATTTATCACACAGACACACCGACTCTCCAGCAACCAATTTCCCAAAATGTCACATATTCCTTTAACTGTGGATCTTACACTCAAAGAAATATTTGGTCTATTTTTTCAAATTTATGCCAATTACATATAAAACTTTCATCCAATACAGTCAAGTTATTCTAATTTTAAGTGCCATTTATGTAATTAAATAAAGAAAAATAGCTTGTATGCAATAACATGACTAGCAGGACGTGCAGCAAGTGATAAATTCATATACAGTGTGAATTGGAAATTGGGGAACATGACAACATATAAAGGGTTGGTTGAACCTGAAGGCAGCAGATATCAGAAAATTGAAACTGATGTTAAATTTGATCCATAGAAAGCATAGAAAAGAAATTTTGAACACAACTTGACTGATTTGCCTGGAGAAGATAAATTAGCTCGTCCTGCAGCCCTCCTAATGTGACATCACAAGCTGATAAAAGATCCAAGTGTCTAATGGACATCAGTTATTTTGGATGCGGTTCAGCCCATGACTGAAACTGCTGTCCTGTTTTAAGCTGAGTAAGTAAATGTGTCTTTTATATTTTAACTCTGTACATGGATGCGCTGCTGTCAGGCAAACGTCACTAACTAACATTACCTACTATTTTCTACCTTCAGCTAGGTCAACCATTCCCAGAGTTCTGGTGAAAGGCTGTTAAAAAAAACTTGGCTTGAGGCTAAAAACACGGACAAGTTGTCACAGCATGTTGTAACTGCATCCAACTCAAGGCATGTTTAACATAACCCGTTAACACTAATGTCTGACATTAGTTGAATCAGCTCCTCCAGACTGAAGAAATGTTTTGATCGACATCTACTGCTGTTTCTTAGTGAGTCTTTTTTTTTTACATCTCCCCTTTACTTCCTATTATTATGCTGCCCTTGTTTTTTTTTCAAGTTTGATTTGACATTACAAGTGCATTATATGTGCCATGTTTACATAAGTTCTCATTGTCTATTTACTTTACTTTTATTTGATTTAATTACAAAATGGGATTTTTGGTTTTGGTTGGAATGACTCGACTCTATTGGATGGAAACTTTATAAAGAATTCAAAAACATAAACCTGACAACACACCGACCTTATTCTTTGAGTATATAATGAAACATGCATTAGTGCATCTGTTGACATCAAGGTCAACCAATACAAATATTTTTCAAACTCTTAAAATCACCATCATATTGATTTTTAATCCTTTAAAGTAAATGACTTACGTTTGATGCAGCATTTATTCATTTGCTCCATATTATTGTTGGTATTTTTTATTAGCACAAAGAATCTTGCAAAATAAAAACACTTTCTGCACTTTCTAGCGTGTTACTCACTCTGAGTCGGACTCGTTGCCTCCGTTGACCGTCCCTGACTTCAAGTGCATTGCCACTCCCCCGTTGGTCTCCCGGTAGATGCCCGCTGGCGGGGCTCCGGTATGAATCTGTGGCCGTGGTGCGACGGGGGGCTTGATGAGGGAGCTGTTGTCGTGGTTGCCAGGGCGACTGCCTTCGTTGGAGGCCAGCGACGATGGCCGGGACGAAGGGGTCATGATGTTGACAGAGGGGAGAGGTGAGGAGGAACTGTTGTTGTTGTTGGGGGGAGGGGAGGTGATGGTCGGGGAGTTGTAGTCGCTCAGCTTCTCCCTCAAACGGTTCTTCATGTTCTTGTCGGTCAGTGGAGGAGGGTAGCTGATCTTGTTCTTTAAGATACCTGAGATGGACAACAAGTTAAGTCCAGTGTAAAACAGATCAATCAATTCATTTGATTTGCTTCAAAAGAATTCTCCTCTCTCACCTTTCCTCTGCTCTGGTTGATGGTTGCTGTTGCTGTGCGGTTGGCCTGCTGGCGGCGTGTCTCTGGCATTACCAGGTGTCTGTTTGTCTCTCTCTGTGGGAGTCTCCCTATCTCTTTCACCAATGTGGTTGAGCTTATTTTCAGGATGCAGCTCCACGTTGACCTTGGTCTCCACCCTCAGCCTTTCTGCCCCGCCAGGATCCTCACTGTCACTGGCTGTGGTGGCCTCTGTGGGCCAGTATGGCTTCACGTGATTGGATACTGAATCCACTAGAGGGGAAAAGAAGACATAGTTGAAGCAGCGACGTTAAAACTAATTTCCAGTCAGCCTCAACATTTTAGTTGCAGGGATCCTCAATTTCTTTGATACGACATATTTTGAATTTTTGTGTGGTATTGGGACATACAGGGACAGTCCACCCCAAAAATGAAATATATATATTTTTATTCTTTACCTGTAGTGCTATTTATCAGTCTAGGTTGTTTTGGTGTGAATTGGTAGTGTTAGAGATATCAGCTGTAGAGATGTCTGTCATCTCTCCAATATGGTGAAACTAGATTGCGCCCAAAAAAATACATCTGAAAACAGCAATGCCTCTTTCCAGAATCATGACCTGGTTACTCAGACCTTATAATAAGCAGTTTCATGTAGGAACAATGTCCTATAACACAATGCAAAAATAATCCATTACAAGTTCTGCATTAAAAATCTTACTTCAGTAAATATTGAATGTAAATATTATCAGCTCAGTGTACTGAGGTGTCACTTTTGGAAACCCTTATGATACAGAAAAATGGCTAAACTATTTTCTATTAAAATATAACTCTTTCTAGTGTGGCATTTATGTGTAATTAGCAATTTACATGGAGCAAATGTTAGCAACCTTTAATAAAATCAGGAAGCGATACATCATATTTTATAAGCTCATCATATATTTTGTCCATAAAATTTAATCTGAAAAGTCATATAAATGTAGTCGAGTATAAATGACAATATCTGCAAGGCTGAAATGATTTCAGTGTACCTAATTACACCCTACCACTGATGATATTGTGTCAATAGGAGCATCTAAATACCTTTAGGTGTGCTGTGAACAGGCTGCCTCTCGTTGTTCCACTTTGGCTTGACGTCGATGTCATCGTCCTCACTGTCCGAGGAGTGGGAGGAGGCATAGGAGGAGCTCTGTTCATCAACTGACAGCTCACTGTCTGAGTCAGAGTCTGAAAACGAGCAGCAGGGAAGGTAGAAGGATGAAGCTCTTAATAAAAAGCACAGTGCTATATGTTTTCGTGAACATGCAAATGTTTGTTCTGTAACTAAATAATGACACATTAAAAACTCACCGTCTCCTTTGCCGTTCCTGTGGAAGAGAGGTCCATCCAGATCTGTGTGTCCTTTGGCTGTTCCTGAAGAGACGCTGGGCTTCTGACCAGACTCCTCCCTGTGTAAAGACAGACACAGGAAGGAGGAAGAGAGAGGAGGACATGGAAATGTGGAAAAGTAGAGGCGGAGATTAAGACGAGGCAGCGAGGAGAAATACGGCGTAGCTGGAGGTTAATTCAAGCCCAAACTCGCGGTTTGAGACAAGTAACATTTTTACAGCTGGAACACCAGACATCTCTTGTTACAAAACTTGAAACAAAGACTAAAACAAACATTAAATTGTGGTTGAGGTGTGCTTGAATAAGCTGAAGTCAATAAACTGGCTGCTAGATCCACAGATGGATAAATGGAGGGTAATTCAAGACTTATTATTAAACCTGCAGTAATCTCTCCTCTCCATCTGCGGCTGTTTATTCCAGGTTGGTCGAGATGTTTGCTGGAGGGCAAAAACACTACTGGATACTTTGACCTGTCTGATGGCTGATCTGAGGGAAACTTCTGGAAGCAGCTGAAGACGTGCCAACTGCCGCAGGGTAAAGCAATGTGTGTCTGTATTACATTCCCACTTAAACAGGTACAGTCTCATCTCTCTCATTTTCCAAGTCTCCCTGCTCTCTCTTTCTTCCTCCCCTCTTTTTCTATTTCTTCCCCTTTTCCTCTCTCACAGGCAGCACGCCATCCTGCTTCCCCCTCCTGGCGTTTTTGCTCTCACTGACCCCAGTGTCAGCTCACGTTACCCAGATGACAGCTTTATGAGCCAAGGCGTACAGTCAGACCTAACCTTAATTCTGTAAAACTCTTTTAAGACACCAGGTATATGTAACACCACTCCGCAGACGATGAAAACATGTCTGTGATACACGCAAACACACAGCTGTACAAGACGGGCGGGTGAGATTAACCTGAGATGAAATATCCTGAAAGAGCTGTAGCTCAAAATGTCAGTGTTTAAGAGATTAATCACGAATACACTCGTCCTGGAGCATAAGTGCTCCATGATAATACTTAATAAGAAAGAAAGGATCTAAATTTACACACAAATATAGATTCTACACAATAATATACAACTCCATAGATTCTTGGCTGTCTACCATCACTTATTATGAATATATTTCCCTAAAAACTGTTTCAGTGAGTAAAAATAAGACATGCTGTGCCATATTTCATTATAAAATACCATAAATACATATAAATATAATAATAATAAATTAAATAATAATGACAAAATTAATTTTGTGACAGAGTCAGATCAAAATATGGTGAAGCTGCTTTCAGTTAGTATGCTGTCCACTGGAGGAACTGGAGGATATTAAACTTTTTATTTTAATGTGTTTATTTTACACTCTTTAATTTGTCCGACTTGTATCTTTTTAAAGTTTTATTTATGTAAAAAGATGTTTTATGCACTTTTATTCCTCATTCCTGTGCCTTTTATAAAACATCATTACGTACAGCACCTTAAGATGTTTCTGTGTATAAAATGTGTTATATAAATAAACTTCCCTTACCTTAAACTAATGCAGTTTAATATGACAGCCCTGCAATAAATCCTACCATCATGAAGGTTATAATGTTCACTTTATGTTGAAACTTTTTGAAGTGTGTTTTTGTCATCTGTCGGTTCTATTGCTTTGAGGTTTCATCACATTAACATTAAATTATGAAAATGTATTCACGAGTGAATGTGCTCCCAGAGTTTGCCCTCATTTGGCCATTCTTTTTATACTGCCCATCATGAAACCCACAGCTTCAAAACAACATCTTATGAAGTCACATTTCACATGAACAAAGTGAGTAACTTGAAAACATAAAACAGTGTGTATGGACTGTGTGGATGGATCTGCAGTAGGCGCTCTATTCTTTTTTTAATAAGTGGTGCATATCAATAATGTGTGTGTTGCAACAAAGCCATACGCCATGCACTGGCAGATCTCAGCGTGGTTTTTCATGCAGGTAGAGTTACTATACAGTGCCCTTCTGTGGCAGCATGAACATGTGCAAAAGAAAGGAAAGAAATATCCTTAAAATGTAGAGAAACTTAACTTAGCCGTGCTTTGGATAAGGTAGAGAATAATGTCAGGGTGACAGGGTGTGTGTGTACCTCTGTGTGTGTCTATAAATAAGGGGTTTGGGGTGTGTTAGTATTTGTGAGACCCTTGATGCATGAGCAGACGTGCAGGATGGGTAACAAAGAAAGACAACAAAAAGAGAAGTCTGAAATGGACAAACAGCAACACATGTGCAGACATACACACACTCCTCATGCAGCAGTGTAGTAGAAGCAGCCATGCGGTCAGTGAGCATGTTGTACCTGAGTGCGTAAGCCAGGTAGCTGCTGCGGCTCTTGGCTGACCTGAGCGTGCTGTCCAGGGAGACGGTGGACTCGCCGATACCTGAGCGGTACAGCGGGCCGTCTTCTGTGTAGGTGTTGTTGCAGTTGAGAGAACGCTGAGGAAGGAGGGATGAGAAAATGGAGGAAGGGGGAGGACGGAAAACAGCAAAAAAAAAAATGACTTTGTTTTGTCTGATGAGTTTAGGATTTTTGTGCAAACAGTGACAAAAACAAACAAAAATGCATAAAAGATTACATGTAAAATGACATATTTAAAAAAAAAAACCCTAAACTATGAGGCCAAAAAATGTAAAAAAAAAAAAAAAAAAAAGATGTGAGGCCATATTAGTGTATGACTGTTCACTCACTGTGAGCAAAGAGGCTCTTGTGGTGCTGGATTCGTCTGGTACGCTCTTCTTTCCTGTGAAGACGTTCTTTAGGTTTTTCCTCACCTCTTTATTGAAGACCACATGGAAGAAGAAGATGAAAACTCCCTGTGAAGCGAAGGAAAGAGATGTATTACAAACAGGAGAGTAAAAACATGTTGTTGATGATTATGAAATAAAATCTTGTCTTGTGTAGTGGCTGTTGAGGTTAAACATAAATCCTGCGTCACCTGCAGAGCGCTGAAGACAGCGAACAGGTAGTGGAAGGTCATTACGTCACTGTTGACCGCCATCAGTCCGAGCATCCAGGTAGCACTGATGAGCAGCAGAAGGAGGAAGGCCATTCGCAGTGCAGGACTGAAGAGAGAAAAAGGACATGGATAAGCTTCTCCCAGTGCCAAAAAAAGTTATACTATATATTTCTCCTCTCAGCTGTAGTGCTGTTTATCAGTCTAAATTGTTTTGGATTGAGTTGCTGAGAGTTGGAGCTATCGGCTGTAGAAATATCTGTCTTCTCTCCAATATAATGGAACTAGACGCGACTTGGTTTGTGGTTCTCCCAAAAACAGATAACATTTAAAAAATTCAACAGCAATGTCTCTTTCCAGAAATCATGACCTGGTTACTGAAAATAATCCAGACCTTGTTGTGAGCAGTTTCATGTAGGAACTATTTTCTTTCTACCGACCTGCACCTGTCAACCTTTTCACTGCTCAGAAGGAAGCGTGCATCTGCTCATAAACAAGAGGCTCGTGCTCAGAGACCTTGCCAGTGTGATGTTTACATTAATGGCACCATTGTAGGCTGAGCTGTATCAATAGCCAGCTCAGTGGAGCTGAGTGAGCTAACAGTAGATGCACGCTTCCTTCTGTGCGGTGATACTGTTGGTGTGTCATTGTCATTGTAGTTACATTCTGTTGAGTTTTTTAAATGTATTCTTTGGCACTTTGAGCATCACAAGCCAAGTGCTATCTAGTTCTGTTATATTTGAGATAAGGCAGACATCTCCACAGCTGATATCTTCAGCACTCAACAACACACAACAAAACAGTCTAGACTGATAAACAACACTAGAGGTAAGAGGAAAAATATGTTTTTGATTTGGGGTTGAACTGTCCCTTTAACCTTTGGATCTTGTGTTACATGTTAAAATCTAAATGTGACTTACATCGCTCCTGATTTCTCCATGGCCTTCTGCCTGCGACCACATGAAGCCTTTGCGGCCAGAATAAAGATCACGATGTTCACCTTGAAAGAGAGGGAGGAAAACGATTTAGAAACCCAACACTTAATTGTTGTATATTTGACATTTATCGGGACTATTTTGGGATATTTGAGTAATATTTTGATTTTTCACATAATTTAGATGTTTTATAATGAAATGAAATCACTTCCAACTCCTGCTGTTGAAGTCTAGATAGACAACAAGAGCCAGCTATTCCTGGGACAATTTCAATTCATGCACATACCAAAACAACCACAAAAATGGGTCCTGCAAAGCTCCAGATGAGTGTGTCATGGACAGAGAGCCAGCAGAAATCTGGGTTCCCGTAACCCTGAGGGTCAAGACCGACTGCCAAACCTACAGAGAGAGAGAGAGGGGGCATACAGCATGCGTTTTTTTCAATAACAAAGTCAAGACATCTTAAAAATCTTTTTTCATCTCCCTCCATGGTTTTCCTTTCCTTTGTCACACCTCTCCTCCTCCCTAGCAGTTTTTGTGGGTGTGCCACAGTGCAAGCAGACACCCAAAATGTCCCTCCTCCTTTATTTCAGTTTTCCTATTATCATCTGAGTCACTCGTCACTGTCATTTGTCATTTTTAGTCCTTATCTGTTTGTCTTTTTTGGATCTCTGTTGGTTTTTCTCGGTAACTCTATACATCTCTCACACTATGTCTCAATCCAAATTCCAATTGAAGAAGCTTTGTTGGCATCAGATACTGCCAAAACATGTTGGCACATTGCAGAGTATTTAATATATTACTGTCATCTTATCATACATCAAAGGGTCATATAATATACTATGCAATAAGTGGCAAGCTTGAAAAGGTGGTACTAATTGGTGAAACTAGATGATGGGAATTTTATGATGCAGTTAAACCAAGAGAGACGATAAAAAGGGGTCATAAAAACAAATAAATCAATGAATTATTTGAGTTTGCGGAGTGTCAAGATAAAACTCCCAGCAATGCACACACATGCTTCTCTGCTACTCTTTTTGTCTTCCTTTGACACATTGTGGACATCCACATAACCTCTGTTTCTCAAAAGTGTGTTTTTTTTGTAGTCTCTTTCCTCCTCTGTCTCTTGTTCAATCATTTTCTCACGGGGATCACAGCCTCTTCAGGAGAGACGAGTCACAGCACGAATGAACCCTGACAATCTGCCATCTTCCACAGCTCTCTCTGAGTGTGTATGTATCTGTGTGTGTGTCTGTATCTCACCAGTGATAATAGCCGGGATGCCCCAGCCAATGGCGTAGTAGAACCTCATGTGGCCGTGGTTGATGTTCCGCAGCTCTGTCAGCATGCGGTAGATATGCAGCCCCTCCACGAACATCCAGGCGAAGGTGCACATGTAGAAATAGTGGAGGAGGATGGCGATCACAGTGCACACAAACTGAAGAGGGATAAAAAAAGGAGAGAAAAAAGTATGAGTCTACATTTTAAGCAAATCCAGATAAGCGATGAACAAGACGGACCTCTGTTTTCCCCACAACTTGTGTTATTTTGCTTTTGCCCTTTCTATCAGTCCATCAAATAGACATTAAGTAAGTGCAACCGCCCTGTGCCAATCATCCATCCCTTCTATCATTTATTAAAATTGTATTCCTTATTCTATCTTCATGCTGAATCAGGTGAATAGCAGATGACAGACAGAAACAGCTTCCAATGCACAGATTTAAAAAAATAGCCTTACAGAATGGCAGGATGGTAAAATGTTGTTGTGATGTTGATTTTGTGTGTTTTTTTTGTGTTTTATTTTGTGTTTACAAAAAATGGCATAAAATTTATTGTATTCTTCTTGTGTGAGACATTAGTAAATTCTGTTGTGGAGGAAAGCAAAAAGTTAAAATATTTCAACTCTGGATGTCAATGCTGTCAACTGTTAGTGTTGCTGGTATTCTCTGCCATCCTCACCTAATTTTACCCTTGTGCTCTAGTTCACTAAAATGATATCTGGTTTGCTGGGGACTGTGTCTTATCCCATGTGAACATGGCATTAGTACTATTGACGTACAAGGAATCTCTGTTAGTAGATGCATACTTAGGTCATTTATCATTAATTATTTGCTTATCAGAACTGTACGTCTAACGCATGAGAAAGAGAGAGGAATCCATCATATCTGACAGTACGCACTCCCTGCATTTACATTTCTGCCCTCTGGTTCCTGCCTCAGACAAGCATCAGTCAAGACTAACAGATAAAAACTCTCTTTCTAACTCTGCCTTTTCACAGTTCAACTCTGTAAAGTACAGGCAGTGTCAGCACATCACCAACCATGCTGCCTTCTCCTCTTTTTAACCCCTTTTCTTCTCTTTTTTCTTCTTTTTCCTCTATGAATATTGTAACCCTTGTACTTCTTGTATTCACCTTTTCATTTTTCATTGCAACTCAAGAAAAACCAATAGCCCATTGGGGGACACATAAAGGTCCAAAACTACCTCCCAAAGTGCCCAAAAGCCAAAATTTCAGCCTCTTAAATGTAAATATTTGCTGTCTTTTTAGGTTTTATATAATTTCAAATTAAATATGATCCTGGACTGTTGGTCGGACAAAACAAACACTCTATAGATGTCTCCTCTGTCAAGAAAACTGTGGAGGACTATTTAGACAATTTTCCATCATTTTTATTAACAAAAAAGAAAGTATTGAATTAAAATAAGAAATATTTTCAGCCCTAAAAGTAGCATACCTAAAATTATTCAAATGACAAACTTCACCAACTCAACCTGTCCCCACACACTTTTATCTTCCTCCCTCCTTATTTCCATGTCTGTTGCTGCATCGGAGGAATGCAGTGTGTCAGGGAATGTCCCAGCAGTTGAGTTACTGTATTTTAGTAATGCTGTATCGCCGTGGAGATCAGAGAGCGAGAGAGAGAGACTACTTTGACAGGGTTATAAATCATCCTGCAGATGGCCCGGGGCACACACTGACAGCATTCCACAGTTGAAACATATACACACACACACACGGACACACACACACCTGAGCACTTGATAAATGACATGCATGCACACAAACATGCACTTATGAATTCAGAGAAATGTAAAAAACAAAAATATTAAACTCTTTCCCTTTTTAAAAATGTCTGTGCAGACTTGGTTTCTTCTTTTAAAAAAAATATCAAAGTTACAGACAATGCAGCATGTTGTTAGTCAGAGCTTGAGTCGCCATCAGTATAGTCAAAACACTGTGAGTCAGAACATTTCTAAAAGATATAAAAGACAGGAGTCCCACAAATTACCTGGAAGTTGAAATCGTACATGCTCCAAATATTTTATCCTGGTTTGTTGGTTATTGTGCCCCTTTGCTTTCATATTTAGGCATTTTTCATTTATGAGGACTTATTGTTTATCAAAATATAGAGGGGATATCAAATTGTCTGCCAGATTTTGTTCTGAGGCGCATGAGTCAGTTTGAGTTCTCTTTATTCTATGATTTTTGTTTCCATTGTTTTTTTGATGGGACAGCAGGTATCCTATTTATTAAAAAAAGGGGGAATTTCCATAGTGAGACTGGGTATCAGCATCTGGCTGATGGCTGGTGGTTGGCAGTTACTACCAACCACAGTGTTTCGGGACTGACAGTTGGGTCTGTTGATCTTGTGAAAGACTGTAGACATCTGGTTTAGCCAGACAAGTCAGAGGTGACGCATTCATTTTAAAGTAACGTTATATAACTCTTGAAAGAAAAAATAATGTATTATTGCTGCTGAAGCACCACATGGTCTTGTATGTCTAGGAGCTTTTGTTTGTTATAACTTAGTTAACATTTGCAAAGATATTGTTCTATATTACTGAGCAAGTTGGCAGACTTTTCTCCATTTTTGCTTCTGTTCTCAATACTTGAATGTGGACAACCTAAGGAGGGTTAAAGAGCTGAGTATGCATCAAAAAAAGTACTTAAAATAAGAAAATCTGATGAATCAGACGGGCAATGGTGAATTAATATGTATAGATGTAACTATCACTATCAGATATACAAAGCCTCTTGTCAGATTTTTTAAAATTTAGAACTACATGATTTTACATTTATTTAGCCTTTGTCAAAAGCAACTTACAATAAGTACATTAAACCATTTGGATACAACCCAAAAAGTGCAAGTACATCAGCTTCATCAAATATGTTTATCTGAACTCCGCTTGTTGTTTGTCCACTGTTTATATCTGTCCTTGTGTCTCCTAAAAGCCTATCAAATGTCTTAACTTTTCAAAGCTCACATCCTCTAAAAATAAACAGGATTACCAGCCAATTAACAGATTAATGATGTTTTCTGTACCACAGACATGCAAGACATTTATCAAGTGAAAATTAAGAAGTTGTTTTGGGAAGCCTCTTGCCAGTGCCTCACGCCCTGAGGGCTGTTTCTGGAGACAAGTACCAGTCACAGCATGTCTCTGCTACTGGCACATGAAGGTGTGTGTGTGCATGTGAGTGTGTGTGAGTCCGAATGTCTGTGTCAGCAGACTTCAAAGAATTCCCACACCTTTTGATCCTTCACTGTATGTCTGTGTGTGTGCACACGCACGGCCATTACTGTGACCTACCCAACTGCAAACTAGATTATTAATTTAACATAATAAGCTCATTAGATTTTTGAGTCCAGACTCTGCACTATCTCAGGCTTTATGTTACACGTTTGTCATTAGAGAGGTTTACAGTAACACAGTTATCTCCAGCCGGGGATCAGTTCAATAAAATCAACTTATTTGGAGAGGGCTTGGCAACCAGCACATTCCATACTCCGACAATCATTAGCTGAGCATCAAAACACATAATCTGTTAAATAAAGAAAGTCTCAGGTAGGTCTTGGCCCATTAAGCCTGGCAAAGCCCCTGTCAGCACCACCTTAGATGGCTGCCTGCAGGCAGAACAAATATCTGCCTGGCAGTTTTTAAAACAGCAAACACCTGAGAGAGACGTCCTTATCCCAACTCAAGTTCTACCATGCCACAAGTATCGGAAAAATACTAACTGGTGTGTCCCAGTATCATGTGCATCTCCCGAGGATATTATTCATGTTACTGCTCCTCCTGACTTATGCATATTGCAGCACAGTGCCACTTGAACAAAGAAAAAAAATCTATAATGTAGAAAACTGCAGGTCTGAGGTGACTTCCTGTCCAATTGTTGCAAGCAGAGCAAGCCAAGGCTGTCATATAAGCAAACTTTACCTTGAACCACTGTAAAATCCCTAAAATCAGTAATAGCCAACCAGTGATACATCTGAAGATGCCAAAAGGTTCATCGGAGAGATTTTGGAGCTGCTCAACTTATTTGAAACAATAGAAAATGGGATTAGATTTTAAAAAAAGTAAATATATCCACTGTGTCAGCTGTAACACCTGAAAAATGGATGCTGCAAAAAAAATTGTGAGAGAGCAGAGACGTCTAAGCAGCTTTCCACTAAATGTAAACTGTTTGGTTATTTAGCTTAATGTAATTGAGACAAACATAAATAGTTTATATAGTCAGCTAAAAGCAACAACAATCACTCAGATACCACTCAAAGTGGTAGGAACGTTAGTAAAAACCACTTAAGCAGACTGTCGTATATTCCACTTTGATATAACAAACAACATTGAATAATTTCCAATTTAAAAACAATTCCAATGAACATATTTGAAAAATGACAGGTCGTGTTAAAGAAGGGGGACTTGAGTCCATCTGACAGGGCTGTGGGGGTCTGTTAGGAATCACTGCCTTACACAATGAGCACATTCTGCAGATATACAGCAAAGTGTCTCCATCACACATGCACTTATTTTCTGTGAGCTTTTCATTTTCAAAAAATGAACTCACCGGGTTGTCCGTCTGATTGATGCCAAGCAGGAAGACGAGCTCAGAGAAGAAGAGCGCCGCTACCAGGTTCCTGTGGATGGCGTGCAGGTTGGAGCGAAGCCGGCGCAAAAGGCACAACAGGATGAAGGTGATGAGGAGGAGCAACAGGGAGACCGACACAGTGGTGTAGGTGACGATCTTCAGGGGGAGAACGTCGCCATGCTGCGGAGAGAAGTCCAAAGACATCAGGAGTCAATAACAACGCAAAAGGCTGAAAATACCAAGCTGGGTTGTTTCCTATCATTTCGGCAATACCTCTCTCTTGGAAATGTCCATGAGCACGGCAAAGCTGGTCATGTGGTTACACTGACAGCTGATGTGGCTGTTGTTTCTGTTTAGCACCTCGCAGCCTTTAGCAGACCAGCCGCCTGTACCTCCGATCCTACACACACCAACACACACATAACAGATGAAACAAATTTTTTTTTAGAAATTCTCACTGAATACCTTTAGGCATGCATATGTGTGTGTGAAGTTCAACTCACGCAAGGGAGTGGTTCCAGAAGACACACACAGGTTTGGTCCTCTCCTCCGTCTCTAGCATGGTGTACTCCAAGGTGATGGGGGGCTCCAAAATGGGAGGAAGAGGCGGACCCTCGCTGTGCACCGTGGCGCTCACGATGGCTGTGTTGATCACTGGACGGTTCGGGATCCTGGAAAGTTGTTAAAAAACACAATTATACTGCATTTTCACTGACCTACAGAAAGTTTTAATTTGCTTTTTATGGCTTTTCCCACACAGGATTTCTGCAGGCATATCCACTCATGTGCAGTAGATTGTTTATTTACATTTAGTCACATAAATTCTTATCTTATCTTGGAAACTGTTCTTTGTAACTCGCTTTCTTTCCACACACATCAAGAGCACAAAACACTCCCTTACTCAGTTCAGTTTTTCTGAATAACCAAACAGAATTTTTACTTATCCTATGCAGGCGCTGATAAGGTGGTTCCTTCAAACACACCTTCAGTAAATATTATGACATGTATTAACATTAAAGATGAAATATTTCCATGTGACGCAAGTTTTTTTTCCAAAAGTTTACAGAATATGAAGAAGTGTTTACACACTGGAAAGTACAGTAGAGAGTTTTTAGAGTTTTAGATGGTGTGTGGGCCATTTTCTTCCCCATTCTTTTAGGGCTTGTTAACATCTGGATTACACTT
Source organism: Plectropomus leopardus (assembly GCF_026936395.1). Classification (NCBI taxonomy): domain Eukaryota; kingdom Metazoa; phylum Chordata; class Actinopteri; order Perciformes; family Serranidae; genus Plectropomus; species Plectropomus leopardus. The sequence goes on along the minus strand of NC_142197.1, from coordinate 16,990,630 downwards.
CATAATTTAATCCAAGTTAAGTGTACGAGAAAGTTGCTTTAGTGTCAGACAAAAACACGTATGTCACATATGGCAGTGGGAAGGTATCTGAAGGTAATGACGATGAAGTTATTAAAAGGCCTATAGGTTAACGGTCTACCTCAGACTCCTGCGGTCAGGGTCGTATCTTTCCGGGAGGAGCTTTCCCAGGGATTTGTACACTATCACCACAGCAACCGGCAGAGGAGCAGCTGGCTCAAGATAACGCCGTCTCCTGCTAGACAATGTGTGCTCCTCAGACTGCTCCTGTGGGGCTTCGGTCTGAGTTGGAGGAGCAGGGGTGGGCTTTGCTAAAAGGGAATAACAAGAGATAAAATTGAAGGACTGAAATTATACATGTGCTTTAATGTTTTTTTTTTTCAAATTCTAAACTGGTGTGATTCTGCCAGTATTCCTACCTTTGTGACCCTCAGTGCGGAGGTTGAACTGAGGAAAGTGGACGGATGACCCAAGGTCTTTGGAGTATGTCTCTTCAATGTCCTGGAACCGAGGCAACGTGGCCCTTTCTGGGTCCGACACATCCAGGTAGTCCACGGTTAGAACTAATGGAGACAGAGGAAAAAATGGGGATGATATCTTAGGCCCAGTCTACACTTACACAGACATTTTTGAAAACTGATTTTTCCCCTTCTATTTAAAAAAAATACTCCACAGGACCTTCTTTTTTCACAAAATATCTACAATACAATAGAATGCAAAAAAGACCCCAAATGCTTGAGGCGTCAGCTGTCTTGAGCAGTCCTCCCTCATCACAAACATAGTTAAGAGTATTATCATTATCAAAGAGTATACATTTTTCAAAACACCTATTGGAGATCTCATAAACATGGATTCCTGTTCTAAAAAGGGATGAAGTAGCTCATTCAAACTCAGGAGTGATGGTGTGGACATGCTAATGTTTTCCTTTCATTCCACACTGACAACAATGCCAGTCTGGAAAGTGTCAGACCAGCTGCTGGTTAGCCTGAGTCAGATCTAAAACTGTTGTTTTTGGCAGACTTTAAACTGCAGACACTAAGGTGGAGCAAAAACAATGGGTGCAGCAGATGCCTCCATTTGTTCGTTAAGTGGCGCAGCAACATTAGATTTAGGTGTTACGTAGTCATAAGACCACATAGTGCAAACCAAATGCAAAGAAATCAGAAGTCTGGTATTATTGTTGTTTCTAGCATATGCTCTTTACACAAAGCAACAATGGGCATGCGCAAATTGAGAAGATAATGTCATTGTTTTAAAAACTCTGTTTTACATATCCACAGAAATAAATAGTAACCAGAGGTAGTTTTTTTGATACCTTAGAAGGTATTCTAAAAAGCATCTCAATTTTAGTGACCTAAAACTCTGTTTGCATGTGGACGAGCGCTCTAAATGTTAAGAAAAATATTCTTCATTAAAAGTAAAAATAAAAATCTGTGTACGTGTAGATAAGACCTCAGATGTGTCACATGGGTAATTACAGTTGGCCCACTCACTCATGTTGTCGGTGACGATGGTGAAGGGTTTCAGGTAGGTTTTCCTGACGTTCTGTGCCAGGGTGTTGGCGTACTCCTCAAAGTTGTGGAGCAGATGTGCAGTTCCTCCTTCAGTCTTCTGGATCTGCTCCCAGTGCTCCTTGGTGTCAGGATCCAGGATGGCGCTACCGGCTCGCACCAGGTTCTGGAAATCCAAAATAAGGCAACTATGATTAAAGTAGCATTTTATAGCATTTAACTATAAATATAGAACTTAAATGCAAAGAGTTAAATTATATGGCAAAGGTGGAAGTATTGGATAACTGCAAGTGATGGATCAAATTGCTCTCCCAGTGAGTATCAACCAGTGGAGGGCAGTGTGCCACCAGTGCTCCCAGTGCTTCAGACTGGAATTCACTGAATAAAAGCTAGACGTTGGAATCCAGCTAGGAGAGTCCACAGCAGGTAATCACTGAAACATTTGGTAAAAGCTGATTTGTACATCTTGTTAGTTTTCTTCTCTACCTCATTGAACTCTGCGTCCCTCATGGCGGTGAGGTCAAACCCCGCCTGCCGGCTCTCGTACTGCAGCACATGATTCAACAGCTGGGCGGCTGTCTTCACGTCATTGCCGTAGTAATGCCCGGTGTTGTTGGTGGCGCTGTGAAGCATACGCACAATGGTTTTGGAGCGCTCACTGTCCATCCTAGAGCTGTTGCGTCGTAGGTCCTCATTCTGACAGAAAGGAGGGACGAGGGAAGAGAACAAGCAGGTCAAGGCAAAGGCAAGCTGAGTGGGTGTGAGGAAACATAATAGAAATTGGTCAATCCGGGGATTAGTGGGGCTTTGAGAAGTTTACGCCTCAAGTATTAGGTGCTGGTTCAAATACAATAGGTGCAATACTTTGTTTAAATCTCCCTTAGACTTCATCCTATAAAATTACACTTTGTTGAGGGCACTCTTACAACGCATAGTTTTATTTTCAAGTAACTACAAGTAGTCATGATTATTATTTGGAGAGACAGAAATTATTTAGAAATCATTTATGTGATGTCCAAAGTGGTTTCACTGACTGAGCAAATTATTGAAGGAATAATACACATTTCCTCTTTATTATGTGAAACCTTGGAGAAAGTGAGTAAGAGATTTTGGGGCCAAAAGTGACAGTATAAATGTGTTTGTGTAAGACTCACCACTTTCGTCAGATGGGAGAAGGTGACGGTGGTGCAGTTGAAGAGTTCAGGTGACAACCAGCCCTTCTCATCACTGCAGTGGCGGATGGCAGTACCTGTAAAAACCCCGAAACACAAAGGAAATTTTAATTAGGTTTGTGTCACAGACATATGGGAGGGAGCCAAGTTACACACCTAGTTAAGTGAGTATATACAATGTGTTCACAAAATCTTAGGGACAATAATACAGCGCTATTTTGAACCGTTACAGGACATTATGACTTTTTACCCTGGGTTTTACCTCTCAGGCTAATTACCAGCTGCCATACATTTTTAGTCAAGGTTATTGGGGATGTACGCAGCCGTAATGTAATACCAACAGACACTACTGAGGGCTAAAAAATAAAAAAAACTGAAATTTTGAAACTGGCAACTACCTCTGCATCTGAAATCTAATACTATGCACTTGTATCCCTACCACTTACTTCATATAGTGTTTCCTAAGTTTCACATCAGGCAGAAGACTCATGCGGTATTTATTACTCAAAAACTGGGGATATTTTGTGTTTGTATACTGTACAATTTCACCAGAAAAGTATGTAATTCACATACTGTTGGTTTCATACAAAGGTTTAAGACACCCCCCCCCCAAAAAAAGAACTTTTAGCCCACTAACTAACATGTTTGTATGGGATTTTGAATGCAAGTTAAACAGTTCAATTTCTATTTTCTTTACATGTCCTAAAAAGCTGAAAGTCAGTCAAAAAAGAAGAATTCAACTGAATGTGTGCAACAGTTAAATAAATAAAAGATTGCAAAACCCTTCCTAGTGGTTTAAATATTTAAAACCGTACTGCCTTGTTCCAGTCTGATTCAGTTTGAGAAAAGACTTCATCCAAATGCAAAGTGTCTTCAAATGCTATTGTTGCAAAGGAAGAAGAAATGGCTGAGGGACTTGCCAGTTGGAGCTAAGAGAAGGCGACGAGCACTGTTAGCAAATAAGTTCCCCAATGAGTCTGGGGAGACAACAATGGGGTCGCCATGGTGACAGCAGTAACTACGGGGGTAACCAGGAAAGTGACAGTGCTTTACGGAGGAGCAGGTCAGTGAACTTGAGTTTTGAGTTCTCCTCTACTGTCTCCCTCCTTCTATCACGCACAGCTGGATGAGGAGGAGGGGTATTACCGTCAGCTCTTAGTGTACCTTTTTTTTTTTTCAAAAGCCTCTACAGACAAACCTGAACATGATTGGCTGATGAGAAAGCCCTAGTGGATTAACGGACCAATCAGAGAACCTTATTACTGTGTTGTTAAGATTCAGAGACAAAGAGAGAGTGTGTGCTTACATGCCTTAAAATACATTAACTCACAAACACACAGCCACCCATGCAGATATAAATCTGACTGCTGTTGCTCAATAACAGAGAATATTTTGGCACAGAGACTGGCGTGTGCTCTTTTTTTAAGCAAGACAATGGCGTTTTCAGACCAGTTTTAACCCTACCCTAACCCTAAAGCAGGAACTTTTTCATAGTTATAAAAAACACGAGAACCCCCCTTTTTATTTGGTATTTTAGAACTATGAAAAAGTTCCTCCTTGTATGAATTTGTGACAAAACAAAAAAAACCAATCTAAGTCAAAAAGTTTATTCATAGGCAATATAACACCCTTGTTTAATGAAATACACTCAACGGTTTTGGACCTACAGTGTTACTTGATATGATATGGCCAATACCTTTTTGTAGCTGATGTTAGCTAACTTTTGGTAGATATACTGTAGTTTTGTAACTAATTACTCTGTCAGTTGGATTGTGTGTACATTATGATTTATCATATAACATTTTCCGGTAAGTATCACTTGTGATTACTGGTTGGCTGTTAGCCACCTAAACTGAGAAAAAAATAGCTAATGATAAAAACTGGAAAAAGTGGACAAAGCTACCCTGGCTCTGTCTGAAAACAATAAAATGTGAAACTATTCCTGTAACGCATACATTTTCCTGAAATAAAAAAATACATTTTAACTCTAAAATGTGACCTTAGCAAGCAGTGGCCTGAAACTCTTCTGATCTCCCTTCAGCTGAGAGCTAATTATTTACTCCATGTGTAGCTGCCGTCATCAGAGGAATTTAAAAGCACTCACCGACTGATCCTTTGGGACAATTCATGGCGGCGGGGCGTCCAAATTTGGTCTTGGGCCACCAGATGCCTGCATCAAAGGCCTTGGGACAGCCCTCGTACACCACTGTGAAGACAAGGAAAATGGTTTAAAACCTGAAGCTGGCTTTGATTCAGGGCCAGGAGGTAAAACACACACCATTTTCTATACATACAACCTACATCACATTGATGTATAAGGCAGGTATTTGAATGCAAAAAAATGTTTTTGAGAGCATTGCATGATGCTTAAAATGATCCTTAAGACATCAACTGAAGCTGGACCAACTTTTCCCATAAAAATGTCTCTTTTATTAGTCAACGCCTGCTTTGGTTCCATCTCAGGAGGACGCCACTCCACATTATGAAACAGCAGACGGACCAGCACAGTGACATAAAATAAGCCTGCAGAGTTATTACACAAGCTGTGATACATCAGCCATTCTAGCAGATCAGGGTTAATAAATCTCCTGGACAAACCAAGCTGGGACCTGCAGACTTGTTGGCTTGTTTGTGGCTCAGTTTAGCTGCACACGGCCTCTAATCCCTCAGTGATTCATTAACTCTTAAGTGCTACTATGACACATACTTCATAACTTGAATAAAACGTGTTCTTTTAACAGTCATTATGTAACCTAATATTTTATTTCTTCCATTTTTTTGATCATACTTGCCCTTTCTTTAAGGATAATTTATACTAAAACACAACACACTCTGTAGTGATGGCTGTGGTGACAGTAACTTCTGTGTTTGGCTTAGAGCTGACAGATCGGTATGAGGCCTGCCATGGATGGTCACATCTCAGTGACCCACAGGAACATGACCAAAGAAACCTCTCGCTTGTTTCATTCCTCCATCTACACTCCCTCCCTAACTCCCCTGCATCAGAATTTATTTGACCCTTTAGACCTGAATTGTCTAAAATCCATTTAAATAATAATTAACAACGCATCTTTATTTAAATAAAGGGAACCATCTTGTCATATTGAACTCCATTAAGAGTCCAAACACGTTCTGAGACTTTGACGAGCTTCATTTTGGGTCAAACAGTGAACACATTGACATTCATGTTCTGTTCATGGGACTTTGTGGTTTTGTCATCTATTCATCTGTACTGTATTGTGCGTGTGCAGTCTCACTGCCAAGTCTGCTCACTAGCCAGACTTGCCTCTTCTGCTTGACTGGGTGATGACAAAGACGTGCAGTTAGCTCAACTGCAGCACCAGCAGATGTGAGCGACAATATTTGTCTCCCTTTGACACTTCATCGATTCATCCGGGATCACTCAGTGAATGAACATTTAAAGGAATAATACACCCAACTTCTGAAATATTTTTCTCCCATTACCGCCCTTGACATGAAAACTTCAAACTATTCTTTAGTCAGACAAATTTATGTGAATTTTGTGGTTTCACTTTTCTTTGACAGTATTTTTGGAAAAACTTCATTTATGAATTTAGATATGAGTCTATTTATTGTAAGTAAAAATGAGCCCTATTTCAGGGCTAATTGATTAAAATTTGCTGAAAAATTATGTACTTTTTTTTTTTTTTTTTTTTACCCCTTTTTGCAATCCTCAGGAGTATCGTTTAATATCTTATTTGCTCAATTTCCTGTTCTCTTGCCTTGAAATTACAGTTTCTAGAAAACAAAGTGCTAATTTAGGAAAGGCTATATTTTAAATACATGTGATTACAAATCAATCTGTCATTACAATTTATTGTCATTTGATCGTTCATCTCCGAGGCCAGCAGAATGAGAGACTGTTTCTCTGGGATCAAAGTGCAACATAATTAACACTTCATACAAGAACGCAAACATTTATATGGCAGAACACACTCCCTGCACCTGCATACCTAAGACGTATGAGCGTGTGTTAAAATAATGAAAGTTAAAAAGAAAAAACAGTATAATAAAGTAAAAAATATATGATCTCACATACCCTCGCATCCAGTGGGAGTGACCTCAGCGAAGGGGTTATCACAGCGGTTACACTGGCGGCCGATGACTCCTCCTTTACACGGGCACTGCCCAGTGACGGCGTCACAGGTCCGAGACTCAGAGCCAACAGAGAAGCACTCGCAGGGGTAGCAGGTGTCCTCGCCTTCTGGCCGATAGTGGTTTTCCTACAGGAAGAGGAGGAGACATAGATGGGTGAAATTATATATAAACTTGAATGATCTGGGATGCATCTTGTGAACTAGATGGCACTCAGCATGTGGCGCTCAATGTGCAAAAACAAACAAACAAAAAACGTTTGAAAAACTTAACAGCAATGTCTTCTGACAGAAATCATCAACCTGTTATCAAAGATAATCCACAGACCTTGCTGGGAGCAGTTTCATGTAGGAACTATTTCCTACCACACAGAAGAAAGCATGCATCTGCTCATGGATGAGAGGCTTGTTAGCGGCGCTTTGAGCACCACAAGTACCATCCATTTCCATTATGTTGGAGAGAGGGCAGACATGTCTTCGGCCAATATCTCATTCACTCGGTGACTCACAAAAAAACTAAATGTAATCCAGACTGATAAGGAGCACTATAGGTAAGAGGAAACATTTTTTTTCAGTTTTATTTTTGGGTAAACTGCCATTTTAATAACCCAGTAATGTTTGTTTAGCAGTAGTAAAAATCTGCTAACTTTAGCCACCACAAGCTAGTGGTCACAACCCACCAAGTAAGGTTGTATCATCCAAGTCCGGAGTGTAATGAACTTATGGCTCAACTTTTCATTTATTAGACAAAGATCGTGTTATTTCTTTTTCTAAATGTTACATTGCATTGCTTTAAATGTTCCACAGACAACAGAAGAACTAAAAATTCTCCTGTCTACAGTAACCTTTGGTGTACAGAAAAAATAATCTGGTGGTATCTCAAAAAGAAACAAAAAGTCAAATAATGTTTTTACCTTGCAGCGACACTCTCCAGTGGTCTTGTTGCAGTCTTTATGAAATCCCCTGTTAGTATCACAGTTACAGGGTCCACACATGGGACTGCCCCACCAGCCTTGGGGACATGGCTTTTCCACTCTGTAATCAAAGACAATTACACATTAATTAAAGTAGTTGTAATATATTTTTTCTATATATTTTTACAAACACTGTATCAAATGAGACTACAACAATGTGAAATGCACCAAAATCCAAAACATCAGTTATTACGGGTTTAAGACTCAGCAAACATGCATTTCAAAATAAAATGTACTTTTCCACCATATAAGTGGAGTAGTTAAAGTGCAAGTAAATAACTGATTTACTGAAACAGTTGAGTACAATTACTAGCTACTGTGAAGTGGACCAAACTGTTTGTTGGTTTGGTCAACATACAGTAGGACCGGTGCACATATTGTAGTTTCTATTCTTTTACTATGAAATAAAGTGATGGTTGATCAGGTTTTTGACATGTTACTGACTCGGTATAAGCTTGAACAAAATACTCCAGATCTGATAGTTGACTATCTGTTTAGTTTATCTCCATCTTAATGTTTTTTTTCCACTGAATCTTGAATAAACTTCCTCCTCTACACTTTCATGTCGGTGAATCAGGTGTGACTCTTTCACGAGACACACACAGACTCTCTCTTCCTCTCAAGAGATGCGATCTGCGACTGAGTGATGTGATCTGATAGGGGGCGAGCAGCAGCATGAGGGCAGCGGTGACTAAACACCTATGGAGGATCAGTCAGGCATGGAGGGGGAATCCCACATCCTGCTTAAGACGGGATGTGAGGCGTGTCATAGGGGTCAGAGTTCAGGGGGAAATGGCTGCTTCCCAATTGGGGCTGGCTAATTCATGTGCCCTCTTAGACAATGTTGACTGTGCAGAACAAAAACCCCACTTTCTGCACGTCACATTTTCCAATTTCACCTTACAGTTTATTTCTTTCTGATGTCCGATCTGTCCTCTCTCTCTTTCCTCTCTCTCTCTCTCTCACACACACACGCACACGGGCAGTCAAACACTATCGCGCTCAGATTACTGACTAATAAAGCTGCTCTGAAAGACTCAGGACGTTGGCAACATTACAAAAAGAGAAAGAGCCTAACATAACTGAAGGAGATTAGTGTGCTTTTTCTCCGTGGGAGGCAAAGTCCATTTTTAGTCTGCTTCATTTTTAACATCTGGATACAAAAGACCATGTTGGAGGAAGCTTTAGGCATGCAAAGCCCTCCGAAATGCAGTTAGAAATGCAATCTGTTTCCGTGTTTGCCATTTTCATCAAGATCTAAAGGTAAAACTGTTAGAATTTTAACATCACTATATCATTTCCATCATCATTTTGAATTGTTTCTATTTGCTGCAATGCAGGTCAGCAAATCGCACGTCAGAAGACCTCCTTTGGGAAGTCAACCTTTTCCATAAAAGGCTCTAAAATGTGGAACACACTACCAACCATATTAAAGGTTGGCTGAAGCAAAATCAGAGATGTGAGCACTTTTAACTACTTTATAATAACTTATAGTTGAGTGTTAAGTGCATGTAACCATGATATTTGTGTCTTTTTGACTTTTTTCTTTTTTTAATGTAACTGTATGTTATAATCCTATTTTTTTTGTAATCTTTTTACCATAACTGTTATCAGAGTTTCTCCAAATATCTACTTAATGAGAAATGTGACCTCATTAAACACTACTATAAAAGCTCACATGAAGCAAAGTTACCTCTTGGGATAAAGCTTTTAAATATTGATACTGAGTTCTGCTAAAGTTAACCCCCTCTTTTGCTCTAAAACCTTAGATAGACATATGCACAGAGAAAGGGACCTTACTTGTTTTCACAGTACTGGCCGTAATGGTTCTGTCCACATTCACAGGTGTAGCCGTGGGAGGAGCTCGGTTTGCGAACGCAGGTGGAAACATGCTCGCAGGGGTTGAGCTGGCAGGCATCTACACACTCCTTACCAAAATAACCTACAGGACACAGAGAAAAGAGGGAGGTATGACACTAAAACATTACTTTACAAAGTTTAATTGGAGTGTGTGTGGTGGTGTATGTGTATATTACCTGGGTCACAGACACAGGTGTGTGTGCTCCAGTCATCACTGCAGTGGCTGTTCTCGGGGCAGATGTTGGAGTCGCAGGGGTCAGCCAGGTCACAGCCATCTTCCACTCTGATCTTCAGGCCCTGAGCCATGTTTACATTGGCCACGTTGGTGGACGTCTCGCCCATACGAACGCCCTGATGGAGAGCACACATTGATGATGAAGAAGAGATGGGACAAGAGGAAAGGGGGCAAAAAAAGTGTCTGCGAGGTCGAGGAAAAGACAAAACTACTGTTATGTTGCTTTTTAAAATTTGAAAATACACGCACCTGTATGCAGCCAACAAATCCTTTGCTGACGTGGTTGTCTGTTCCAGGCAAACCTCCAACATGAAGAGTCTGCAGCTTTAATCCAGGGAGGTCATTGCCAATCTCCACTGACTTCTGCTCAAAAACACAAAATGAAAAATTACATATTTTTTCCTTGAAAACATGACCCATTGTTTACATCTTTTTTGAATGTAATTTATACCATACCTGGTACATGTCATAGTCTAGGGACACAGAAGCCATGTATTTAATGTCCTTGCCATCTTTAACACTTCTCAGCTCTACCAGCAGATGATGCCACTCCCCGTCATTGACCCGAACTTGGGGGAAGCTAAGCGACGCCACCAGCCGCTTCCGCAGCAATACCTCCATATGGACCTGCTGCTCATTCACCTGAATGGTGGGAAAGATTGACAAATCTATTGAAAAGACAGCCGTTTTAATTGCACAACCTATAGTTATTTTACTGTCCTACACATTCAAAGAGTTTTCTAAATTGACTTTAAATAAATTAAGTCTTACTTCCCCTCGGTGGTAAAAAAAAGTTTGCACTATATACTGATGATGGTTACATATTTGTTAACGATAATATGCTGACTATAGTCTGCATCTCACCATGAGGTTGATTGTGGAGTGTTGTCCAGCAATGGCCTGCATCAGGGTGCCAGCAGGCTGCCTGGTGCGGAACATGAGGCCAATGTACCAGGGAACAGCGACGGTAATGTCCGTCTCGCTCCATGACACCAACGCCTGGCCGTCGAAAAACTGAGGAGATGGCATCACTGCACAGAGACAAAACGTTAAATATAAGATTTTATTGATACATCTGTCATGTTTGTATCGAAACATTTGTGTAATTCCAAATAATATATCCGGTCATTGCTGAGAAGCAGCTTTGCATATGCTAGACTGAGGTGATGTGATTTTGAAAGAAGTATTTAAACTCGAAAAGTTCGACACATTTACATGTATCAACTTGAATTTAATTTCATTTAATGTGATAGGCTATAATTACTACTTCATGTTCGAGGACTACTACACAGTAATTCTTAGACAAACATTCAATGTCTCAAGACATTCTGAAAATCCACATAAAATCCTACAGACATGACACATACTACAGTACATAAGCCCCTGCAGATGCTGAGAGAGAGATCAAGAAATGCACACACAGGCATACACACCCACGCACACACACACAGGGGGTCCACCTTTCAGCACAACATACAAAAGGTTTCCTCCTGTATAATCTACAGCATAAACCCTGTATGTTCTCGGTCCCCCGGGGCACATATTTCAACAGAAGCATTCACAAACACACACACACATACACAAGCTGTAATTATGAGACAAAGCACATATTTGTTCCAACAGTGGCTTTAGTCTGACTACTTTGCTAAAGCTTAGTCATACATAAAGTTAAAAAAAAATCTGCCACTCCTCATTTCTTATTAACTTGATCAAGACTCAACTCTAAAGAATAAAACAGAAAGAGTCAGTGGTCATACTAGCAGCCCTGTGAGGCCGCACTAAGGCACAAAGTTGCTTTAAGCTAAATGTGAGCAGGTTGGTAAGCTCCATCAACATGCTAACATGCCCAAAGTGAAAATGCTAATATTTTGGTGTTTGGTGGGTAGAATTTACCAGGTTTACCAAGTCTATTAGTCTATTATCATGCTAAAAATAGCCAATTAGCACTAAACACAAAGTAATGCAGTGGCTGATGGTAATGTTATTAATTTTGCATGGCAAAATTAAGTGTTAACCTGATGATGACACTAAATAAAAAAACTCAGGGAATCATGTCAAAGTCTGAATTTATCCTCCTAGTACCCTGAATATCTGTGGTCAGTTTCACAGCAATACATCCAATAGTTGTCAAGATATTTCACCGTGAGCAACAAATTATAAGGTGGGCATCCTTATCCAAAATAACAAACAATTTTATAATTTTGCAATTCCTTACCTTGCTATTCTACACCTCAAATATTTTCTTATCAACTCAGGAAGATATATTAAAATTTGCAGACAGGGGAGCAGGCACAGAAGCACTTTTGACCAGGTCCAAGGACTTGAACCTAACCAGATATGAAAAAGTCTGCAGCCAAGTCCAACTAGCCTCAGGGGCAGAGCCTGACGTTGTAAACATTCAGGCCCAAACCTAAGGGGGCTCATGAGTATGTTGCTCCAGCAAGATTTTTTCCCCCCATTTATGGCAGATATATACATATTTTTTAAAGTCATTTGAGATAATTGAATGCCTGAAGTATGTGCATCATTTGGGAAAAATATTATACTGCCAAGTGCTTGCAATTTGGGTATAGTGATACTCAAATTTCTTTGCCGAGGGCCAGTGTGAATCCATTTATTTTGATTGTGAATTGGAAAATGGTTGGCGGGCCATCTAGCACCCTTTGGCTTAGTATCACTGTTGTAGAGTCGACACCTTTTTTTGCATCTAACTATTCTAACTGTCTTCATTATTCTAACAAAAAATAACACAGCAAATGTGGAGGAGGACTAGGATTTTCACTCCTGCTACTCGAAACAGTCAAAATGTGTCAGTGTTCCTATTTTTAAGGTACATAACATACTGTAAGTAGGTTAGGAATTTGGCATAAACAGCATTGCTAATGTTAAACACCTATTTTGTTAAACAACTCTGGAGCAGTGTTCTCAGAATGAATGCTGATAAATCTGCTACATTTAAAACCATGTCATAATACTCTGGACTGCTCTTATTTACTATAAGCTAATAGCTATAAACACACTTTCCTCAAAAAAACATTAACATATTGACTATAAAAAAAAATCTTTAATTACTGCAACAGCTTGTTTAACACCAGGCAGGCATTCAAACCTGAGATTCACATGTCAAAGGAAGCTACTGCCACCCATGTGGAAGCATGTTTTCCAGTATGCTTGCATTAAACCTGACAGTGATCTGCTTGAAGTTAGCGTGACAGGACTCACTCTTCATCTTCTTTTTTTTTTTTTTAAAAAAAAAAGGACTGTAAAATTGAAATCGGATCTGATAGAATAAAATCAGGGGAAAAAAAAACAAAAAACGAAACAGTGTGACCAGGTGGGTGACTTTTTTCATCTCAGTCCTGTCAGGATGATTTTGGCAACATTAACCACACGATAACAGATCTCTTGTTTCTCATGTGGCAGCTAGGTGTGCGAAGCCTTGAACCAAATGTGTCAACAAGCAGCGCAGCAGCCAAAACCTCTTCCCAGCTTGCTGTGATCCCAACCCAGTTTAGTCACTGGATACCAGGGCCTGGCACTGGCTAGGCGGCTAGCTCATACAGGAGAGGGCAAGGAGAGGTATTCACACCTTCACACATTGTTTGGAAGCATGCCCTGAAGCAGGAAATCAAACTTCTCTCCTTTCCGTAGAAGAACATGAGACTGGTTACTGAGTGTAAATAACAACACTTTAGCTGTGATGCTTTTATGTTTCATTGGGTAACAAGGAAAAATAAAATCATTTATATAACTCATCCTTATCTATGTTTAAGTACTATATATATATCTACACCACAGTAACGAGGTGGCAACAGAGACACACAGGTATGGGGTCAGAGTGTGTGTTTTGTTTCATCCTTTGTCTGAGTTTTGATAAGTGAGTCAGAGTTTGATCTTGTCCTTAAACTCCAGACCTGAGGCGATCTTTAGTGTCTGCACAGCACTGAGCAGAGGCCTCACTGTGAAGCTCCACTGTGGCTGCCGCATGAGTCAGACTGAGTCAGGGGAGGTGCTCCTTATCCCATTTGATCTCCCAAGCACACTCTATTTCCTGGAAGTCCTTGAGACACACACACACTGTGCACTTACTGCAGGTAAACACACGCATGCGCACGCCGAGAAGCTCACAAAAGAGCATGCAGATACAGGCACACTTGATCAAAAAAGAACTTGTATATGAATGCATATTTAAGCATAAGTAAACACACACATGTAAATGCACACACTTTTTTGCCCATTCTTCTTCTTACCTTGTTCACAGTTCTTGCCTCCATATCCGGTCGGACAGTCGCAGCTGTGGGTGTTCCATTTGCTGACACACACTCCTCCGTTCTGACACACTTCATTCGAGCAAAAGTTTGTCTTTGCTGGACAACCTTCACATGAAACACATAAAAGAATGATTGATATCTGTATGTACAGTGTAAGCACCCCTTCATAGGCTGCAAAATAATTAAATAGTCATCTTTAAACATGCTAAAGTTAGCATATTGCTACACAATAAACACATTAAAAAACAGCTTTATTTAAAGGTAGAAAAACTAAAGCAACACACTTTTTCTCTTGAATATTTTTCTTTTTAAGCATTGAATGATGCTGTTTCACTTAACGTGTATTGGGGCCATTGTAGGTAAAAAAATAAAATTAAAAAATAAAATGATGATGTAAGTTGATGACATCATGATCTCAGAGTTTTTTGTCTCATAAATGTATTACTTTAATTTTGTAATTTTTGAGATTTTTCTCAAAATGCTACCGACCCCCCTCCCTCTGCTCTGTATTTTTTTATTTTTTGTGGGTTTTTTTACCCACAATGGCCTTATATGCTGTCTTAGTTCCATGACCTCTGGCCCCTTGAAAATCCTGAAAAGTCAGTAGTTAACTTTTTCTGACAATATCAGTGAGCTTGAGGGTTGTTCCTGGATATGAGTAATGTCTCTATCGCTGCAGGGTAATCCCACTCAGTGAGCATGGCCTTGGTTTACCACGCAGCACTTCTAACCTGCTTCGGTGCCGTTGTTAGCGATGTAGCTGGCCATGTCGATGGGTCTGCTGTCGATGCTGAGGTTTCTCATGCAGCCCACAAAGTCTCTGTTACCAACCGGGAAGTCTTCAGGTAGGTTGGGAACTCCACCTAGCAACAGTGGTCCTGTCAAATCCAGTGACCTGCAGACAATAAAGACAGATAATTGAGCAGAGCAATATCCAAAATGGATTTAAAATGAAAAAAAAAGTGTGTCAATGTTAAATACTTTCAAGTACAAGAAACCACAAAATTAGTCAGGTGGACACACACACACAGACACACTATAACTTAACTCTACAATGACTCAATTCTTTGTGAAAAGATCATACAAAAAATGACTACAAATATGTATCATAAAACAAGAATAGGATGTTGAGGGCTGCTCATTTAAAGTTACTTCTTTCTTGCAAATCTTTGACAAACAAATCAGTGACACCTTGCCGAGGCCCTGGGTTCACACCAGAAAAGGTGGCTGAGGTAAGGCAGCAGCACATAGCATGACATTTCTGAATAAAGTTTCCATGGTTTTAAAATGTCACAAGGCTAACTGCTACCGTCACCATGCGCAAGTAAAGTTTCACATACTAGGTCATGTAGGAAGCTGCTTACACCTCGATCCTTTAAAACACTCAACATCAAAGGGCTTTAAGAGACTTAAAATAATGCAGTGCTTAACTGCTGAATGCAGTGTGCATTTGACACAAACACTGTTGCATTACCAGTAGCATGTGAAGCATATTTAAAGCCTCTGAAAGGAAATAAATCAATCAAATGGGAATGTATTACTTCTTGGATCCAGTTGTAGAGCTGTAAACTGCAACAGTTCTTCATCCATATTTTTACTTAGTATTTTTACAGAAGTGCTTCCATATTGCCTCAAAATTATCAAAAAAATAGTCTGTATAAATACTAATAAGGAAACCTGATGGATGGACGACTGCTTATGCTATTTGTTTCTGACTTGCGGAGAAGCATTTCAGTCCCATGATAAAATATCTAGTTTGGCAATATGACACTATTAAAATAGTTCAGATGTGAAATAAGGTGTATATGAAGTTGCTTGATTTCCAAATGTGATATGGAGGATTTGTCTTCTTGAGGACATTTGTGCAGAGACATAGAGAATGGAGTCAATGCAGAGTTGTCATGAGTAAAGCAGAGCCTTTTAAACTGTGTAAAAATACAGCTGTTAATACATGTTATGGGTCAAACTGTACGGACTCTAACAAAAGTTTTTAAAATATGCATGATTAGGAGAGATGTTCTGGTCATAAAAATGAACTGATTATTTCCGTTTAAGTGGCATTTCCCTGATTGACCCTCCATCTACACAGTAGCCAAAAACTCAACTTGTAGTTCATATATCGTAAGTATTCCTGAAACCTATAATATCAACTCTTGCATGTCAGTGCTATTCAACATTGTAGCCAATGAATTGTTGATCAAACTGCTGCTAATTTCCTGCCCAAACTGAGATCCAAGTGGTTTCTGTTCTGTGCCTAAATAACCCTTGGGGTCAAGTCGAAACATTCTCCACAACAAATCTTCAAACGTTTGCTTGTTTGCACCACATGACACACCAGCTTAATGTAAATATGTATATTCCCGTTTAAGTATCCTCTAAACGCCTCTCAGCCTCTGTGACCTGTGCAACAAGTTCCTGAAGGAATGTAACCTCATTAACTCCTCTCTGAAGCTCTCGCTCTCTCTCTGTCCCCACCCTCTGCAAACTAATGTGTCTCAGCATGCTAGTTCCCCATAAGACTCATTAAAAAAAAAGTCTCACGCTACAAAAATAAAAATTCATTAGTGCGTGGTAAACAGTAAGTCAGATTAAGCCTGTGTTGAGGTGAGCTTTTGGGTGGCTAAGGCCGTGCCTGACAGCAGAAAGGCCACGAAGATAAACGTAAATTAAAAGACAAAAGGAGGAGAGGGTGGCAGAATGAGAGTTGTGTTATCTTGTTGTAACAAGACAATTTGATCTGGGCCCCGAGGTACAACATCTTTACCTGTTTGTCAAACTGGTTTGCTTTTTAATGAGCGGAGAGATCTGAAGAGAGAAAGTTGAGAGAAAAAGAAAAGAGAGACTCAAACTTACTTCTTTTGTCCGGTCTGGGTGCCTTGGGCGGCACAGGAGTAGTTTCCAATCTGCTTTCCGAAGCGAATCGCCATGGAGATGTCACAGTCGTCTACTGCAACAACAGCTACCTTTTCTCCAGACGGTCCATGAGGGATGCCCAGACGCCCAATGTTCGGCTGCAAAATGAAACAAAATATTCGTCAACAGTTGCGTGATAGGGATATTCTTCACCACTGATTCTGCTTTTACTTTTGATGTCATCAGGGGAGCAGCTAAAGTAATTAGATACAATAGATATTTTGATTTGATTAAAACAAATGACAATGTGTCAACATATTCAGTCAATTTTAACACCTAAACACCACAATTTGGGAGTAGGTGTATAAAAATAGCCAAAAAACAAGCAGCAAAGCAAAGGGATAAATAGTTGAAATTGCTAGCTACAAGGCACATGGTAGAGCAAATATAAGGATAGATAATTGAAATAGGTATTAAATGGAAAAGTGGTTTAAAAACTATTATATCCACTTTTATATTATTATTCATTAACCAATAACTAGATACTATCCAGTTTAAAACCAATACAAATGACCACGTGCTTAACATGTGTGGCGTCGATGAAGGGGTACTTGAGTTCATCTGAAAGGGCTGTGGAGGCACATCTGATGAAAAATGTTGGGACCACTGCGACATGGAATCACATCCATTTCCTCCTTTAGCCCACCCGAGTGCCAAAATTATCTTTGCTGGGTATTGTCATGGAAAATCCCAACTGACTGAATTTAGCTAAAATGTTTAATGCTTGATTTCTTTCTTTCTTTCTTTTTATTCAATGTGGAAAACTTGGCTGAGCTCTGATGCTCGATCAGTGAAGGTCAGAGCTACACAAACAATGTCTATCTGACTTTAGCCGACTTGGAGTGGAAGTACACAGGCCTGTCTTGGCTTAAGACGACAAAAAGCCCATTGTGCATTAGCTTGCCCACCTAATGATTACAAAGTAGGCTAATTCTTCCATCAAGGCCTGTGGCCGACAAATGTTGATCTGAGAAAATGTGGATCAGCTTAGAAAATCAGGCCACCAAATCGCTTTAGTTTTTGTAATATCTAACCTGAGAGCGAAGTTCAATGGAGCGTTTCACTCAACAATAGTGGCCTTGGAACAGGAAGCAGAAGGAATTTGAGGAGTTCAACAAAAAAATGTTTCCAACTATTAAATACCCCCCCTTTTCATTACTTAAGATGTCAGCTATTTTGAGACATAAAAAATAAACTCTTAAAACTCAAAAAGTTGATGTGGGAATTTTTCCAAAATATTACAGTAGAATGACGTGTTTATATTTCGTTTTCTTGCTCCGAGTGGCTTACAATAGATCCAAATGATTAGCAACCTATCTTTGCTATCTCTTGGGAGAGTGCTAAATCTCATGACTACAACAACACACAACAATAGGACTACAGATGCCAGATCTGATCACAGTGCAGTGTTTACATGAGGCACTTAGGGCGTTTAGAAGTTTGACAGTTTGAAGGATAGTAAGAGAGACTTTCAAACCACTATGGTGGCGCATCTAAACACTCAACTGATTGTTCTTAGATAAATTGTTTATAACAGCTCATTTCAGAAATATTTTGTTGCGTTTTCATCTTTTATATGAATTTGAGAGAAACGCAAACAAAAAAAGCATGGAAAAAAGAAAAAGCGAGGCATGCATAAAAGGACAATGTGTGTTCATGTGTTTGTCTGCTTCATAAATAGGATTAGAGTAATGAGATACTGGTGGGGCACAGACTCTGCAGACAAAGGAAGGGGGGGGGGGCAGAAAATAGAAGAGAAAGAACGACCGACAAACATAGGGAAGTGGACTGACCAGAAATAAGAGACTGAAAAAGAAAGACAAAAGAGAAACTGGCAGACGGGTAAAAAAAAAAAATGAGCAACAGAGGGGAGCAGTGTGTTCTATTTTGGCTCAGGTGGGCTCAGGTCCGGGCATATTTTCCAACCCACAGGGAGTTTATCACTGCCACTCCCTTCAACATGCCCTGTTTCCACTGATTCCACCAAAAACACTTTCACACTTTCCATAAAGACGAACAGGAAGGACAACTAAAAAAAAAACTACATCTCTGACGCCACTGCTGTTTTCTTTCTTTTTCATTTCTAATCTCTTTTAAACTGTCTTATTTTTCACTCACAGGCAAAATCATTCCTCACACAAGCACACGCACAGAAAAAGTGAGTGAGCAGACTGTAGGAGCATTTGATCCTTTTCCTGTGGATGTGTGACAATAGATAGCGCAACTGACAGTAGCTGTATCAGGCGTGGTGAAGGAGCAAGGCATCATGGGTAAACTCTATCATGTCTCCTTTAAACTTTGAACACAGCATTTGTGATCTGAGAGAAACTGCAGTAAATACGCATGTCAAAAATGCTTACAAGTAATAGATGTAAACATCAGCACACAAAATCATTTTCTTGTGGATTTACATCATTTTAAAAAAAAAAAATCTTCTTTTATTTACAGAAAAAACAAATGCCTGATAAAGAGTGTGATACTTGAAAAGTCACCTTGGTGGTAATTTGATTAAATATTTACGGGAGCTTAGTCTTGTGCGAAGACTCAGTTTTTTCTGTTTTTTTTGCATGATATCTTATCCAGATTCAAGAGTTCAATGTGCGCACTTTTGTCAACTTTTTGCAATTGTTCTCAAATTAACAACTCAACACTAATTATACCTATTGTAAAATAATAAATTATGTATTAAAATTTAAACAGAAAAAGCAACAAATCCTCACATTTGTGAAGAACTGATTCAGTGTTTATCAAAAATGTATTTACTTTTAATCGACTAATCGATTGATAATCTAATTGTTGCAACTTTAATGCTATTTTACGACTTCCAAAACAAAATTAAACTGTTAAAAGCTGACTTTAAATAAACTGAGCCAGGCTGTTTGTTTCCTCACTAACCTCTTACAGACTGTTGTTCATGTCTTTGTCTGTGTCAGTAACCTAGAATCATTTTGTATGTGCGGCATGTATAGCAGACACCATAGTGGGAAACCACACCCCTATCACTGGCAACCAGCCAGCCTCCCCTCTGCTCTGTATCTACAGGTGTCTACTTGTGTTAACTCTTCCACCCTCACCTCCTAATATCGCCATAGTTACTACAGAAATCCACCGTCACAGCCGGCTCACGTGTGAATGAGTTCTTGTCCCGAACAGGTGGCTTCTGTTGCATAATTAAAATCAAAAAAGTAGGACGGGCTCTAGATGAAAATCATCATGATTTAATGGGTCATTATGTAACTTGGATTCTGGTTCTTGAACTGACATGATAGCAGCCTGTGGTGAAATGCTGCGAACAGGTGAGGCAGCATGCCATGACAGTGTAAGAATTTATTCAGACTTATGGCCAAATGTCTATGGTGTGTCTCCGATGATTAGAGTTAGGTATCTTCAATGCAGTACCCTGCACTGAAATATGCATGAATGTCCCTTGTGGGCAGCTTGTGATCAAGGGACTTGTTCCAGTGTGTGAGAAAGAAGAAAAAAAACTGGTTTTGTTCAGAAAGCAGCAAAGCCTGCAGCCTGAAGCTGTAAAAAATGTTGGCACCATGCTGCCAGCAGCAGGAGAACAATGAAGACCCCAATGCAAATAACCAACGGGTTCAAAGATGCACAGCAGTGGTGAAGGACAGAAGAATTGGAGTAAAAAAAACAGCCACTCTCTTCTTCTGTAAGCCCAAATTCACAGCAAAGAAAAAAACTTGAAAAAATTCCTAGTGATTGGGCCATATGGCAAAGCATGTGTGCACTGTATTAAATCAAAACTGCCTCTAAGAAAGATCAAATTCCTAAAGAAATCTGATCAACAGAAAAAAGTCCAGCTTCATTTCCTCATTTTTATATCTTTACTGTCTATCTGTGTTACACAGAATTGCAGTCAATGCCTCATAATCGAGCTTCTGGCCAGATTTGATTAAATCAAGTCGCAAAAGTAAAGAAGAAATCTTCATTCCTCCCATATCAACTGTTGTCAAGGAGCCAATAAGCACTATGATGAAGCAAAAGTTTAACCCCTTGAAACCTGAGCAAACTGACTGAATCTCTTTCAAAAACATGAAAGGCAATGTGCAACTTTACAAGAAATTACCTAAAATTAGCACTAAATAAGTAAAAAGTTACAAGAACATTACCAGAAAATTAGAACACACACAAAAAACACCCCCCAAAATTAGTGAAAAAACAAACAACACAAAAAAACAAGAAAATGGCTTGAAAAAGTGCTTAAAATGTAATTGACAATTAATATATAATTAGAATTTTTAAAAAGTATTTTCTAATATCTTTCTCTCTGTCTCACTCTCTTTATTCTGTCCTTTTTCTTTCTTTCTTTTATACTAATCATCAGTTCATTTTCGTGTCAGCGTTTGCTGATTTCTTGCGATTTGCGATCTCTTGTCAAGTTGCTGGTTGCCTTTTAAGCCATGTTTTCAAAGGAAATCAAACAAATTTGCTCAATTCTCAAAGGTTTGAATGCTTGTAAAAGGCATCCGAACTTAACAGGAGAAACTGCTGTCGATCCAGGTTTCAAAAGGTTAAAGGAACACTTTGAGAACTATGCTACTAAGATAAACTGGATATCTGGACTGGAGATGTAACACCGATACTAAATCAAGTATTTTCCAAAATGTTAAAACTATTTCTTAAAAAAAAAACAAAAAACAATGACTCAATTCACTTTTCAAGCCAGTGGGGAAATTAAGTCAAGAGAGGGAAAGTGTGATATCTGTATAAGAGGTTTTCAAGGGCAACAAAAGGTAATTTGCCTGCCAGAAAAAATCCCTATGACTCCTCTAAAGGAATCTGTAGTCAGGCTGATTACAATCTTATCATCTCTTTTGAGTGCAGCCAGGCGAGGAAGGGATGAGATAAAGACACAGAAAGACAGGAAGCAAAACACAGAAGAGAGATACCCAGATATTCTACATAATGGACCCGCAACCCCGAGATCCCGGGGAGGGGGGCAGCTGTTACATGTGCTGATAACTCATACACTGACATGTACGTACACACTGTGTAAGCACTACACGCATGTAGGGTGTCTTTGTAATGTGTGTGTAATATGTCGGGGATAAAGGAGCATTAACGCAGCTGTTGATACATAACTGCTCCAGGCTCATACTTGCGCCTCCCAACACAACTTTTCACACACATGTACAAGCACCTACTGTGTGGATGATGATCACACCCACGCATGTTGTCAGTCACTTTCGGATGCCATTTGCTTTAAATGAAGCGTGACAATGCCTTTCTTAAAGATTTTACACATGATTTTACACATGAAGATCAGTTTACTCTTCCTTAATCTACTTCCTGTGAGCTGCCTGAACTGAATAGAAAAGCGAAACTAAATCACTGGAGTGACGCGGTAACAGAGGTTTAAAGGGTCAGTATGCAATTATGGGTTAGTGGTTTCATTTCACCAAGCCGCAACCTTGGGAGCTGCACAGTGCCACAAAACTACAGTTCCTTGAATGACCACTTGAGGCTGGCTCCAAGAGTGAGTCAATCCTCATAGACCCCCATGTTATAATTCCAAACTGAATTTACATATACCTCATTTGTTTTAATGTTATTAAAGCTTTAAGTTTATGCATAATTAAAGGCGTGGCCACTAAGAGTGACGGGTGGGTGCAGTCCACTGACAAGTCATTACCACAGCAACAACATTGATTAGGTATTGTATCCATGACATAATCCCAGATTAATTGAGCATAAATGTAGCCGCTGCTATTTCTGTGTTTTCAGTTCATGAAAGTTAATTGTAATGTTCTGGTCGACTGAAAAAGTCTTGTTAAATGACCCTCTAAAGAGTCTTATGTTCAGTTCTTCCTGTAAGTGCATTTTGTTTAAATGGTTTTGAGATTGATTTTTGCTAGTAAAAATTAGCATTAGTTAGCCACACAGTTATACAGCCATAGCTGTAAATGCACTGTGCTAACCAAGCTAGCAGCAAAAAAAGGGTTAGCTCTAACCTCTTATCCAATATTGACCCTCCAAGATGGCGACAACTAAAATTCGAGGCTTAAAATGGGAGTCTATAAAAAACTAAAGATGGATGTCATGCTGGCTATGACAATTATTTTATGTAGTCTATGGATCTGACTACCAGCCCACCTGGGAGTGATACTCAGCAATCAACAATCTTTCTCCAGAACTGCATGCTAAATAAGATTATTAAATAAGTTTATTAAAGGAATAAAAATATGTCGCACTCAAAACCACCTCCGCATTTTTAATTTTTTATTGGTGCCAAGACAGAGGGCCCTAGCTGGATGAACACAGACGGTAGGTAATATCACACCAAAAATATTGGTAAGGCAAAATCATACAGTTGTATGATTGGAATATTATTGAATGATCAAAATTATAATTGCATATAATGCCACAAAAGTGCTTGTCTATCTGCTCAGTGAATTTAAACTAAATAGTTAACCACAGTCTTTACTGACTCTATTATAAATAAATCTTTGCACTGGATGTCACATCTTAAATTGAACGTTGGTGTTCAGTCAGCTGAGTGTGTCTGTTAGCTGTGTGACCGCGACCGATACAACTGTATATAGTTTCAGGCTTCTTTCTGACCCCTGCTTTTAAAGTGCACTTGGCCCCCATTTCGAGGGGCCCCATGAGAGCCTCTCATTTACCCTCCGCCCGACTCTGGGCTGTTGAAGATTCCCTCTCTCTAAGGTGTCGTCTCCAGGGGCGATAGGCTTGCTGCCGTCATGGTAACACACTTGATCCCCACAGTTAGCCACAAAGACGAGGAGGGCAGAGGGCACGAGCGGATGGAGGGGCGCACACACACTTCAACATATGCCAAATACTGTCACACACACTTTATCTCCACAACAACATCTTGTCTACACACAGATATAAGATGTGGACACACCCAAGGACACACACACACTGCTACCTCCCACCAACACACACACTAACACCCCTTTTACCACAGGGCCTGTCAAAACTGACATGATAACTCAATCAGGCCCGCGGCCGGGATGAAGAGCCATGCTCAAAGATTGAGTTACATGCAAAACACAGTTGGACAGCTTAGTCAGAAAACGTAGCGAAAAAAACTGTCAAAACCCACAACTACTGACAGGAGATTTGTGTGAATGTGTGTGTGTGTGTGTGTATGTGTGTGTGTGTGTGTGTGTGCATAGAGGGTGGGATAGATGGAATACTTGGTGGTGATTATATGTTTGTGTGTGTGTTTGGAGACCATGGGAAGGATGTCTGCAGAATGTGTTTAAGCGTGTGTGTTGATTGAGCAAGAGGCAAGCTTGTATGTGTGTGAGTGTGTGAGGCAGGAAGTGGCGAGCGGAGCTGCAGACGGCCACTCAGTTCATTTTGATAATAAAGGAAAAAGGGCGCACAGTCTTTTATTTGATTTGGGCTCGCCTGAGGAAACGCCATTGTTTCTCCGACTCTTGGATGAAAATTACACTTGATTGATATTTGAAAATGTGATCTCCTGTTGCTTTAAGGTGTGTGTGTGTGTGTGTGTGTTTTGTTTCTCTTAGATTAATCGAAGTAACCACAAGAAAAGACCAAACATGTTTTTATGATCACAAAGAATCCATAAAGGAATGATTTTAGCGCTGCAACATGAGCTGGAGCCAAAGTAAAGATGGGCTCTGAACCAACATCAGTATTGCTCTTAGAAAAGTGTGTGTGTGTGTGTGGAAACTAGATTTTTGGCCCTGTCATGCACAGGCTAGTGTGTCCCACCTACCCTCTGGCAGCAGCAGACTCTGTCATGTCCACATTACCTCACCTGCCCTCTGGCTATGTAAAACTAGAAGTGTCTATTAATCTAACACACACACACACACACACACACACACACACACACACAGTTCCCAGAGGCTTTACACTAGGCTAAGATGTCCAGTGTTCAACACTATATGTTACTGCAGTCTTCATCGTCTCATCACACTTCTATCTGTCAGTGTAACAGATGGGTAGCGGTCATTGTTGCCTCGTAGCTTTCAAAAGCAGCAAAACAAATGTGCGGACGACACAGTAACTGAGGTAAAAGTAACTGTATCCGATTTGGAACGGCTTGAGAAAATTCTTTTTACAACTTGACAAACATGGCCACCTGCCTGTGTGCTGTCATCAGTGGGATTACCTTCTGATTGAATGTTTTTCAACAGCTTGCTAAAGCGTATTTTACAGGAAGGTTTTGTCCCTTTGACTTATTTTGCATGATTAATCTTCTTTCTTTTTTCACCTTCTTTTTAGTACCTTGGATGAGTTTAGTTTTGATGAATTGAGGAAGAATCTGTTTTGTTGCAGTTTTGCATTTTAAATCACAATTTCTTTGATTATCAAACAAGAATGCCACTTTTTAATTGCGTGCATGTCTGTACACTAAAAAGGAAGTCAGGGCCAGTAGACTGTTAGTTTAGTTGGCATAAGAACTGAAAGTAATGTCACAATGCCTGTAGATAACTAGCCAGCTGTTTCCCCCTGCTTCTGGTCTTTTGCCTTCCGGCTGCTGGCTGTAGCTGCATATTCAACAAAAAAATTGGGATTAATTTTATTTATCTTTGTGAAGAAATCTGTTTGAAAAAAAAATCAAACTACTACTACTACAGGCTACTACAATTCAGAGTGTATGAGTTGTGTGGACATGGTTCTCAGGTGGCTGAGCTGGTGCCTAGCAGCTAATGGTGCTAACTCCAATAACAGTGCTAAACAACAGGAACAGTGCTGACAGAGGTAATAGCGTTACACCAGGATGCAGAGGGTGGGTGTTACGCTTTTGTTGTCAACAGTAAATGCAGTATCAGCGGTATAATATCAGTAGTAACTGCAGTATGGGCACCATCTGAGTGCCGTTTGAGTACAGTGCAAGGCGACAGTGATGAGCTAGCCAGATGGATACACACATGCACTAACATACATGCGCAGCTGGATTGGCTCACCACAACAAACTGCATAGAAACTCAGATTATAATACGCACAGCATGACTTCATTTTCTGCTCAGGAAGCTGTTACTGCTCTATATCTTTACATAGCAAAAATTGGTGTGCTGCTAAATTAATACTCTCAATGACAGCAGCTCTCTACTCTAGTATTTGTTTGGAAAAAAAAATGTTCCCGTCCTTCCATCCGTTTAATTGCATTGCATTATATGAGCTTTGATAAATAAATGTTGGTGCAAAGTAGTGGCATCGAAAGGCATATTTTTTTCCGAAAAATGTCAAACTATCTTATAGTTAGCAATAGTGGTAGTTATAATAATTATTAATGATAGTTTTTAATAGTTAATATAAATTATGGATCTGACAGTCAAAGAACTACATTCCCTTCTGCTGTAGTAAAATTTTCCTTGGAACAAGAGCGCTACTTTTACTCCTACAAATTCTAAATATACAACATGTATCACAATCTGAAACAGCAGCAGCTGTAAAGTGACCATCTGACCGTTATCTAAACTGCCTCATAGAAAGCAGCATTAAGCAATTTAAGATCATCGGGAGTGATGCTAATGTTTAGCAGTAAAAGCAGTGACGCAATAAAACTGAACTTGATAGGGATCATATAAGAGATAAGAGACTTTAGTGGAAAGAGATAAGATGAGGAGACAGCGAGACGCAGGAGGAGGAGTAAGAGTAGGAAGATGCATTAGTGCCAGCAGTATAGAGTGGATATAAACTATATGGATCTGTTCTCTCTCTCTCTCAACTTCATGTCTACACTTCCTCAGCTTTTCTCTTCCCTCCAAATTACACTCTGTCTCTCTTAGCAATAATAAGAGGTTTAGGTCATGCTAGGTGAGGTGTGTGAAATTTCCTCCTTTCAGTGACACACACACTCCCTCACATCACAGGAGAGCGAGTGAGGAATGCAAAAAGGTGAAGAAATAAAAAGATGGGTGAAAGAGAGAGAGAGCAAGAGGGAGAGAGAGGGAGAAAAAAGAGATGTAGCGGGTTAGGCAGTCATGTATGAAGGCGGTCTGTAGTGACAGATTTATCAGATTTATCTTCACTCCTCAATGACACAATATTGTACACATCTGCTGTTCCTACTGAGTGGTTACTCACTCATTCTGACACACACACACACACACACACACACACACACACACACAAATATAAGCACATAATTCAACTAACACACAAGAAACTTGTGCTCCAGAAAAGGATAAGCACTCAATGAAGATCCTAGGGTCACTGATCAGCAGTTATGACTTAAATATAAAGGCCAGGGTCCAGTAATAGAAAAGAAAGTTCAATGATGTCAGTGTTTAACGTCCTAAGCAGCGGCCTGGTTTCAAGGCCCGCTGCCCTTTGGTCCATGTCATGCACATGCACACATACACTACTACTACAACTACTATAAATAAACTGCAGAAGAAGGAGGCCACAACAGCCAAAAGTACACAAGCCTGAAACTGGGTGCAGCTGTTTGCTCTATTCAGCTAATATCTCACAATTACTTTGTTAATTCTCCAATTAAAACCAACCCTTGATCCACATTCGGGATCTTAGTGTAACACAAGAGAGGATTAAAGATACAATCTAAAATTAAATCCCTTAACTAAACTACAGTCTAAACAGAAGCTTCAGCCCAGAAACAACTGCTGTCCATACTCAATACAAAAGCTATCTTCCATGATTCTTGAGCGCTGTTAATCCTCCCTGACAGAATCGGTGCTTCAGTCCGCCACACTCCTGCCAAGTAAAACACAATCACGGCTTGCTGGGTGTCTACCTACCTGTCTGCCTGCCAAGGCTCAGACATGTTTAGTTCACCTGAACAAACCTCAATGAAGGAAGTCGATGAGAGCTGACAGATGAGCACGAAGGCTGTTACTGTGTCGTTTCTGCTGGTCTTTCATTAGATATGAGGAGATTCTCCAATAGATGGAGAAAAAGAGAAAGAAGGGGGCGAAAGACTGATATACAGCACTGTGCAAAAATCTTAGGCCACCATAGAGTTTTTGTTTTAGAAAAGTTGAAATGAGGACATAATATATACATCTATTGCTTAGTCTCTTTTTGAAGATACAAAGAATACAGAGATCCTGTACAATGTTTTAAAACAGCAAAAAAGTCAAAATAAAACGGCTTCTTCTAACTGAAGTCAATATTTAGTGTTAAACATGGAATCATACAACCACGACAAAAGGTAGCTCAAACAATCAATATTGAGCTTTGGACATGTCTTTAATGCTACCTGGTGTAAATACACCAGAAGATTGGTATTATAAATCTCATATTGCCTGCCTAAGAGAGTTCAAGACATGTGGAAATGGAGGTCACAGTAAATATTTGAAACTTAAGCCTGATGAGGTTGTTTTAATCTGAAATATTTGTATTTTTAATACTGTATACTGGATGTATTTTAGTAAAGAGACTACTGAGAAATAAATATGTATGGTCATTATAACCTTGCTAAAGTAAAAGTAGCCTAAGACTTTTGCATAGTTCTGTATATCGCACTTACTGTCCAAAACTGTCCCTAACTGCTTCATAAGGACAGGCCCTGACCTCTGACTCCTTTAGAGACACATTAGACATTTCATTTAAAGAGAGCAATATCATGCTTCATTTTGTATTTGTATTTATTTATTGTATTTATTAAAGAGAAGGTTCACGCACATTTTCATGAAGAAAAATCTCAAAATTGTTCCCTGGCTTTTAAAGGACCCATAATAAAAAATTTAAAAAATCTTGCCCCACTTGGCTGGCATTTTTCAAACATATTAGATCCAAAAGAATATCCAAAAAATTATTTCAACTGAAGGGAGAGAGGGAGCACTGGGGAGAAAATTTCGGGAGAAATGGTGTGATGGGCTGACAAAAAGTCGAATATTGATGCATTTTAGAGCTATGTTACATGGACAGCTACAGATAATAAATTTCACATTACTGTAACAATTTCATTTCACACAACAAAACTGCATGACTTTCAATGACCTTTACTAATTCCATGACTTTTCCAGGCCTGGTAAATATGATTGTGTAATTCCATGACTTTTTTCCAGTTTTTTCATGACCGTAGAACACTGTGAAGAGCATTTCCTAGAGCTTGAATAAGTATCATGTTTATTTATTGACACTACAACTGGATCAGTTGTGAAGAAGTGTTTTGGTCTCTGTTTTGTTTATGAATCCACCAAGAGCTTAAAAACAGGAGAGACAGAAGAAAGACAAATCACACTAAACTACCAGCTACGAAGTCCGCACACCCTCTACGGCCAAACCAAAACCAGAAAACCACACCAAAATCTACCACAGCCTCTTCTGTAGTCGAGACCAGACCACAGGCGGACTAAATTAACGCTAACACCCATGTGTTAGAGGCCATGTTACTTCTGATGTAAGCATGTACAGTAGAGTTAGTCAAGCAGACTGTACTAGAAGCAGATCAGGGACTATATGAGACCCCAGGGGGGAAAAACACCAGTGGGGACTAGGCTAGAGGTCAGAGGTTACCTCCTTCTGATTGAGCTCCAGCCAGGCAGTATAGAGTGGGAGCCGCAGAACCCCACTGGAGTCCATCAGACTCCCCCCGTCCTGGTAGAAAGACACCGTGAGAGAGAGACACCGCATTAGACCTTCAGCCCATAACCAAGCCACATCACTCTGTGCGTGTTGGTGCATATTTATGTTGCATTGAGTACGTGCTTTGTGTCTAAATATCTCTCTTTCTCCAGTGTTAACAGTTATCAATGTACAGCACTGCAGCAGCAATATAAAGTGTAAGTTCGTTTTTTTTCAGCCTTAGCCTTATTTTTCCATGTTTTGTGCCCAAGTGACTCATGAGAATAACAGTTTTTGAGACCGGGAGAGTGCTGCAGTCATGTTTGCTCCACTACATACACTAAAAGTACTTGTTTTTGCCACTGACAGGCTCAAAATTGTTATTTTAGGTGTCGGAATGAGGTGTATTTTCCTAATATGAACTAAGTTTTTACTTTTAAATGGAGTGTTGTGGGTTTGGCATTAGCAATTACAGGGCTTTCTCGTTCAACAAAAAGAATCTTACTCTTTAATAAAAAGGCCCATATCTGTGGGAATCATCTCCATGATACTGTCAGACACTAAAAGCAATCTGAGCCTGTCAGTAGCAACAACAACCACTATAATTGGACATAAATGTGCATAATTGCCACCAATAGTTTCATTGCAGCCTGTTCAGCCACTTCTGGCTGCAGCACTTTTACTTAATACTGGGCCAATTTCAAAAAATGTTGTTCTGATTGGTCACTTTGATGCAAAACATGAGAAAATAAAGTCCAAGTTGACAAATACTGAACTCACCCTTAAAGACAGATACTACTGTGTGCATGCACTGTTGGCTATGTGTGTGCACAGAGGAATTTGTGTTGAAGTGTCTGTGGTTGGATATGCTAAAAGCCGATTTGCCGACAATAACGGCATCCAAAGTCAAACATAATTCCTTCCTGCCCACTTCAAAAACACCTCTCCCACCACCTCACATAATAGACCACAACTCATGCACTGCCGCCTATGGAAAAAGATGTCTCTGGCAGATTTACATCACGCTGTGAAATGGCAAGCTTTGCAAAGAGCAGGTGAAATTTACAGCAGGAAAAACGCACAGGGCAACAAAAATGTGAAAACCCGAAACTGGCCTCCACATGTCAACGTAGGTAGTTACAACTGACAAAACACGGGTTTGAAATCATGTTGCAGTTCCAGATTACAATGAATTACAATAATGGGGATTTAAAGGCACTAAAAACACAGTTGCCCTGATAGGGATCTACTTAGTTTAAACAGTCACAGGTACTGTGAGATGCGTTATAATTAGCAAAAGAATAGTTCCTGGTATCCAAATGCAATGTGTGTGTTTATGTGCGATGATAACCTCAACTGTTTGAGGTCTAAGGAAACCTGTGTCAAGAAGAACAAAGAATAACATGGCCCCTTCCTCTGAAAGCCCACCCTGCTAGGGAATGTGGAGTCTGGGGCTTCACCTCAAAAAATAACCATTTAACCTTTCTTAAAGGCACTCAGCAGAGAAAACACAACGCACACTGGTGTCTGTGCAGAAACACATGATGTTGCAGTCTCTTCAAAACACACACATCCCTATGCACAGCTGATGAGGTATGTGAGTGTGTTTGTCGCAATGACACATGCACATACCTAATAAGGCATGTCCCTTTAAGTCTTGAGAGCCACCCAGGAAAGCCACATGTGGCCTCGACTATATGCAATAAAAATACAACACAAGGAGACGATGACAACTCCAAAACCACTTGCGGGGAGTGGATTTATTTCAAGAGCAACTGTATGCATGTGTAATGTGTGTGTGCATGTGTGTGTGCGTGTGTGTGTTTGACTGCATATCAGCTTGCCCTAGAAACCAAATAAATCCTGAAACATCAACAAAAAGATGAAGAGAGAAACCAAAGAGGAAAGTGAGAGCTATCTATTTTATAGAGCAGATTGAGATAACTGCTCAAAGCTATTCCCTTAATGAATACCAGTAAGAAAAACTACATTTTTAAAATACTAATATTCATGCAAAATAAAAGCTTCTGAGCATATTTGAGCAACAGCAGCATGTTTCTAAATACAGCTGAGTTACATCAAGTGTTTCAGCCCTGCAGTGGTGGAATGCAGAAATACACACATGATATATTTAAAACGTTCTTCAAACTATGCCGTGAAGTAATTTGCACTTATATACTGATGATTAAAGTCCTGCCATGTAAACAGCACCAGAGTGAGAGCCAGGGAGGAGCAGCAGAAGCAGGAAAGAGTGAACTTTTGGTGCTCGCTGGTGATAAGAGCAAGCTAAGCCTGTCTGGGAATGCTGTCTACACACCCTAGCTGTAAATATCGTAGCCCACATTTGCCAGAGTAACACTATTAACCCGTCTAACATCAGGCCTGCGTAAAGCAGCATTACAAAAATACTGCAAACACACAGGCATGTCATGTCTACAGTCGTGCTCTGCTCCCGCTGATATTGGCACCATGTCACATGGAGCATAATTATAGTTTATTCTTTGCTGTGGTTGACAGTTAACCAGTGTTTCACTAATAACCATTTTTTTTATAATTTATTATTGTTTAAAGACTACTGGTGAAACATAAACACAAGTATGACTGATATGCCTGCAAGTTCCTTCTTGTTAATCATCTTCATGCTTATGATGTGAAATCACACAAACCAATAATATCTCGTGAACTCTGCCTGGAACTGCATGCTTACTGGAGTGGATCATATCATTTTGTGTCACCACTCAAACATGTCAGCAAATTAAAAGGGTTTGCATTATGGATTAGCACTTAAGGAACATCAAATCACAAAGGTTTCACGTGAAACATATATATAATCACTGTGTTTAAGTCTTGATTACGGTGTAAACAAACACTGCAAATTAAGTGCTACAATTTCCTTTTAAGTCCGAGCTTTCAACAGCACCTCATTATTTTTAGGGTTTTCAACACATTAATTTACTTGCGGTGGCCACCTGCGATTAAAACATCTACCCCCACATATTGATTTTATATTTTTGGAGCTGGACCATTCATTAAGAATACTACTGGAATACACACACCATCCTTATTGATTGCACTGCACTCTGGGAGCACAGAGTGTACTCTGTGTACTCTCACAGTGAAAGTGAAACTTAACCATTCATTGCTGTGGGCCTAAAAGTTTGCTTTTACTCCTTCTGCAACAGTTCTGTTTTTATTAATTGATCTTATCTGATCAAAACAAAGGGACACACACAAGATAGCAAAGGGGCGCTTGAGGGGGGACGCCATCCCCCTTGTTAGCAAAATAACCAAAATACGCCCCCCTTGTTAATCTGCCATCCCTCTCCATCCCAAGTCCTGAAAATTAAAAATTTGACAAAGGGTTTCTTTTTAACCAGTGCAGCATTCTTAACACTTATACCAGGAAAGATGCGAGACAACAGTCAGAGAAATAAGAGTCTGAAAAATGTCATTTCATGTGGCGTGTTCTAAAGGTAGAAAAGTAGAGCTTTTAATCAAAAATAGAAGTACTCTAACGTGTTCATTCTTCACACGGGCCATTGTAAACCAGTAAGCCTGATCTTATGTTCAGAGACCGATTATTAGACATGATAGTATGAAGCACAACTATGAGACAAAGCACAAAACACCTTTTGAATGAACATACTCACTCATATCTGAACTGTGAGCACAGAAAATAAAATATGTTACATCAGTTAATGAATCATTATATCATACAAGGTGAAACTTTAACTATGTTAAACATTAGAGGGCTGGAGTGGTGGAAATGCTCCCCCATTAAAACCTACAAATATTCTACTGGCTGTGGTCATGATAACATTTAATAGAAACAATACAAATCAAGCATGACTTGTCTATTTGGCATCTATTGTATCCTGACGTAATCAATGCAGGTGGCCAGGCCGATATAATTATGATCCAACTAACATCCTGTCCACTGTCCAGCTAAATAACATCATTTCCTGCAACAAGAGACATCATTTCCTGTAGTTTGCGCACATCAAAACCCAAGACAAAACCTCCTGCTGCTGCAAAAAGACCCATCTAAGCGCTTTATCTGTGTTTGTGTGTGTGTGTTTCCTGTTTAGGTTTGCCTTCCTAACACAGTCAACTGTCCTTGGGACACCTCTCCATGGAATTTCAAAAATGTCATTATCCTTCCACCTCCATTGTGGAACATTTATAATAGCAGTACTACCATATGCACACATTCAAAAACACAAACACACATGCTCAGAGTAGCTTGCTATTTGTCTGCCCCCCATGGATGCAAACACACGCACAGACAGCTTTCCAACCGACCCAGATCATTGCAACAATAGCAAGTCCATGTCTGTTGTCATGCCAACCCTCCCCCTGACCTTTGACCTCTGTTTTTCAGAACAGGCACCCTGGTTCTTCTAAAGAGAGCAGCAGCGGCTTTAAAAGGGGGCACCCGTACAACCCTGCACAACTTCAACCGCCTCATGATCTGACCCAATAAATCACCGTCTGTGCGTGCGTGTATTGTGTGAGCATGCCGTTGAGACCGTTAAAGTTTACTGGGGGCTCATTTGGGATGAACAACCCTGGATAAGGTTGCAGAAGCTATTTGTAAATCTACAGTATTACTTGGTTTGTGTTAAGTCCTTTCTAGTGAGTAGAAATGTTTCAAAAACAACCATAAAAAGAAAGTCACAAGCATCACAAGTTGTAACAGAACACAGCAGTTTAAAGGTAGCAGACACTGAGTTCTTACTGTTTTTATATTGAGATTTGCATGGATGGAGAAATAGAAGTGAATTGGATAATTTAAGATAAGGTCATAGGCAGAATTTTTTTTTAATTTCATCTTGTGTTATTTTTGTGAAATGCATTTTAAAATCTTACTGGTGGTCAGCTGTGTCGACCACGTTCCATTTCTCTTTGTTAACTCTTTGGTCTAAACTGGTTGTAATTTGGCAAAGCTAACATTAGTTTTGTCATTTAGCTAACATTAGTTAGTTCAGTTACCTACAGGATGCAGCATTTAAACCTGGCAAATATTTACTAAGTGTAAATATCTACTAACAAAAAATCTTTATGTAAGAACTAGTTTCTGTTGTGCAACCTGTTTTAATTTACCGATGCATACTTGTCCAATCAGTAATATATATATATGGGCTGGTGTTAGTGGCACAATGTTTTGCTGTTTGAGGTGTATTGTGTCATTTTTGAAAAATATAATTGAAATTGTTCTAGTTTTCATCTTTATTAAAAAGCATTTTTATCGAATTACCAACCTCTTTTACTCTCGTGGTCGTGACTTCTATTAATGTTAGATTAGTTGTATCACTGAAAACAGTTACTGCCAGCTATGCAATTTACACCCCGCAGTTACTGGGTGTAAATATTAAAGGGACAGTTCACCACCAAAACAAAAATACATATTTTTTCCTTTTACCTGTAGTGCTTTTTATCAATCTGGATTAATGGAGCTATCTGAACAGAGACATTACTGTTGATTTTTTCAAATATAAATATATTTTTTGGCACTTTGAGCTCCACAAGCCGAGTGCCATATAGTTCCATTATATTCAAGACATGTCTACGGCCCATATTCCCAACACTTGGATACTCAAAAAAATCTATATTAATAAATAGCATCACAGGTAAGAGAAAAAAACATGTGTATTTGATCATGGGGTGAACTGTCCCATTTAGTATTTAATCCCAATGAACTTGTTTATGAACACAACTAGGATGTGTTTGAACTTAAACAAAATATCAACCACTAGTAGCTACTTGACCAAAAACTCGCCGTGTACGATGTCTTTTCAAAAGAGAGCATATGAACAGAGAGGTGTCATGTGTTTGCATGACATGAATCTGGAATCCATCACTGTTTGAGAATAGGGCTCTGATCTTCTTTCTAGTCTCTATCTGTGCTATGCAAGAAATGCTACCTACACACAAATGTGTGTGTGTGAGTGCTCCTGAATGAACGGCAGTCACATGTGTGCCTTCATTCATGTCCATACATTCACATGTCAACACATCTGATCTATTGTGAGAACATTACTGCTTTCTGCCATATACATTTCCACTAAGCCCTTCAGCAACTGATGTGGGATTAAATTACCATCAGTCAGTCCGACTTCTGATCATTCAACGCATGAAGAAAAGCTGACCCTGTGTCAGCGCTAGACTCGGCCTCGGGCTAATTTAACGGAATGTGTCACCAGCTTTGCAAATCACTGGTCTGTATTAAGACTGACATTGATGGAACGCGCATATCCCCCTGCTTTACACGCTAATAACACAAGGATACACTCATAATACTGGTGTTATACAAGTGTGTGCTTACTACTTGTACCTGCATGTCACACCAGCAAAGAGGAAGCCTATGGGATCAGTAAAGCTAAATAAATCAGAAGAGTAAACTGCACAGAACAGGAGCGAAGTAGGAAATCTGTTTGGATGTGGACATTAAGCTATCGTTTCTATGGAGAAATCCCTACAAACACCTGACAACCCAACAGACAAACAAAACAAAGATGTCTTCCGTGCCAACAGACTGCACTCGCTCTGCAAATAATACCTGTGGTAGTGAGAGGCCTTGCAGCAATGTTAACAAAGCACTACAAGGTTTAGGCTATTGTCTCTAGCATCATAAAGGCGGTGCTGTTGAACAGGCAGACATACTGCTTAAATTCACCTCAAACAATAGGTACACATGTGACCCTGCAGCTAGCACATTGCAGCATGGAAGCCTGATTCATCACCTTTAATGAAAACGTCCCTGTCAAGGCTACAGAGTACGCTATGGGCTCTTTAGCTGGTCACAAGAAAGAGGCGAACAACCTGTGAAATGTGAGAAGTGTGCATTGTAGGTTAGCGTTAGGCCAAGAAGCAGGGTACAAGTTGCAAAACACAGGTGCTGCTGAAATACGATGCTGCAAGTCTTGGGTCAGGCCAGTGATGCTACAGCTTTCAGCATCGGATACATGAAGAAAGAGATGGAGGGAAAAAAATGTGAATGAAAAGAGGATCGATGTCTTTTGTTAGAAAATAGCATAGCACATGCATACCAGTTTGTATGTTAGCTTTGACAGGTTATGAAATAAAGCTAGAAAAAAGGCAAGAAAATGTATGCAAGCCTTGACTTGACTGGACTACTACATTACATTATTATCAATCGAAGGACTCAGTTTTTGCTGCAGAAATAGAAGACATCGTGGGAATCTATTGGATTTAAATATAATTTGGATTTAAACAGATAAAAACTGTGGACAAACGTCTGATTTGGGGACATTGGGTATGAATCTGATCAACGTACACAATAACTATCATTTAACATTCGCCATACTGTGTCTCTTGTGTATATGTAGGACCTCTTTTTTATTTATGTTTATTTATTTTGATTTTTGTTACTGCTTTTAGAGGCCAGTCTTTTAATGTTATGATTTGTACACTTGCTTATGTGAAACATTTGGTTGAAATAGGAAATAAAATTAAAAAATTATGATGAGTAAGAGACCATGTGAAGGTTTCCAGTCCACTTTTCCTGCTTTTTTTCCCCCACAAAATTCTTAACCTGTTTGGCAAAGGTAATGACTACTTGTTATTGATATCTCACCTTAGCTTGACCTTTGACCTCCTTCCTAACCTGCTCAGAATTGTATTCACACATGATCAGACCTCTTTTCTGAACTTAAAATAGACCTTTTTCCTTCCTTAATTAGTTAGTTTTTTTCAATGAATTTATTCTTGTAATGTTTTTTTATTTATTTCCTCATTAATTTGGGAATGGTTCTTCTAACAAAAAGAGCAACTATATTTAGACAAATCCCTGTGCCAGTACTATTTCATCACTCTCAGAGTTTTTATTTAGTCCCATCACCTTACCCATTTCATATGGAGCATAGGACCCTGGAGACATAGGAATGAATCCCTTCAACTCACCAAACTTTAATAAATTGCATCTTCTATTTCAGTAAACCACTGACCAGATTTCTAATTACATTTGAGAGAGAATGCCAAAATGCCAGCAGACAAATCTCTGAAAAAACAACACAAACACACAAAGAAACAACTCAATCTATAGGATCTATAGCACAAGTGTTATCTTATTTCCTGTTCGCTTCAATGTTTTAAGAACAATGCCCACAGGCTCTGGAAGTTTGTTGGAAATTAACACCAGCAATTGACTGCATTGTAAGCCCTTCTAATATAATATTACAACTGAAGTGGATACATGAGCTAGTTTGTGAAATAATCGCTGTCTCTCTGAGATTGGACTTCATTAAGAGGCAAAAAGACCAGCGTGGGAACGTTGAGAAAAACAACTTTTGACACTGTGGATGAAACAAATGGGGCTGTCTTACAGTAAAAAAGACATCTGGCGATTAAGATTCAGTTGAGATTGTACAATTATAAGAGAAGAAAAATACAAGCATACTTAGTAGTAAGCTATCTTGTGGGAAATACAGTTGATGAACTTTTGACCCTTGAAGCCAAAGCCAGGCCCCTGCACTTCTTTCAAAAAAGCCTCTCTATAATTCAGTGACAAAGGCTAAAGCAAAGGGGTGAGCCGGTGTCAGAGTTAACGTCATTAGTCAAACCTGCACCCTTAAGATAATCTCCAAAATCAGCAGTCAAGGTCAACTGCCTTTGTAGCCTCAAAGAAAGCAAGATTTCATACTTCACTCCCACAACACAACTTCACAACTTATCAGTTGTCAACACCGGCTCATTATGATTTCCATGAGCTGCCCCTTTTAGGGGGATAAAATTCAATATTTAAATAGATTTTTCTATGTTACAACCCTCCAAAGGAAAGAAAACTTGGGTCAACATCCATGTTTTACCCTCATGTCACTCTTTCAAGTGCTGAAAAGAACATTTCCAGTGAAGGAGGAGCAGTGGTCGGCTGGGTGAAAAAGTTCCTTACCTTGTTGTAGTAATGGAGCTGGACCGAGTGCCACTGGCCGTCACTGACTCCGCCTGAGATGTAGGGAGACACTGTGGTCTTTGTCTCACCTGGGTGAAATAGATTTAATAGTTAAGAACAATTGCTGTTTATATTTGCTGCATAGTTTCAGTTTAAGATCTTGACATTAATCATTTAAAGCAAGAGCATGTGACTTTTTCAATGAGTGGATGAGGAACACAAGCAGGAAACAACAAACATGTTTCCATTTAATTTGGGATACAACCATCGCCATGTTTAGCTGATCTCGAAAAACAGATATCTGCATTTAGATGCAGAATCTGTGTAAGCAATGGGAGAATGTTTTGGTATTGGAAGTGTTCTGGTTTCTGTTTGGGCTCGAAGTAGCTTTGATGATCAGGTCTGAGCGGTCTTTGGTTGCATGTAAGTAAACAATCCATGTTGAGAGCAAAAGAGGCAGAATGCACTGACCGAAATGCGATCTTGAAAACCATCAGCTATCTTTTAAAGGTAAGGTAGCTTCATGTGCAGATATATGTTTATAGATATTAATAATTGTCTGGACTAAGCCCCAAGGAAGACCGCCAGTCTTTGAAGCCAATTTGTGTGTTTGTTTGTTGAAATTACAACTTCAGGTTGTATGGTTAAAGTAAACTCCGTATCCAGTTCTCTGTATACATCTATAGTCTGGACAGGACTCTAGTGTCTAATTGAACTGTAAACAATGTGCGGTGCACAGAAGAGGACGTTTTGGCCCATATATCCGCTGGCTACACTGAATCTTCCGAAATACTGGTCGTTGCCCCCTAACTGATAGCTGATAAGCTGTAAAACTGGGAGAAGTAGAGAAAAGTCATAAAGTCAGCAAACAGACTTAATATCCATTGAACATTAGCTAATGTTTGCTGACATTTTCTCCTGCTCATAGCACACCAACTAAGGCAGCAGCAACTAAACCAGCGAGTGTACTGTATTTAGCAAGGGTGCATGCTGTACTTATAAAGTCAACTTTTCATGTATGGAGCTGTGTTTTTAATGTTGTTTTCAGAAGTTAAATTGTCGCACTTTTAATGCACTGAATGAAAAGACGAATTCTCACAGACATTTCTACTTCATTCAACATATTCCAGGTTTTTGATAATTTAGCCTTAGAGGAAGACTGTGTGGCCTTACTTGACATACACACACACGCTTCCACACACACCATAATCATTAATCAACTGGGAAAGCCAGTATAGTCTGTAGTATCAATGGTTCTCAGTGAGAAGATTGTGCAGTACAATGCCTCCAGATTTACTGAGGGTTTGCTCTGTTTGTCAAAGGCAGGAGCAGCCTGGGCAGGAATCTACTGCTCTGGAAATCAGTAAACAGTACAGCAACACCGACAAGTTGTGTGTGTGTGTGTATGTGTGTGTGTATCAGTGAGAGGGTTAATAAGTGATGGCTTGGTTTTCTGTCTGTGCATGTGAGAAACAGAAAGAGAGCAAAGCATGTGTAGGTGATTGCATGTCCTACTTTGTTCATGTGTTTACTGTACTACATAAAAATAGAAAAACACTTCAAGAGAACTACTGCAAAGAAATCAAAGACGTTTCGCCTACCCTTCTCATTAGCCATGAGTCATGATTCTGAGTATTTAATTTGATGAGTCATGCATTCAACATTTAGTCATATTTCAAATTTGGAGTGGGGCACAAGAGCTTGGCTCGGCTCCTAAACAGGCTTCACCCAACATAATCATATTGAACTGGATTCCTCCCTGTATGGTACCATGGGAAAGTAGACTGACTTTGAAAACAACAGTCACCAGCCCAAAGAGTATGCGTTTGATCTGCAATCCAACAGTTAACAGTTTGAACAATGGTTCTGGGTGTGTGAGTTTGATTCAGTAGCGGAAAATAACAACGTGCATTTACTAGTACTGTACTGTGCTTAAGTACAGTTCTGAGGTACTTCGACTTTACTTGAGAATTTCCATTTTCTGCTACTTTATACGTTACATCTACATCTACTTTATCCATTACAATTCAGAATTCAACATTGTGCTTTTAACTCTATGACATTTAGGAGGGGTAAGGGGGTAATTAATGAGCCAGCAGTGATTCAAACAATGCTTGATTATCAAAAAAAATAAAAATAAATAAATAGCCACAAGAGGATTCCTCGGACCAACCTATAGGAGTCCAGTCTAACTATTTTTAAATCAATTATGTTTATTTATTCGCTGGCCCCTGGCCTTCTGTCATTTTGCAGAAGTGGCAGGTGGAGTATCCCTGGTATAGAGTTATTATATGTACCCCTTTACTATCTGCAACATTGAGGTGATGTGCATATGAATGCATCAACAATCATCATCTAATACTCTAATATACACTACTATGAAACTGGTCATTCTGCTGGAGGAGTACTTTTACTTTTAGCACTTAAAGTATATTTTGATGCAAATATGTTTGTACTTTTACTTTGGTAAAATTCTGAATGCATGACTCTAGTAGACTCTATCTACTAGTATCTCCTGGAGAGGTTTTGATACTTTTACTTCAGTCAAAGGTCTCAGTACTTCATCCACCACTGGTTTGATTGCACATGAACTTCATGTGTGTAAGCGTACATGGGCTTTTGCATATTTATGTGTATACACAAAAACACACACAAACACACACACCAAAAAAAAAGCGCATCTTGATAAGATTCATTTAGCCGCTCTTTGTGAAAGTCACTTAAGATAAAGTGCACTTACACCTTTGGTAATCTACTTAAAGTGTAGCTGATAATAACAACAAAAGCTTTAAGCGGTCACCACACACCCACACACACACACACACACACACACAAACACACACACACACACACACACACACACACACACACACACACACACACACACACACACACACACACACACACACACACACACACACACACACACATTATGGTGCCTAACCTCCAGAGAAGGTGAGCTGAATCTGCTCGTCAATGATCTCCAGAGCGATGAAGTCATGTTTTTCATTGAATCTGCCGTTGTAAAGAAGCAGAGCATTTCTCTCTCTCGTAGCAAACCTGCAGAGACAGACGGGATTTAAGATTCTTTTTTAAACCAAAAATGGAGATCAAGTATGTGGTAGCTACAAAACAGTGTTGCATTTTGCTCATTAAAGGATTTGTTTATCCAATATAAAAGTACAAAATGAAAAAACAAAACAATGGATATTTAGATTTGTCCCACACAAAGAGTTGAGTGGATTCCAACTGTTTTCCCCTGCTCTCGCTCATGTTTCCTGTCACATTTCTAAGCACCTATCCAACTCAAACAGACCGGGACTGAACGGGTGACGGCCTTGCAGATAGCTTTACGATGAAAGGAGCGAGGAGCTCTTGAGGAAAAGTCACTTGGAAAGGAAAGGCAGGAAGTGTAAAACCTGGTGGGCTGCAGAAAGGAAACAGTTCATCTGCCTTAGATGATGCATGAACGGGCCCACGTGTGAGTGAGGGAGAAAGACCCGGTAAATACCTACTCATGAGTGTGTTCCACAAGGGTGCAAAGTTCACATGTGTAGCTGTTTGTGTGTGTGTGAGGAGTGTAAGGTGAGGGCAGAGGAGTCAGCCGGCAGATGCCTATGAGGCCGGCAGGACAGGAAGTCAGGATGGCTGTAGCCAAACACTGATAAGAGAAACTCATCACACAGCCTTTCCTGTTTTCACCGCACTGCAAACCTTTCTCACCGCCACCCCGTCAACAAACTTGTATTAAAAAACTCATTTTACCTTTTACGAAATGTGATAAAAAATTCTCTACATAATATTTGCTATGTGGCAAACTTGCTGAGCAAGAGTTGTTTTCCTCCAGCAGATTCACAGCACACCTCTTAACGCTGCACGTTCAGATGGAGTGTGTGTCTTCTGTATGGGGAGGAGGGAACCGGGACACAATGGAAAAGTGTGTACATGTCTCGGCACGCCCCGGTTGACACACTTTGGCTCATTGAATACAACTGTATTTATTTGTGCAGCTCCACACACTGCCGAAATTACCGTTCACTACACACACTGCTACAAGTATAACAGACATGTACTGCTGCTACGCTGTGAAGAGTAGTGGAATGTAACTAAGTACATTTACTTAAGTGCTGATTCAAAGTACTTTTACTTTACTTGGGTATTTCTATTATATGTAACTTTATATAATTCTACTCCATTACATCTCAGAGGCAAATATTGCACTTTTTACTCTTTTACTTTTAACGTTTGTCTTCCTGTCCAGTGAAAGCCATGTACTTACTTTTACTTAAATAAGGTTTTAAATGTAGGATTTTACTTACTAGTGGAGTATTTTTGCAGTATGCTATAAGTCCTTTTACCTAAGTAAAGGGTCTGAATACTTTTTAAAGGTTATCCAGATAGTTTGACAGACAATCCAATAATACTTAACATCTTTAGAAAACCTTTTAGAATACATTTTAAAAGGAAATGTATAGCCTGAATTTGGCGGCACATGACACATATTTTGTATAAATAGTACACTCTATTTAAGAGAATTTTTAAGAGTGATACTCTGCATTTAAAGAGTTTGGAAAGTGTTTTCTTTTTTGTTAGCCTTTCGAAAAGACTTAGCAACAGTTAGCTACAGCCTGAAATACTGACAGTCAATGTCCAGACATGAAAAGACTGCTTTTATCTACTTCAGGCTGAAATTGAGGACAAATTCTTTCAAAATTACTATCTGGAGTGGTAAATCTGCCACTGCTATCACTGTAAATATGTGCCGTACAAGAACTGAATTCTTGAGGGGCAGCAATAGTAACTAAGGTGGAGGAGGCTTAGCAATGGTCGGTAACCTTTTTATTGATTTGAATGTCATCCACACAGATATATATGAGAGAAATGGATGGGTGGCACTGTGTTAATTGGTAAACAAAAGACAGCAAAAGAA
Organism: Plectropomus leopardus; assembly: GCF_026936395.1. NCBI lineage: Eukaryota > Metazoa > Chordata > Actinopteri > Perciformes > Serranidae > Plectropomus > Plectropomus leopardus. Next base: position 16,947,222 of record NC_142197.1, on the reverse strand, counting down.
GGAATTAAGAAAAGAAAGAAGAGAGGAAGGAAGGAAGAGTACTCACGTGAAGGAGACGGTGAAGTGGAACCTTTGCCGCAGGCCTCTGAAGGTGATGAAGGACTGTCCAGGGAAGCTGCGGGTGGTCATCTCACAGTAGGGTTTCTCGAACTCCCCTGGTGGACACTGGCACATGAAACCGCCCGCAAGGCGGTTGACACACTTGCCGCCATTCTTACACACCCCAGGTACACAGCGACCTGATGATGCATTCAGCTCACAGTGCTCGCCTGCGAGAAGAGAGGGAAATCCATTTAACATAAGCTCCCAGCTGCGTTGCATTGGTCATTTCTGTTTTTACTGGGGTTGACATCTTCACTTTCGCTTTGGTTTGAACAGGTGATGTCTTCACGCTCTGTCTGTTACACAGCACTGTGTTGTGTTGAGATATGAAGTGTGCAATGTGAATGATTAATCACCCGTTATCACATCATCTCATCAATTTATGATCATTTTATCTTTTCAGCGAAGCATGTTGTCCACCGTTGACTGAAATACAGACGCATCACCTGCTTGGAATCCAGCTGTTTTAACAAGATGTCTTTGATCACAAGCCTAGCGCACTTAAACGACAATGTTAACATTATCTTGATCAGGCCTCTTTTAAAATGCCAATTTAAGAAAAGCCTATCTCCATTTAAGTATTAACAATAATGACAAAGCTCAGTTTATAGGCCTTTTCTGGGAAGCTTATAGCCACAGTGTGATTTGGCCATATTTGGAGAAAAAAGAGAGGATGGGAAATAAAGAGAAGTAAGGAGCATGAAAAGGGAGTGACAAGGCTAAAAAGAAAGAAAAAAAGAACTTAACTTTGACAGGCTACTGAAAACAGTGACGGGGTAAAACAAAGAACACACAGGTCATGTTGTAGGTGCCGAATAACACATATATTTATAAAAATAAATAAAAAAAAACATTTTTTTACATTTGAAGTTTAAGTCCTTCTTAGGGTTACTCTAGCTTGGGCTTTATAAAGTTACAGGAAACATTAATTCTTATATGAGCACACGACATTCCTACTATTCATTCAGATTGCGTGTTTGATTGCGTGATTGCGAGTTTCCAAAAAGATGCATCCGATGACTGACTGCCAAACCAACCAGACAAAACAAGTAGACTTCAGACTGTCTCTATGAGGTCTTGTGTACCCTGTTTATTATATAATCTAATTCAGCTAATAACTGTAGTGGGAAATTCCTCCTAAATGACCATGTGGCTCGAGCTCCGTTTCCTGGCTCGGCTGATGTAAATTCCTCCACTAATACACCTGGAATATTATTTGTGATGGGTGCCTCTGTGTCCCATGCAGTGTTGTGTGTCAACCTGCTGTCCAGACAAGATCTCTCCACCCAGGACACACACAGACCCCCAACACCACAGCCTGGAACCAGCTAATGGCCCTTCTCTCTGCAGCATAATCCTTTTTTTCCGAGGAGGAATTATAAGGATCTATTTCCCTGTAATGTAAGAAACCCAAGGAGGACAGATCGGGCCCCCTTGTCATCAGCCCCATAATGGCCCCTGATGGGCCCTGACTATCTGGAGTTGAACTGTGACCTTCAAAGAGGGGACACGGGAGATGTAGGTAAGAAAAATATGATGGATGAGTGGAGAGGATGGACATGGGGAGCAGGAGGCGAGAGAGGGCGAGTGAGTGACAAAGAGAGGTATAATCAGGTAATTACATCAGATAAGATAGAGGAGGAGGAGAGGAGAGGCAGAGTGTTGGGAGAGACAGAAGAGAGGAGGGATGACGGCTGTCAGAGGCCCTTCAGGCTCTATTAGGGAGAGACAGAGACGCAGAGACAGTCAGGTATCAGATGTACAATGGGGGAAGTATGGGAGGAAGATCACTGACATCGGGAAATATTTCAGAAAGTGATTTCAATGGGAATGATGAAAGCTTCTGCGGCTCATCCACCATGTGAATGCTTTGCAGAGTGAGTTTAAGTGCCAGCTTCCAGGCAGCGTTTAGAGTCATTTTTCCGTTTTTTTAATAAATCAGTGTAAATGCCTGCTTTTATCTTAAAGGTCCTCCAAAGAGTTTTGATGTAAACACACAGTTATGGTCATGTTTTTGCCACATCTTATTGTATGTGCCCTCACCCTCAACCTTAACCCTTTAAAACCTGGATTGACATTAGTTTTTTTTGTGCTGTGTTCAGGCACCTTTTACAAGCTGTTTTTTTTCTTGTTTGTTTGTACTTTTTTTGCTTGTTTTAGCTTATTTTTAATTTTCTTATGACTTTTTACTAATTTATGGGCTGCATTTTGTTAAGTTGCCAATTGCCCTTTCTCTTTCCTTTTCAGTTAATACAAATTTGCTCATTCAAACCCATGGCCCTGTGTTGAATGTCATCCCCCTTTCTCTCCCTTGTCTAACACAGCTTTCCTTTCAAAAAAGGCAAAAATGACCATGAAGAAAAAAAGAAAAAAAATTATTTGCAGTGCATTTTTTTCTAAACTTGTATTGTTTAATCAATGCTTGCTGGTTAACAGGCCCTTTTCTTTCCTTCTACCTCTGATCTGTTGAGTCTTGAATCTATCTTCATCTTGGCTTACTCATTTATGAAGATTATCTGAGAATTTGTTTACTTGCCAGTACTTTTTTACTCATCCCAGAAACCTGTTTCCTGATATCTTTTTCCTCTAGAAAAAGGGAGGTAAACAGCAGACACAGGTACAATTACTTTTAAGCAACACAGGAACAATATAGATTGCAGGGCGCCAAATTTTAATGAGTTCTACTAGAAATGGAGATTTAGCCTTCACACGGTGCTCATATTTCACAATATTGAGACTATTCTTAGTTTTAGAACAAAACTGTTATTGAAGCTAATGTTGTTTTGGGGAATGGGATGTGGTTTGACCAGTACAGTCAGAATTCTGCACATGTCTACAGCAATAAATCTGCTGTACGTATGTAGGTGTGCTTGTGTGTGTGTGTGTGTGTGTGTGTGTACAGATGACTATACCTACAGTATGACAAAGCATGTATTTGCTTCCTGCACTGGGGTCGACCTCAAACTACAACAATAGGTGCTGAGAGCTTTTACAACCTGTTTGTGCGGTTTGGCAATTTTGTACCAAATCCTTTTTAGGAAAGAATATGAGCCCTTCTAGATACTTCTAAAAGAGTCTGTGGTGGCTTAAATACACAGTCTATTATCACATAAGTGTCATTTGTATTATGCTCTGTATAGTTTAGTTAAGATATTTTTTTCAATAATCAAAAACACTGTAAAAATAATACAAATAAATAGCAGTAATTGATTCTTTTACTTTGATAGTCTTTATCCATCTCTCTAATGAGAAACAAGCAACAAAAACAAAGACAAAAAGTTACCTGTGTCAAAAGATCCTAAAAGTTTACACCAACCTCAAATGTAGATTTGAAGGAATACTGTTAAAAAATATATTAGTCTTTAGTTGCAGAACAAATCTTGCCAGTGGTCGCGCAGCATAGGGCTACTAGCAGGATCTATGTGCTATAAACTGCAAAAACTGTCCATCATAACTAGTCAGTCATTCTGCAAATTGGGTCTGAGTAGAAAGATTGAAGACTAAGATCACCTATTTTGACTTGTTTTTAAAAGAAAAATAGTTAATTTTTCATTTTTTCCCATGTAGACAACTCACCCGTGAAGTCTTCCAGGCACTCGCAGGTGTACCCTCCCTCTCTGCTGCGGCATTTCCCGTTGTTCATGCAGGGTCCTGAGTAGCAGAGGTCGATCTCAGTCTCGCAGTAATCTCCAGTGAAACCGAGTGGACAGCGGCAGCGCAGTCCGTTGATTGGATGAATGGGCCGAAACAGAACCATGTCAGAGGCGATGAAGGGAGGGGAGCTGTCGAACTTCAACACCGATACACACTTCATGTAGTTCTCGCAGGGCTCACGCAGGCAGATGTTATCATCAAATGGCAACACCTAAACAGAAGAAGAAATCTCAGCCTTAAAGTGCGAGAGCAGTTTTTGCAAAAATCACTTATTTGCACTTGTGTGAATGTGTATATGTGCTTATGTGTTACCTCCTGAGAGGAAATCTGCCTGAGCAGAGTCCTGTTGAGATAGATCTTCTCCTGCAGCTCCTCAGAAGGGAAAAAGCTTCCTTTACCCGGGGTGCCACCAGGTTGCAGAGCTGAAAATGTCACATTGAGGATGGAGCCTTGCACGTCAGTGTCGTTTTGAATGTTGAACACAAATACTGCTTCCCGTTTGGTGGAGAGCACAGCTGCCACGCCCTCCAGGAAGAAGTTGAGCAGTGGAGAGAGGAAGCGCTCCTGGGACATGTTTTCCAAGCGCACAGTGATGCTGTTGGTCAACATTTCATCAGTGATGATGGTGACACGCAGCGTGCAGCGGGACACAACACTGTGGATACCATCTGGAAGGCAGAGAGAGCAGATATTTTACTGTTTACATATTTACTGAAAGCTCCAAATGGCAGAAATGAGTAACAAAGCAACAAGTTGACAGTAAACAGATTTTACATTTGCAAGTTCAATATCAAGGTGTCATTTAAACTGACAGCAGCAAACTGTAGTCTGATAGATAAATACAATCGTGCAGAGACAGGCAAAATGCTTCATATGATAGAGACAGGAGGCCAAGTGTGTCCTTTAACATGAGGCCAGGTTTCAGCAAGGTGAGTGCTTTCTGTGATACAGTACATGTCAACAAAACAGAAAAGCAAATACCAAATAACACTTGACAGCCAACAGTGTTTCCGAAGGTTGCACACAAAAGTCAAATAATTATGAAATGTCCGTTACAAAGTTTATCTAAAAGAAAACAAACCATGAATCACACAAAATCAGCCAATTGTATTAGTGTGTGTATATATATGCATATGTATATAGATAGTACAACAATCACATTTGTTTTGACACAAATTTGTCACATTTGTGGAGATTTATTTTTAATAATTAGTGTGCAAAAATAAAAAAAGTGCCAGTGGAGGATCACCCTCAACCACAGAAAGAGGACCTATGCCCCTAATGTCCTAAAACCCGAGAAAAGTCCTTAAATCCAAGAAACATCCTAAAATCCTAGAAACATCAAAACATCTGAAAAACATCCTAAAATCCCACATACATCCTATAATCCAAGAGACATATATGGGGCTGTGGCAAATGGCCCTCTCATTTAGTAAAAGTGGCCCCAAGCAAACCAAGCTGAGAAACATGCACTTACTCTAGAATTTAGTAGGGTCTCGGACATTTTCTGTGTACAACTTCAAACCAGTACTATTTGGACTCAGTCCTATCTCTTCTGTCCTATCTACACTGCAGCTTAACAGCTTGACTTGCGTACTTTGTAACACTTTTGCTGCTAGATTGAATTAAGTATCTGAGAGTCGGAGTAGATTCTGGCTGATTCAAGCCCCGGCTGGGAGTAATTGGATCAGTCTAGGATTTCTGCCCCCTGGGGAGAGCTGGGTCTGGTCTCATACCTACTTCTGGCACAACTGTAAGCTCTGGTGCCTATGGAGGGAAACAGAAGGCTATAGGCTGCAGAGGGCACGGACTGGGTGAAATACAGTTGACAACAGGTGGTGAGGCCAGATGAAATTCGTAGGGGGGATAATACTGTTGATGCCGGGCAGGGAGATGGGTCGGATTGCGCAGCTTTGCCGCACCATACTGAGCTCATGAGTGTGTCATGTGTGTGTGTTTCCAAGTGTGTATGTGGGTTTAGGGGTGAAAGAGTCATGGTGAGGTTCGGTCACAGGTGCCCTGTCACTCTCAGACATAGATGAGGTCATTTCTCAGGACCCTAAACTCTCCTCATACACACACACACACACACAGTCAATCAGAGCAGGGTGTGGACAGGCTGGCTCATCAGGCTAGTCTCAAGCTAACTGCTAACCAGACTGGAGGTCAACTCCAACTGCACTAGGACGAATAACTCACAATGGGAAGCAACATGAGGGTCAATTCGTTCAGTGCAGTCGTGCAACTGCTGGTTGGCGTCTGTAGTGGACATAAATCACAGTGCATGGGTGGCAACAGAGCGACAAAAAAGCACACACACCAATGCAGACACACATTAACAAGTCACTCCGCAGGACAGTGACATTAAGCAGCAGCTGTTGTGAATCGGGCTGCTGTAATGTGCTGGAATGGAGGCGCTCATTCAACACAGTGCTGAGTATCTGTCTGCTACTGTGTGTTTATTTCTCTCCACACCTGTCTCTCTCTGTAGGTCAGGGAAAACACTGTGATCCCACTTGCTGCCAGCGATCCATCAGCTGACAGTTTACACACAATCGAACACACATATCTTGCACGGCAGAGAAATGCACACTGACATGATGCTGTGTATGCAATCATAATTCGGGGAATAAAATTCTACTTAAGCAGCTCGTGCTGTTCTGTTAAAGCTCCAGTGTGTAAGATTTAAGGAGATTTAGTGGCAGCTATCGGCGAGGATTGTGGATCATAACCAGCTGAAACTTGTCCTGCTTAGAACTCCATCAGTGTGCATTGATCTGGAGGTTTTTACCAGGAGTCAAATCATCCTCCAAAACAAATCAACAAGTAAGTTTCACATTACAAATCAGTGTTTCAATTATAATGTTTTGCAAGTCAGAGATGGCCACTAGCCTAGTACCTGTTAATGTGTGTTCACCTTTTCTTTCTGACATCTTAAGATATGTGTCTTAAGTGTTCAGGAGGTTTTTACCCAGAGCCAAATTATCCACAGAGGTTTCCTCATCTCCAAAACAAACAGACACAGTGATTTAAGCTGGTAAAAACATTAATTAAAGCAGTTTATTATTAAAAATGTGTGTCTTCAAATGCTGTTTGGCTCTTAGCACAGGGTCTCCTAACTACAGTTTTGCTTGTCTGTTCTGGGCTACTGTCATGGCTATGCAACATTGCAACCTCTGTAGATGAAGATCTGCCCCCTATGTAGACATGAATGACTCATTCTAGATAATGAAAACAAAGCTGTTGTTAGTTACAGGTAATTATACACTAAAGAACACATACTTAATATATATATTTATCCCATATCTGCTATTATGTCTCCTTAATTCTTACACACTGGACCTTTAAGTCTCTTGCTTTGTCTTACCTTAAGACATAAACACTCAATGCCAAGTCCAAAAACACAACAGTTCAAAAGTCAAATCAAATATGTCTGAAACCAAGTAGGACCTGACAAAATCTGTTACCACACACTCACCCTTTCATTCACATTTATACATTCTTGTTTCACACCAAAGTGCAAAAACTACACACTGACAGTAATAATCAGCGTAAGGCTTTTACAAAATGATTGACACGGGCCTTCATCACCTATTCTACACATAAGCCCAGCTATTTCGTGACTAAGTAAACTGTAGCAGATTAGCACTCCGATACAGTCAGCGCTCAGAGAATTAATAGCTTCTCAGAGCAGAGTGGATTTGCACTGTAGGGACAGAGTGACTGACAGAAGAAGGTGGAGGGGAAAACTCCAGTGTGAAAAATCAAGGAAAGCAATGACACCACAGAGCACACTGCAGGAGTGTAACCAATGACGACCATGACGGAGAAGATGACAGGATTACGAAGAGATGTAAATTTATGGGGCAGAAAAAACATAGGTCTAATAAATTCGATTGAGATTGCAATGGCTAAGCACCAAATAAAATCACATCAGAAGTGTGACATGTCAACTTTTAAAATACAGCCAGACGAAGGCAATATCTTTTCCCTTTCTTAAAAAACACCTTTTTACCAAGAAATAATATTTTAGACTTTTCCAAGATAGTTGTTTGTTTCCTTTCTCTTTTCCCAACCCACACTATTTATAGAGCTCACCAGCTGCTAGTATAGGATCACACACACATGCAGAGGATGGGCTGAACCCTGGAAAGGGTGTGTCGTGCACAAAAAAAAATTCTATGTGTGTAATATGCCATCACACACACACACACACACACATATAGGTACCCACCAACAGACGTGCACAAACAGACACACAGGTTTAACAGGATTTAATACTACTGAGAGTTTTTTAATAGATGACCCTCCATATGAAAACAAGCATCAAAGCTGCTGTGTAATCTCAACACTTTTGAAGTTTCACGGGTGAATTATTATTTAACTGCACACACACCGTTATCTCTTTTAGCTGGCATCTTTACAAGTGTTCAAACACTCATTGGACAGTAAAGATCAGCAGTGTGTTTACAGCACATTATTGTTTGGTAGTGCACCTTTATAGCCTTACAGCTGTGATAAATATGCCTCTGATGATTATGATGTGCCAGACATGAATTGGAATCAGTTCATTCGGTAGTTTGTATTTAGTGAATTGTAGATGTATCAAAAGAGCCCTGCAATGTAGGTGGGGAGGGCTGCAGAGGCGATAAGAGCTGTTAATGACCTGTGAAGCAAGCCGCATAAAGAATACACTTGTGTTTGTGTATGAGGACAAATGTCCACACACTCGTGCACACACACAGAAAGCTAGTAAATTTGTCTATCAACAGTAAGTGTGATCCCCTGACCACATAGTTTTGTCCACCACACACACACACACACACACACACACACACACACACACACACACACACACACACACACACACACACACACACACACACACACACACACACACGCACAAACACACACTTACAAGAACCACAGACAGAGGTCTCTGTGGTTTGTGCTCGTCGTAACCACCCTAAATTGTTGACACACATTCCCTCCAGCTGTCACTGTGAGGGACAACCACACATAGCCCTTGGTGACAAACACACACACACACACATACACACACAGTACAGTTTATGCCGTATAATAAAGGAAGGTGTGGACCCCAGTCATATGACCTAGTGCCCTTGGTGGTGCATGACTTTACCACCAAGGGCTGGTTACTTGAAAATACTTGATACCTGTCCCCTGAATCAGTGAATGTTAATTAATACTTTAAAAAAAAAAAAATCTTTAATACGTAAAAACATGTAACAACATCCAATATCACTTTAAAGGTTGAACAGCTGTATGGGAAATATCTTACAAACTTGTGAAGAAAAAGTTATGGACATTTTTCCAATATGACATGAGATAAATACACCGAGACAGCACAGAAATACACAAACTATATTTCGTGTGGTACTGGTTAATCATGCTATATGGAATTGTAATGTCACTTCTTTTTTATGAGGGTGCTCAGTCGCACTTCTTTAAACAGACTTGCTTTAACATTTGAATACAAATTCATGATTTTTTAAAATTTATTATCATGTTACTTATTTGTTAAAATGGCATTATATGAGGTGAAAAGAGCACAATGACTTTTGGACTCAAGACTCAAAGTTTAGGACTTGGGACTTGAGACTTACTTGTGACTAACAAAACAATGAACTCTGAAAGGAAGTTTAAGGATTTCTAAAACTTCTTTTGATATATCAGTTTATTTTCGGAATAATAGCCTTATTTTGGAAGACACTAGGAGGAGCTAACATTTTAAATAATGACACTATTAGCAAACATATTATGTCATCTTAAAAAATAATATTGACGATGCAATTATCCATATCTCTGAAAACACAGTGGTCACAATTTATATTTGAGACTGGGCATTTCTTTTTGTTGTATTTGTTAACGGCTTGCAGACACATGTGATAAAGACAACTCTGGTGGCCACCCGCCACCCAACTCCACTGTGTGAAATCAACAGCAGTGTTTAGTCAGTTAGCGAGAGGGACGGTCAGTAAAACAACAGAAAACAAACAACACATTTGTAGCTGCGACAGGTTTCAGTGAGGTGACAAAGCCCACCACAGAGACTTCGCCCCTTTTACACACAACTCTTAAAATCCCTCTGAAAAGTATAATCCAGGCTATGCATTCTTCATTTCACTCATCTAGATTTTAATTCTTTTGTTTTGTTTTATCTGTCCACATTCAGAAAACAACCAACATGGAACTATTCCTTCCATTCCTTTATATCCGTCCTACTGACATTTATCACGACTAAAAAGAATAGTAATTGAGAGCTTCAAATGTTACAAGCTCATGGGAGGGTTGCTGTTATAAAAGCAGGAAGCCTACACAACAGGGCGTTGTAAAAAAAAAAAAAGTTTGCCATTTTTTCACCCTGCAACACTTTTTAACTGCACAGTTAAAGTTTTACAGCAGAGCAGCCAATGAGGTAAATCTCAGATAGCAGCAGAAAACTTTATCCCCTTCTCTCTTTCTTGGAGTAAAAGGTTTCAAATATTTGAATCAATACAAAGCGTGTAACCTGAGTGGCCTCCAGCCAATCAGTGAGCAGAAACTCAACTGTCAGCTCCGCCTTTATTGGACACCCCCAGCCTATCAGGAGGAGCAAACAAACATGGAGCTTGACTGTAGAGGTGATCAAACACACTCACTCTTCTAACAGTACAATCTGGCAACATTTCTCCTGCTCCTTTCTCCTCCAATAAAACATCCCAGGGAAAGGAAACGCTCCCCAAAACAATAAGTTTTCTCTGAGCTGAGTTCAATAAAAAAACATTTTTTTCTCAAGCTTGTCCTCTCATCCATCTAATCTCTCTTTGTGTGCCCATACGCCATTAAAACATTTCACTTTTCCTCAAAGGAAGCTTTGCCCTCAATAGTAATTCCAACTGTTCTGTTCAGAGGCCAACAAGATGTCAAGTCTCATCTCCCCTTCTCTCTCTTTTTTTTCTCTCTCATGGCAACCAGCGCCAACATTGGATCACATATCAGCAGCCAGCAGACACGCTGATAGACATCCTGTATGCTGGAAGCAGAGGGGAAATCACCCTGCAAAAATCACACTCAAGTTCAGTTAATCAAAGCATCATCAATCAAAAGATGGAAAGCCAGCTCGGCAGAAAATAAGAGATAAGAGAGAGTTTTTGTCATTATCCCTGTTAAAAGAAATCAAGATCGATGGCAAAGAAAAACACTTGCGGCAGCCTAAAGTGGAGCCCTGGCTGCTGTCTGCTGTGGCAGGTGTCGCTGTCAAACTTACTTAAATGAAGTCACGCTGGTTATACTTGTGTCATGACGCAAGGAAGCATCATAATAATTTAGTTCTGCTTTCCTCTATGAAGATGCAGCTGGAGCACACAGGGCAGGTGGTACTCAGTAGCAATGCCCCCTAAACTAACTAGAAGTGTAATCAACGCTCAAATGATGAAAAGACAACGATAAATCTGGCATTACAGCTTTATTTAAGTTATATATATATATATATACATATATATATATATATATATATATATATATATATATATATATATATATATATAACATTTTGGGAAATATGTTTATTCTCTTTCTTGCTCAGAGTTAGATAAGAGGACTGATGCCACTCTTGTGTCTGTCTGTTAAAGGACCTGTATACAATATTCAGTGCAGAGGTTGTCTCCATATGGCTCTCAACAATGAGATGGCTAAACTGGCTGCTAGCAGCTTCTAACTGGCACTAAGCCTTTGTAGCAACGACATCATTATCAGCAGTTAATGCCGTAGTGATGCAGTGCAGAACAGAGAAGCTCAGATTATAGCACAAAGAGATATTCTTTCATTCATTCATTCTGAGGGGACCATTACTCCACTGAATCATAGTGTTTGTTTAACTTTTTACTTAACATAAGTAGAAAACCTAAACATCAAGTACATAAAATGAAACAGCGCTGAGGAAATGTTGCCTCAGTCAGTTAGCTTTTAGACACCTAAAGTATTTACATCAGATTAAGTGTATATTATATTTAGAATATTTTCACCAATTTACCTCACTTTCAGAGCCTGACCGGGATCTGAAGCCGTTATCTCAAGTCCACCAGACTCCTATAACAGAACACTCACCACTGAAGCTCAATCACTGACATAATAATGACAGATATCAATCTTTAATTCAACTCTTGGAAAAATAAACCCTAAAGCTAAAGCTAATCAGCATATTTCACAATTTGTTAAACCTTTCCTTTAAATAACTGCACTTCTTAGTGAAAGCAAAATTTAGATCTGACAAAGAATTTAGAGGAAAACTGAGCAGGAGAGGTGAAAAAATCTGTGAGATTTAATAACATTCAGGACAACACTGTTTCACATATCCCCATCATAAAGTGTGTGTTTTAATTATTTAGCTTGTTTAGCTTTAACCATGGCACAGTGGTGATTAGAAATACAAACAAAGGCTAACCAAGTGTAGATGATTAACCACAGGAATGCCAGAGGCAGCAGGTTCATGGATACAGACTACAGACACAAAGAGATTTATGGGTTGTCAGAAATAAATCTGTAGGACCAGACTCCTGCCGTGAAAACATTTTTCACATCAAAGGGGTACAACTCCACCAAGACATTATGATTTCTGCCAGAATAACAAAGCCAAAACTTTAAGTTGCTGCCCTTTAAGTGCAATCACAGCCACAAACACCTTGCTGTCACCTCAATCGCAGCTTTCCATAAGAACTGACAGACACGTGATCCTACTCTACAACCTATGCCAGCTTACACTCAACACAGGAGAGCTGTATCTGCTGGCACTCATCTGTTGATGCATGTGTTGTACACTCGCTCATATCTGGAAGCACTCAGCGAAAGACCCTCTCATCTCCTTCCACGAGCCGTTGGCTGTATATTTCCTCAGGTATGCGCGTCTATCTGTCTGATTAAAGTGTTGAGGACAGAGGGGGCTAAGCTTTGAACACTCGCGCAGACACATGGAGATAAACTTGACGGACATGAAGGCGCTGGGCAGTCAGATAGCGGGGAAATCTTGGAAAAGGGAGGGAAAATATGGGCCAAGACAGCGAGAGGAAAGGAGAGTACGGGAATGATATACTGTATGTTATTTAATATGCGATACAAGTCAGATGGGGGAATGAAAACAGCAATAAAGAACTGGGGTAATGCAGGAGAGGCTGAGTGCGCATGTGTGTGACCATATATCAAGCCTACACACACACACACACATAAACACACACATAAACACACAGCTGTTGCAGTCTAATTTCCAGGCAACACCTGCGGCTCTCCAGGGGACCAAAGACCTCCCCTCCTTTCTCCCTTGTCATCCTCCACTCACTGTAGTGACCACACTAGTAGGATAAGCTCTCTCTATCATTCTTTCCTCTATCCTTCATAGAGGAAAAAGTGCGCAGCAGGCACACAAAAGACTCCTTTCACCCCAGGAGTGAGTAGGGAAAGAGTGTAGAGAGTGTGGGTGAGCTCCTGGTGTTAGGTGTGGGTGGGTGTGTGTGTGTGTGCGTGCCGCAGTTGTCAGAAGGATAATATCCCGGAGAACAGGTGGGATTACACGCAAACACACCGACTGAACCAGGATCAGTGATTGAACCGATCAAACAGTCCTGAGAACAGGTGAGAAGGCAGCTCATTGATCAAAACGGGAATCAGTGACGGAATGCTTTGGGTCACACAAACTCCAAAACACAGATGCAGTAGATGTTTTTCAGCCAGGACACATACCAAAAAAACTTTTCACTCACGCTAATGAACATCTTACTTCAAAAAAAACAGCAGTCCTTAAGTTTTAAGAGTTTCCTGTCAATTACTTTTTGGGAAAGCAAAGCAGTTCTTTTGTGGCCCCACAAGCATTTTCCTTTAAACAGAAGTTAATTCAAGTCAACCACTTTCTTGGCCTTTGTTTTCACTATTTGTACAGATCAATCTTCTCTAAAATTAGTTACTTTTTGAAATGAATTGATGATAAGGAATAAACCATCAAAATGCTGTAACCTGTTTCATTTTATAATGTTCTTAGTTTTTCATAAAGTTTGGGAGCTTCGGCACAAGTAGCTATAGCTTGTAAACTGCTTGTGCTTTCAGGTGCAAGCCTCAGTCTTTTCCCATGTGATATCATCCAGAACAAAATCTTTTAGCAAACACAGAGTATAAAAGATTTAGACTATTTTGGTCATATTAACAGTGTTATCATTGAAGAAACTCAACCTATCAAGAGCACCATATTTGAAGAACCTAAGTTGACACAAGCCATCGGAATATATAGCACACAAGTATAACCGCTTCCTCAACTGTAACCTACCCATCTCAGAGTTTCCCGTCAATTCATGTATATGTGGTGGCCCACCACGATGAATTATGTGACGCCACATTTTGATTTGATATTTTTGGAGCTGGACCATCTATGGTCCTTAATGTACATATCTTGTCCTTAAAGATAATTGATGATTTCTCACAACATACTTTGGTATTAATTTTTAAGCACCATGTAAAGTGAATATACATATTTGTTCCCAGATAATCATTGCTTTAATAACATAGTTTACACATTTTTATAACAGCTGATTACAGTATCATGAAAATGGTAAGTTACATTGACTAAATCTTGGCAAAATGTGTCTTTAACCAAATACAATTTCAGCAAACAACTAAACTAAAACTAAATTCTGAATTCTTTTAAAAAGGAACACTGCCAGTGACAGCTGTATTGCTTTAAACTGAGGTATATCTGTGCCATCAGACAATACATGGTTGAAACACATCTGGTGTAACCAAGAAGTTAGAAACCATGCCCACTCTGTGATAATGTGAAACCTTTGGCTTGGCACACGAGGGAGTTCAGAAGCCTGCGCCGCTGTATCAACTTCTCCTCCACCTTCACCTTTAAGCAGAATGGACTTTCACAAGCTCTCCACAAGTGCCCTTAGTGGCTGTACTTAAGCGGAGCACTCGGGGGCATCGAGAGCCAGGCCAAGAACCGACCCGGCTAGAATATCTATGTCCCCATTTAGGATCCCTGGGAGAGAGCGGCAGAAAGAATAGAAGCACTGTTCCTGCACAGACAATACTAAACGAGCCCGGATGAGGAGGCCAGACAATGCAAAACGAGCCCAAATGAACGCCCGGCTTGCTTAAGTGCCTGGGGGTCGACTGGTATTAGTACTCTTGTTAGCTCATCACTTGTTTGCCAAAGAAGGTAATTAATCACAGAGATCCTAGAGAGAGCTTGAAGTGCAGATGCGGACAGGAGATTGAAAGCAGAGATGGAGGGAGGAAAGGAATCAGACTTGTTGTTGTGACAAGGTTTCTGATGATAGAATCAGCAGCTGGTAGCGAACATCACATTCTGTTGTTAACAAGTTTGATAGGGTGCCCTCGGGACTGACAGATGTAAAAATGGGAAGAGAGATGGGAACATTGTGGGTAAACTGGATTAAGTCATCCAACCTGTGTAAATCAATGAGAAATAAATTCTTTGTCCACTAAATCAGGCCGGTGTCATGCGATGCTTACCTCGCTTGGCTCACACAAACTCAATTATAACATTTTAGAGAGTAACACCAGTTAGTGCAGAGAGAAATCTCTGGCCTGACAGTGCACAATCAAGCACCATTAGCTCTCTAAAAGTGCAGGCACTATCAAATCACTCTTGCTGCAGCTCTGCTTTCATAATAGATTTTAAAACACTATTAAATCCACTTAGCTGCCTCACTCGGTCTTTCAGCTGTGTCAGCTCCGTCCTGAGCTGACTAATCAAGTTAAAGCCCTTCACTCCTTCCTATTAAAGGTTCAAAGGTCACAGCTT
Source organism: Plectropomus leopardus (assembly GCF_026936395.1). Taxonomy (NCBI): domain Eukaryota; kingdom Metazoa; phylum Chordata; class Actinopteri; order Perciformes; family Serranidae; genus Plectropomus; species Plectropomus leopardus. The sequence goes on along the minus strand of NC_142197.1, from coordinate 16,931,651 downwards.
CCAGGTGTCGTCTGGCTCTGTTTTCACCGGATGATGTAGTAGCAAAAAAGAGACAGAAAACATCTTCCCTTAAGGCAAAAATGTGGGCCAAGTTTTACCCCACACAGTCTGAAGGTAAAATAACAAGACAGGAAAACGATCCAGACTCTTCTCCTCTGTTTGTCTGACAGCTGAAGGACACTTTAATTGAAGACATCTATTGCAAAATGTAATTTAACCGTCACTTTTAATTAATCCTTCAGTATCTCTCAAGAATCTGGTGGTAAAAGTGTCATTCTGCTTTCTTCAAAAAGTCTTCAACAGATATCACAATTTGTTTTGAGTGCTATCTGTAATTTAATAACACTAAAGGTGGATGTCATATTTTGTATCTCTTAAATTGAAAAGAAAGACAGTTAAAGAGGAGGAAGGGATGAACTCCAGTACAAGTCCAAACGTCTCACGTCCTGTAGGTAGCCATTAGACCCTGACATCATGTAAAAGCTAGAATGAGCATCATTATGACCTGTTTGAGCAGGGAGATGAAAAGAAGCAAACTATGGGTGCTTTTACATCAGAGATGTTTGGTTTAAAAGAGATGTGGGGCTCTAGACCATTTTTTAGCTTTATTTATTGGTTTTTGTGATAATCTGCATGATTATAAAATATATTTAAAGAAGCTTAACTAATACTGTGTTACGTTGCGTCTAGGGCTGACACCATATTTTCATCACACAATTACTGTGGCCAAAATAGTTCAATCAAGAATATTGTGTTATCTAGAAATTTATCAACAAAAAAAAGAATGGAAAAACGGTATCAGTCAAATTCATTTTTAGCTTTGTTTAATGTGTGTTTTGTTTGATTTTCTTTTTTTCTGGCAAACGAATAACACTTGACATATGAATGCAGGGAGATGAAGAAATCATACTCTAATTTGAGTTGGACACCTTTCGTAACCTGCAACCTGTTTATAGAAACTTGACATCAGTTTAACAATACAAATTTCTACCTCGGTGGACATTAAAGATATATTCTGTTTGATTCCTGACATTTTTATATCTTAACCAAAAAGTTTGCTATCAACAGTTGCCATTTTTACCTTATCCACTGCAGCAAAACCATTGCAAGTATTGCAAGATATTTTGAGAAAAGGCTAAATTTATCCGAAGAGAATGCAAAACATATTCTGAGTGACTGTAAAAATGTATTGAACGAGAACACAAAATAAATCCTGTAGTGATGCTTGGAGTGCTCCCTAAACTTCTAATAAATTCTTGTGCTGATTAAGGCAACTTTAAAGGAGCAATCTTAGGTACTTTACTTGTATGCAGATATGACAAAAAAAGGTTAAAAGGATTGTTAAATAATTAATTTATTTTTGCAGTTTCTTGTTAAAAAGTGAGTGAAACATAATTGTTGCACCAGCTAATATTAAAACAAGAGGCCTCTTTTTCATCCTACTTCTACCAGGTTTGTCATGTATCACCATGTTGAGTCCTTTCAGCTAATCAGTATTCGCTATGTAGTATTAGTATTAGCTCTTTTCATAGTCCTTAATTCAAGAGGTCACAGGGAGGCATAGAGTCAAACAGGCCATTCTCTGTTTAGTAGGAGAAAATCACTCAACTATAACCAGGAATGTGCATGTGCGCGCGCACGCACGCACACACACACACACACACACACACACACACACACACACACACACACACACACACACACACACACACACACACACTCTAGAGTCAGCTTAGTCAGCAGTTGGTCATGCTTTGTTACTCTGCACACAATATAGTCAGACTCAAACATTTCCACCTGCCCACACTAACAAACACACGCGTATGACCAAATGTAAAAACGCTATAGTCATACACTCACATCATTCACATATGCACACACTGCTCCTCCCTCCTGCATTGAGTCACTTTCTCGAGCATTGATCCCATGTGATAAGCTAACGTAGGACAAATAGTTGGTTTAATGGGGGGGCATGCTGATCAAAAGCCTGCTCACAGGTCGGCCTGCACTGCTCTCTTAAGAGCTACCCAGCCATGAATGGCCTAATAGGACCCACGTATCCATTACACTGACACTAGATCCCGTGTTTTGCTCTGCCGCTGTCATGAGCTGCTCTCTTCCCTTGCTCATAGTGGCTCTCGTTCACACATTTAGGTATTTCTTTCATTCACTTTTATTACAGACACTTAATTAGTGTAGTAAAATATTGTTTTTCATTGCCAAAGCAGTTTACAAAAGCAGCAACTCTACTTAAATCTTTTCTATATTTTAAAAACAAAAAGCAACATAGAAGGCTAAATAAAATATATATATATTTTTAAACATGAACTTGAACTCTTCCTGGTAGTTTCTGACTTTCTTTCCTTTTCTTTCACCATATCACTCCAACTCTCCACTTTCCTCCATCTCTTTCTCTCTGAGGAGGTGTCGGGTTACAGTTATTGTTGGTGCTGGTTACTGATAAATAGGGTGCCTAGTTACCAGCCAACGCACGATTGGCTCTTTTCAACAAAGCAGGGTGAAAAAAAAAAGAGGGGAAAAGGAGGGGCGGGTTGGTGTAGGGAGGTCGCCCTGGGAAACCGAGAGACTTGTGTCAATTTAAATAGAGAATCGGGCAAATCTCCAAGACGTTTGTGTGTGTGTGTTCAAGTGTGTGGATGTGTGGGTGCATGGAGTTGTTTTCGCAGGACAAAGCTCGGGAGACACTGACCCTTCTGACATCCCTGAATACTCCACTGACACCTGCTGAATGCCCGCTGAATACCCCCATACTGCCTCCACCCCTGCTGGCATTAACATGGCACTCTGCCAAACTCCGCCTCCTTACAAAGACACGGGCTGCCACTGACAATTAGATTATTTAGTATGAGGTAATTTGCAACCTGACACTATATTGTTATCCTTTAACTGAAAACAATAAATGTAGAATAACTGTATATTTTGCTCCAAAGCTCATATTCTGAATATAGCTTAAAACCAGCATAGTTAACATGAGACACTACCAAGCATAGACAATGCAGGACACATATTCCAAATTTGCTCTGTAAATTACAGCTGGGCAATACAGAGAAAATTAAATATCTAATATATTTATAATTTGTAACATTCATTCAGTATCATTATTATGAAAATATTGCATGGTTGACTATTGGTTAAAAAACACACAATTTAAAAAGAAATCTATCTAAAAAATCATCAGTAATGTATATATAATGATGAACAGGGTACATCAAAAAAAAAATAGAGCAGATAGAACAGCCTGGAAAATTCAGAAAATTACTGTAATACAGCCTTATAACCGGGAAAAGAAAACAGTAGTGATATTACTATATCCAAAAATTAAAATGATTTCTAGCATCATATTGATTAATATATTGCCCAGCCATTCTGTGATTATAAGAAAATCCTTGAGAATGGCATTGTAACATAATGTAAATTATTTTTAAATGGCACGTTTTTTTTAACCAACATTCCAAGATTCAATTTTTTATCATTTAAACGAGATTTTTAAAAAAAGGAAATCCTCACATTTTCTGATTAATATACCATCAATCAATCGATTAATCAAGAGACTGTTTCAGAAGAGAGAATGAGTGAAATCAAAGCAAGGCAGTTAGACTGTGGGCTGACACTGTAAACACTTATATAACACTGCATAAATATCGTCTCGGTAGGTGACAGTCGCTCGCCTGCACTCGCTCAGGTGTGACCATGCCCTCAAGATCTTAGTTGCACTGCGGTTATGACTCGGCCTAAATAAGTAATGACTCATCACTCTTTTGCTTAGTCTTCTAACTAATGGCTTAAATTAGGACCTTAATTGAATCATCCGGGTAATTAAGGTTTTTATATGCAAGTATTAAATTTGTAATATGCCTTTAAACCAGCAGTGATCATGTAAAAGGTGTTGGCCACAGGAAATAACTTCCATGTTCAATAGAGGTTGTATGGTTACATATTCACCCGGGTTTTCCCTGTTTTTATTGTTCCAGCACTGATGTTACTAATCCAAAAGCAACTATAAATATCCTCCTCCTTTTTTTGTTTAATGAGCACCCCAGCAAGTGGCAGGTCTGCTGGTTACAAGGGTAGCCACTGGATGAAAAGAATACCTGCCATTTCTCACTTTATGTCTGCTGTCGACCCACAAGGCAGGAAAAAGGGAATCAAACATCAAAGAATAGAGTGACTTTTACAAAAGCAGGCTGCTATAATTGTTAGTTTTCATTCCTCATTAGCCACGGTAAAACTCCCCAACTACCTCACCCTCTGTGCTCCTGTCGAGTATTTGAGGCCTGGAGGCTTGCTCTTAAGACCTGCTGTCAACTTCAGGAAGTCTACAGAAACCCTATAAATTGTTAATGTATTAGCCGGAACTTTAAGGCTGTCAGAGCAAAAACTAACAATTATCAGAAGACGGCACTGCAGACGCTGAGCAGCCAGATTTCACACATTGAGGCTTGTAAGTCTTCAAAGATGTCTTTTTTATTAAACGTGACAAATTTTGGCATGGAATTTGCAGCCATCGGGAATTCTTATCTTCATTTGGAGCTTTTTTTTGTTATCTACTGTTCACATAGCTGATGTGTTTTTAAAAATGTATTTTATCAGTGCAGCATTGGGTCATGTGTTCGACCAATCACTGTACACTTATGTACATAACTAAAAGTTCCTCTTGTGCTGGGGGAGTACCTACTCTAAAATAGGAGCTTAAAAGTCCATCAAAACTGTGTTCTAAGAAATACGTTTGTTCTAAATTCTGGTGCGTGCTTGTTAAAAACTGGGGCTCTTACAATTATATTCTTTGAACGAGGGCTGGGTATCAGCACTCAAAACCTTTGAGGTACTGACTGAAATAAACGAGTGCCAAGTAGTATCAAAATGTCTCCAGTTTAACAATGCTGCCATTCAATCCTTTTTGCACAAGGGGTCTGATTCCGAGTCCCACTGCCCACTGGATCAGCAAACTTTCTGTTTCTGCCTTAAAGCTGCTGAGTTTCAACAAACTCAACTCTGTTGTAAAGCCTGTTAATAACCATAACATAAAGTTAAGTGTTTGATGCTAGCAATAAGCCCTGTGTTTGTTGCTGGGTGGACTCTGATAAATGACCCTGGTGTGGAGCTCACACTCCTGCAGCAGCAGCTTCAATCCATACAATCTTTGGTGTGGTGAAGTTGACTGCGATATATTTCACGAAATTGGCAGTACAGCATGCTGAGATGCCACCAAAATGTTTTGGTAGTATGGCTATAGTATGTATACTACAGTATGGCTAGACTACAGGCCACACCACTCACATGATGGGTATCAAATTAGTACTCTAATGGTATCAAAATCAAAGTCAACTTTGTAGTCAGTTCTTGTATATGTACAGGACATACACAGAATTAAAATGCCCTTTCTTCAAGGCCCCTTGTGTACAAGTACACAAACAAAAGAACAGAAAGTACAAAAAGTGGGTTAGTACTAAATTAAAGTAATACATTACATTTACAGGAAGGTATACATGGTGGCATAACTTTATTAGTATATATATTATTATTTATTAAACCATAGCAAGCCCTACTTAGAACTATGACAAGTTCTACCTGTTCAAAAATGTTTTATGTAGTAGTTGTCATAGTTAAAAGCGGAGTCTACGGTTCTCACACTTGATTCAAACTGCTTTAACATGCATGAGTGACTCACAGAAAACAACTGTTCCAACTTCTTTTTAAAACCAACTGTATAAAACTGAAAAAAAACCTCTCATTAGCTCACAAATATATACGTATGCTCCATTAGTTTTCCTGGGAAGCTGAGACTACACTCCGAATGTTTGGACTGACACGCAGTTGTAGCACATGCAGTATATCAGCTGTTCAAATGCTGTGGGCCAGTTGGTCACACAGCCAAACATTTGCTCAATCAATGAGTCATTCATGAATCTATTCAGTCATTAAATCAGGCAGCCAGTCAAGCAGTCACATTCACTTATTCATTCATGCGTTTAGTCCATTGGTTAGCCAGCGACCAAACCCAGCAGATTGAAACAGTGTTGATACAGACGCAGATGGTGGAGGCTCAGCCAGGCTCACAGCCCACCTGGAGCTGCTGGCTGCCAGCTGACCTCTTGATGTTTCTATCCTCCCCTGGCCCTGTGCCGTCACCGACTCCGACCTGGACCAACTGAAATACCTTACTCTCTCTTTCTCTACAGGGTTACAAATAAGTAGAGGAAGATTAGGGAGGGTAGCTCAGGTGCAATTCACAAAGACTGTTTGTGCACCACATGTGTTTTTTGTGTCTGGGTTTTATGGGCCCTTATTGGGTTTGACTGGTCTAGACCGTCATCATGTTAATCTCCAGGGAACCTGGTAATTCCCAAATGTAGCAGGCTTCTGAGAGATGAAATTCAAGACAAAAACAAAGCACAAAAGTGAAAGAAAGAGTAGAAATATTTGCTTTCAAAACTGTAGGCAAAGTAGACAACATACCCTCAAGCATCAGCTATGAAAGATACTTGGAAAACCTGGATCGACATCACTTTACTAGTGCTGCTATCAGAAGCCTTTCACAAGTATTTAAACCTCTGAACCCTGAGAAAATTGGTTTGCTCTCTTTCAAAAGCATGGGAAAAATGCTATGAGCAACTTGGCGAAAAATGTCCTACAAATTGCAAAAAAAAAAAGTAGATTTACAAAGAAAATTTTAATTTTAAAAAATTAGGAAAGTGTTCAGAGAACTATATATTTATTATTATCATACTAATTTATTTTAAATCATTTTACAGAACACAGAACTTTATAATATTTAAGCAGTTTTTTTCAGGTTTTTCTTCTTCTTTTTTTTTTAAATTAAGTAATTAACTTTTATTTTTAAACCTCCTTGTTTTTTGTTTGTTTGTTTTCAGCTTTTGATTTTGAGCAATTTTTTTAGGTAATTTTCCTTTGCCTTTTACTAATTTTTTTGCAAATTTCTGGGTCATTTCTTCTAAAGTTGCTCATTGCCTTCTTCCCATGTTTTTAAAGAAATCAAACCAATTTACATAGGATTTGATGGGTTAAAGAGAGCCCTTGACATCCCATTTACAAGACTATCCTCATTGGAAGTAATAAGTAGATGTGGCCACGATGGGGGTTGCAGAGGTAGAGGAGAAAACAGTGCTGTAACAAAGCGGTACGGTTGAGCGGAGGGGAATAATTCCTTCTCACCGGGAGATTCTTTGAAGTCAGAAAAAGGGGGAATGTGAGGGTAAAAAAAGGGAGCCCCCCCCCCACCTCTTTCCTCTATCCCCTTCCTTCCTTCCTTCCTTCCTTGTTTCACCTCATTTTACTCCTTTCTTCTCCAGATTCATCTTGCTCCCTAACTTCAACTCTTATCACAACCAGACCATCCATCCCCTCACCTTATATCTTCACCCTCTTCTGTTTACTCCTCTCCCTCTCCCCCTCCCTCCAGCTCCTCTGCTCCTCCAGAGGGTCAGTTAAATGTCAATGTATTGTGCTCAGTGACACGGCTGACAAGAATGGTGTGTGATAATGAGTCAGCTTCAGGACAGAAAAGGAGGGAGGCAGTGAGACGGATCAGTTTCTGCCAACTTACCAGTTTTTTTCCTAGAGAATCTCCCTACCTCTGTGCATGTTTTTTTATTTCGTTTTTGTCTCTAAATAAGGCAATGCAACTTGTGTGAAGCTGAAAACAGTTAATTCTCTTGTTTAGGTCGTGGACCATCGAAAAATCCATAACATTTTCACCAGCCGTTTGGCCCTGTTTGTCATGGCCCTCTCTGTGTGCCTGTCATTCGGGGTGCATGAGAGCGTGCTGCATACTTGTCACGACACTGGGCTCACCGGCCAATAACAACCAACTTAATTAAACTTGTGCTTACATCATAAGTTGTGCTGTAGCCCACTTTGTCGCTTCTGCTACAGCTGGAAAACTGTGCATAAATTGTTTTTTGAGTATCACAATAAGAGGCGATCATCAGAAGGGATAAACTAAGCAAATAACACAAATAATGATAATAATAATAATAATAATAATAATAAAATAATTTCTGGAGAATTTTTGACATGACACAAAATGTGATAAACATTTACATTTTTTAAAAGGTTTGCCACTATTGCCAATGAATAACACACTAGTGATGAAAATATTACAAATAATATTTGAGTTTTCTCCTTTTCCCTTTGCCCATTTCACCTTGTCCCAACCCTAACCCACACTCTCCTGTTTCTGCTTGGATATAGTTATTATTGCCCATGTTGGTTTGAATGAGTTACTCAGAGGTTGAACAAGTTCATTTTCGTGCATTAAACACATGACTTGTGTGGGAAAATATAACAAAGCAATTTCTGGGCACTACTGTGCAGAAACACCATTTGAACAGTTGTCCAAATTCAGTAAAACTTTACTGAGAAATGTGTCACTACTTACACCACATGACCACATAGTTTTTAGTACAGGTGGTCTCACTAGTTCTTACCAATGTGACAAATTGACAGCATTCCTCACTGAAATTAAGGTGGCAATTACTGTCAGCACGCAGTAAAGCTAATTATAGCAGCTTCTTATCATAAGACAGGCCATCTTCAGATTCTATCTTCAAAAACAAAAAAACTTTGTCTCCTTTCTTCCACTTTCTCATTTACTTTTATATCATTAAAACACAAATAAATGCCATCAGTCTCTTGACAATATTGACTGTTTTTGTTCATTAATTCTAAAGGCTAAGACACTGCTAACATACAATTACTACATCTTGATAGTGTGTCTTCAAAATTATAGATTTCTCAAGCTGCTCTGTGTAATACAGCATTATTCTTGTCACCTTAAATTACTCTGTCTCCCTTGTTATCCTGCGTCTCTCTCATCCTGTCCCTCCTCTCATTGAGGGCGGGAAAACAGTAAATTATGACTTCAGCTCAACCTGCAGGTACACGCCCCAACATCACACAGATATGTGGTCGACCCCCACAGAGACAAATTTTAATAGTCCCACGAATTACTGCCTCAGCACTTTGCGTCAATCAGTCAGAAATAAAGAATATTTCTACTCTTTAAAAAAGAGAGGGGTATGTAAGTTTTTGGGTTGTGTCATGACATGTTTTGATGCTTCCAATTAATAGGACCTGAAGCTCTACTGGCTCTCTGCTGACAGGAACGGGAGGATGTTAATGTTGAAGGCGCCTCAGTCATTTCTCATGTATGTCCACAAGTCAAATTATAAGGATGTTTCTTGGTTTTGCTCGCAGGTGAAATCATTCCTGTGGTGGAGGTCGGAATGTGGAGGCTGTTAAGTAGGAAGACATGTTAGTAAGATACAAATGAAAGTAAGTGTGTGTGTGTGTGTGTGTGTGTGTGTGTGTGTGTGTTGGAGAGAGAGAGAGTGTGTGTGTTCTCTATTGATCCTGCATCTGTTCCAGTTAACCTGATGTGGTTTAACCCAGGTGGGAGGTCGACAGTTTTACATAAAAAAAAGAGTGAATGATACAGTCTTTGAACAAAGTGTGCAGCTGTGTGTGTATACTCAGCCAGTAAATGTTAGTATCTGATAGTCATAGTGAGAAAACTGTTCTGAGCTAAATGGTCGGGGTCAACTGATACTGTTTTTTTTCAGGGCCGATACCAATTATTAATGAGACCGACAACCGATATTTGGAACCGATATGCACTAACAATAAAAATGAAAATATTTATGTCGAAATTTAGAATTTGAAATATAACAAACTTCAGTATAAAACTTTGTTTTGTTTTTAATCAAAACTGAAACCTTCAACATTATATACGACAAATTATAATGCCAAATATCAGCCCCAATAATCGACCAGGCCAATAATCTATCGACCCCTTCTAAATGCTAATGTCAGCATGCTAAGAAGCTCAAAACAGGCCTCTTTCATGGACAGCAATTTTAATTGTCATAGAAGGAAAAGCATAAGTGTAAATAATGAAATTAACAATGGTTGAATTCCATTTAACTTTTGACTAGAACCGAGCCATTGTTGGTGTCCCTGTTAACACCTGTGTTTCCTGCTATGATAGGCCAAAATGTCTGCTGTGTAAAAGACACGGCAATGCTAACATGCTGATGTTGTGCAGGTATGGTATTTGCCACGTTTAGAGTCAAGTTTCATATGTTAGCATGCTTATATTTGCTCATTAGCAGTACACAAAATGTCCAGCTGAGGCTGATGATAATGTCTTTAGTTTTGCATGTAGTGCTGGCCTTTTTCATAGTCATAAAGCAAAGTATTGGAATACAAAAAGTATTGGGTACAAAAAGGAATCTAGAACTGATGTAAACACGTGAAACCTATAAACACAATCCCATGACGAAGAAATGTAGGGATTATTAGGCTCAGCAAGATGCAGCCATCGAGGGAGAGAAAAAGTGATGTGCAATACAAGACAAGTCCACTTACGCAATGCCAGAGGTATGCCAGTGTGTGACGCCTGCCCACGGTTGCTGTCATCGCTTTAGTAATAATAGGCCATTTCCACTTTATCAGCCCCCACTGGCTGATGGCAGGTACGGATGAGAAGACAAGGCTGACTGTTTCTCTGTGTACATGTGAATGTGTGTGTGTGTGTGTTTGTGTGCAGACTGTCTCTCTGTGTGAATGTGTGTGTGTGGCAAAGGATGATCATTCCAGATGTAAACCAAGCTCCCTGAAGCCAAACCACAACAACCAACCACAGCTCCTCTCTCATTTATGGATGGCGTCTTACAAGACTGACGGGCCTTGATTCATATCAGTGTGTCCTGACGCATCATAAACACACAGATGATCCTCTTGTGTGTTTGTTTGTGTGCAAAATTAATATGGAAGAATGTACAGAGGGAAAAAGGGCAGAGAAGAAACCGCTAGGTGCAGTTACACTACAAGTAAGACAAACACAAGTCACAGGAAATCTATTAATTTCGTATTAAGCCGAGCAATCAGGGAAACTTAGCTTGTTTGATTGGATACTTGGTAAGCTAGCCCCTGGAGAAAACTAAATGTTATCCAACAGTATGTAACTTGTTTGGCAAATTAAAATAACTCTGAAATTATCGAGACATTATATGGAGGAGCCGTATATGAGAGCGCCAATGTCCAATTCAGCTGAATTGGACATTAAACGGACTCTGCCAGCTCCCTGGTACAAAATCCTTGTAATATTTGATTGAGCCCATGTTAGAATAGAGCAGGTAACTGTGCGTAAAATTATAGCAAATGAGTGGGCATGTTGGACATTGTCCTAATTTCAAATGAGAAAACAGCTAGTAACTTCTACGGAAAAAAGAGGGGACCGTATGACAAATAATATTATGCTACATTGAAATTAGATTTGGGGAAGTATACTTATTCGCTACTTGCTGATAGTTAGTTGAAAATATTAATACAACTTTATCCTCTGTCTGCATGGTTCTGCTAATCCGCGGTTTCTGGATATGCAGACAATTATAAAGCAGCAGCCAACAATGTACATTAATGCAAAAAAAGACTAAATAACAGTGAAATTAACTAAAGGGGCTGATTTGATCACATTTCACTGCGGTTTCACCTTGTATAACTCCAGGTGACAAATAAAATATTGATTAAATTAAAACTAGGGGTCCTGAAAAACCAACATCAATCGACCCCTAATTTACACATACTTAGATTTTGTCCTTTGCATTAACCAATCATACCATCCTAAGTATTCGGAGCCGTAGGCAGCAATTCTCCAACAACCAAGGAACGTATACATGTATAGGTGTGTGTCTATGTAGTGATGAATGTGTTTAAGAGCAGCAGTATGCCAGGCATGGGGAGCCAGCTGTCGGCCCCGGACCCTCAGTAAGTTAAACTGTACGCACCAGACTCTGGAGCTGAACCAACTCATTCCTCACATCACACACATGGTTGAGCTTGGAGGGGCTTCTGTTGGGCCCCACGGTATCACAGCTTTACCCCCCACCCAGTCCACAACCCACATGTGGTATCAGATGTATAGTAGAGGACTTAAAAGCTCTCCAAACACTGAATACCTGAGAACCCAGCCTAATGCAAACATGTTGCCCTCAGGATCCATGTCACATACATGACCAGGGGCCAAAAAAACTCCAAATATGGACGAGTCTTGATCCTGTAAAAATTATCAGCACTTTAACAGACTTTGCTAAAGGCATGTAAAGACCAACAAACAAGCTCAGAGTGATGAAAAACACAGTATGATTGTGTTAATCCACTAAATACACCATGAACTAAAAGTTCACTCAGAGAGCCAAGGCCAGATGGCCTTGGCTATGTTAACAAAAGTGAAAAATAAATTGCATTTCCTTCCTGTTGTTCCGATCGACTCCAGAGTTTACTTGATTTTTCTTTGGCACATGTTACACCCTTTCACACCTTTTAATGAATATCGTCAAAGCAAACCAAAAACTTAACCTCTTTGGTGGGGGTAAATATTTGAAGGAACATCTTTCAACTACAGTTTAAAACACTGATTTCAAATTGGATTTTCAGAATCACCAACCAAACACATGGACTTAGAAGTACTAAATCTTACATCCACACTAATACATTATGGAGGAAATGGAGACTTTGAAAACAATAACATTTTCTTTTTGATAGGGTTTCATCAGTCATGACGTGTCGGGCCAAAACAAAAGCCGGGTCAAAATAACTTTTAGGATAAATCTCCTGGTACGACCCTATTGTGTCGCCATATTTGCTTTAAAACGACTCCAAATCCGATTTCCAAAGCCCTGACCTTATATTCAGTGTTACTTTCAGTAATAGTTACACTAATTCATTGGTCAAAGCAAAGAAATCTCTGGTCTTACCTTTTGCCAACTCTGTAGCATTTTCAGTAACTAAGCAACTACAGAGTAGACATTGTGCTTCCTATTTACATTGGTACATGCATGCCCAGTGTACATGAATGGTCATCTGAAATGCGTTTTCAGGCATGTTGGTATGGACGAGGATTATTTCTGAAACGGTGCCAAAAGAAAGGCCAGAAAAGGCCAGAAGACGTGTCTTCATTTTAAAGCAGCGGTTTTTTTTTTTTTAAAAAAAAAACATATTAGTGTGGCTTTGGCTGATCCCTGTAATAAAAAGTTTCCCCCTAAACTTCTTCAGTCCACATGGAAAAGTTGTCTGTGATCCCATTATAACCTGTGTGACTCCTGACACATTGAGACAATCACTTCACACTTACAACACAAAGCTGCTGGGAAAGGCCATCAGCATTTGAAGACCCACACTTTTGACATGTAAAACTAAGCCTTTCCTCACCTGCTTTTCACGTTAGTTAGATAAGGCTACTGTATTCTAATACTGGAGAGAACAGGATTGTGTAATGGAAGATAAAATGCAAATGAAGGCCTGACTCTTGACTGTCAGCTCTGTGAACTTTTGTTTGTCTGGAGCATGGGCGTGGTCGCCTCAGACTGGTGTGAAAATGTGAATTCTCTATCTGCTTTGGTTTCACCACCTGTATCTATTATTGAGAGGAAATTCACTGAGACACAAACCCTCTGAATCTGAAAAGATGCCACCCCGAGAGAACAGAAGACACTCTTCTTTTATAATATCAGTACATTTGTCGATTCACCACTGCTACTGAACAGGACGACCACCTCTCATGCAACGAAAGCCACTTTATTTTAAAAGATATGCAAGTCTGGAAGAACCTCTGTCTCTTTCTGTTTCCCACGAGAGATAAACATTATCACCGACACACACGAGGTAAGACAGAGTGACAGTCCAGATGACCCTGCAGTAAGTGGAGGTTTACTCAAATAAGACAACTGAGTCCTCAGCTGCTAAAGTGTAAGCCCTCTACTTTGTCTGTGTGACCTCCTGAGGGCTTAAGGTGAAGTGACCATAATCAGAGGTCATGACCCCTGAACCTGCACTGCCTCATAAGGTCGTTTTATTCTGCCTGACAGAGAACAGACATGAGCGGAGGCTCTGGTTTGATTTGAACTCACAATGCTGTTTGATGTAATCTACTCCTCTATCAGGAAATATAGAAGTCTATTGCTCTAGGCTGAAAATGGCAATATTACATAATCTTACCTGTCACTGCAATAATTTCAAATATCTTTCATGAAATTACTTGTGTTGTCTTATTGCATTGAGCGACAGCAGCAGTTCATCTGCAAACATTACAGCAACGTGAAGAGTCTATAAAGAACTGATGGAGTTAAAATCAACTTGGAAATCAATTCGGGCATTGTTTTAGAGGATCCTTAGCAGAGTGTGGGTTGAGTGCACAGCAGCATGTCAGTGTACTGTCAGCCAAGAGAGTCTGTGAACGGACGGTAAGCGTCAGCATTGGCCTCTAACAGCATTCAGAGAGCCTGGCAAATGGCCTGGACTAACGTACAAGTACAAGCAGAAGCAGCATTGGCCAACAAGCCACTTTGCTGAAGTGCATCAGTATTGACATTCTGAACAGGAGGGAGCCAAACAGAAGGGGAGAGAGGTGTAGTCCAGTGGAGGTCTTTTAGCCCTTTTCCATACACATGTGCTGGCTTGGTGCAACTCGGTTTGACTCGGTGCATCAACCCAGTGCAGCACAGATTTCTTCCTCAAAACAACAGGGCTACCCATCTGAAGATGTGCTTTTAAAAGTGAAATACGGTATTTTTGAACCTGGACCCTATCTGTGCATGTGCACACATTTCATGGAATGAAATTGACAGGGCGTGAGTGATGTCATTGCAACTTGTTTTGTCGTTGCAAGTGGCAGCACTCTTTCTCAGTGCTGGTCCACATATTGCACATCCACATATTGCTCATGTGAGACACAAAAACGTGAAAATAGGGTTTAGGTCTAAAAATACCAGAGTTCCCCTTTAACTGATGCCAAGCTTGTCTTGAGTCTGTGACATTTAAAAGCAGGACCCTCTTTTGGGCTGTTTACTCTTGCACTGTGCAATTTATCATCACACATTTTTAGGCTGTTTCTACGATTTTTCATGGCATCTGCCTGTTATTGCTTAAAAAACAGACAATGACAGATGTTGCTAAATCATTACTGAATGATGACGACGCCCATCTCACATCACTGCAAGACACTCGGAGCTGGTCGAGTGCACTTTGACCCAACTCAAGATTAGGTCCACTTTGGGTTCCACTCTGCACAACTCTGCATGTATAATTGAACATTCAATATAAAAAGCCCTGTTTGAGGCCATTTTTATCTTACACCCAGTCATAAAGTTTCCTCCTTCCAGCTCTTAACACCGAGGACACATTTGGAATGAGTACTAGCTGATTCTTGGCATTCACTTGATCCAGGGGCATCCGAGGCACTAAACACACACACACAAAGTCCCCCACACAAACACGGACAAACAGCTCCACACTGTAACCCAGGATGTAATTTGATAAGGCGCTGCTGAAGGTAGACAGCAGCACGTATGTCGTTTGGTAACATCACATGGGATGAGCAGAGACAACAGAGAGAGGCATTGTGGGTCCCAGTTTGGCTCAATAACAGAGGTGTCAGGAGTGCTGCTAAATATATTCAACAGCAATAAAGATAAGAAAGCATCACTTTTACTATTTCTTTGCACATATCAACTGCAAGTGCTACATTTAGCAAAAAGCAAAAAGGATAGACTGTCAGGATTATTGTGTGCTCCAAAAGTATTTTAATCTTTAAGACACTCTGAAACCCTATTAAAGGCAGGAAATCAAGCTGCTATACCTCCATCATAATGTGCTATAAACAGTCAAATATATGTTTGAATTCTGCTTATAGATGACAAACTATGAGGTAAAATCTTCCTTTTCTGGGATCAGCTCAATATGCTGGACCAGTGCTGGCATAAGCATAGACACACACATAAACTCGCAAAATGCTGGATATATCACATAAAAAAAACATTGTATATAAAAAAATCCTGCAGAATGTTCAGTCAGTGTGACAAGAAGTACCCTAAAAAATGAACTCTGAACTTTAAGGTGCATTCTGAAGTTGCACTTTGCCAAAGCTGTTCTTGAAAGCAGCCCTTACTTTGATACATGTGTAATTGAAGACATTTGGAGAGGGTGAGGCCGTTTTTGTGTTGTATAAAAGGTGGAAGGGATCTTTGTGTGAAACTTGGCCTTAACACTCCAGGGGAAGAGGTCGGCTGCTGCAAAGTCCACGGCTGCTGTGTGATCTGGATCATGTGTAACAGGTAGAAGGGTGGCTGTACCTGAATCTGTGCATGTGCAAGTGAAAATGCATGCTTATATACAGGTAATGGATGTGTTTTTGTGTGTATGAGTCACCTCATCCAAAATGTAACAGGGGGATGTCTCAGTTCAAAGAAACACTCTGACACCTTATCAAAAGAGCAGAGCAAACCCAATACACCTCGGAGCTCCCTCTGTCTACAGCTCCGTATCCGTCTCTCCTTCTCTGTTAAAAGACGAGGCCTGGAGGTGTTGGAGAAACATACAAAGCCTCAATCCGCACACCTCTGTCTGTTCCTTTGAAATGCTTACAGAGGCCTAAGCCGCTCCGCCTGTAGGTGCCAAGTGTGACCCAGGGTGTGGTGTACACTTTCCCTGTAACGCTCAGTGTGCTCTTATGGGTTTGTGTGTTAATGCATTTGCAAGTGTATACTGTGTGCACATATACTGTATTTTCCCTTAAAGCTGACAAGAGAAAGAAGCAAAACAGAAGCTGTCAGAAGGTTGCAAGGTGACACCCAAGATGACAGCAGTTGTCTGTGACTGACACTTTTGGGATTGAAGAAGAGAAAAGGGTATTCCTAAAATCAGTTTTTCCTCACAGTCAGGGTTCAGATTGCCTCCTGACAGTAAACAAGAAGCAATCAAGGAGCCCCTGAGCAAAACATTAAAATCTTACACACATGAGCCCCCCAGAAGGGAATAAAAATCCTGTCAGAGATCAACAGAGTCACAAAAGTCATAGGGCAGTCCTAATTATGGTTTCATGGTATACCAGAGTGAGAATCTCTCCTGCGCATCTCTTTTCCTCCTCCACTGCCTGACAAGACTTTATACATATACTTCTATATAAAAAATTCTTTCAACCAAAAAGCCCTCTGCTCTTATCCCTTAGAGGTCATTGTAACTGATAATCAATTGTGGAATAACGTGTGATACCACGTAACAGTGACAATTGTATTGTTGCAATCCTAGCTGTTAAAAGTAAACAAGTAGCATCCAATCTGCAAATAAAAAGCTGTTTTTATCCTATAAAGACTACAGCCTTGTTAAGACTCCCTTCCCAAATCAGTTTTTTGGCATATTAAGACTGATTTTAGAAACACTGTACAGCAGAATAAAAAAAAAAAGTGATTTAAAGAAAATGCGATTTTTTTTGCGAATCACATCCAAACCACATTTGTAGGTGGTTTTAAATGCAAATCCAATCAGATTTCTATAAATGCAACTAAGCCCGAACAATCTAGACCCTCTAATTGAATTGCAAATTGTCTTTTGGGTCACTCAAAATGCAGTTCTCTACAACAACATCAAATCCAGAATTGCATGATGATGAGCTGAATCAGTGCCATGGTAGAAAACATGGGAAACTGCAGTCTCTGGACATATGCCAAAATATATTTTTTAAAACGATCCATTCCTCAAGCTTTCTCATCGGAAAGCCAATCACCAGCGTAGCGTAAGTTACTGATGCCGACATCATCACAACAAAAAACCCATGTAGGTGAGTGATGTCTGGACACACAATCTGGATCTGATCCCTTGCAAACAACAGTGCAGACAGTCTGTCTGAACGATCTGATCTGAGACAAATATCTGATTTGCTTGCAGTCTGAACATCGAGTGTGCAGCTGTCAGTGGCTCTGTGAGGCACAGAGCAACATCAGCATGCAAACAGGTTCACATGGACAATGCAAAGGCTGCTAAAAGTGTCATTAGTTTTGCAGATATTTGGTCAAAAACAAAAGTATTTTGATAAAAAGCCAGAGGAACACCATTTCAATTTATCCTGATGAGAACATGAATCTGTGTACTAAAATTCATGGCAATCCATCCAATAATTGTTAGGATATTTCAGTCTGCACCAAAGGGTGGACAGTAGAGTCACACGCTTTGCTAAAAATAAACTGTAAACTAAAATTACCCTCAACCTTAAAATCTGAAGAATACACACCTGGGGAGGAGAGGTTGGTTCTGCCCAGTGCTCAGGTGGTAATACCCCCCCCCCCCCCGCGTATAATTAAAGGGTTACAAATTAGCCTGCTAGCATGGCTGTCTATCATACTGCAGCCACTTCAGTGACACATTTGAGGAGAAACTAGAAGCATCAACAGCACCTGTAATCTACACACGAAAGCGACTTAATCGAAAAGATAACATTTCGGAAAAGTCGAGTGCTGTCTGACAGAAAGGGACAACAATTCGAGAGCAGAGCGTGCATCAACAAGTTCCCACACACAAGCTATTAACTGCCAAGATTACACCTGTCACCAGCTCCTTCTCTGGCTGTCGCTGAGGGGGAAATGACTAAAACTGACACCTCTGTGAACACTATCTGACATGAAGTCTTTCTGCAGAGTCCAAAATCAACACTCGAAGAGGGTCAGTTTTAATGATCCGATCGAGGAGTTTTTAAGGATGGGCAATAGTGAAATAGTGTCAGTTTTCAGGAAAGTAGTTGATACAAATGTCCTCTAATTCAACAAATTTTTAAACCTACTTTCACGATCATCAAGTGTAATTTCTTGCCTCAACAGCTATGTTGGTCAGATTTAGGAGGCTTTATCTTCGTAGGATTTCTGCAGAAGGGCATCTTTTTTGTTTAGCTCTGGATTAAGCTTCAGGTCTTTAACGCTGAACAGATATTGGTCTGTTTGTGCCAGTGAACCCAATCCATTTAAGCCGTTTGATATTTCATCCTAATGCCTGCATTGTCAGTGCCAACGCCAAGTCTTAATAGCTGCGAGGAGCAGAGCCCACTGCATTACATATGAGACTATTACACAGGGAGCAAAGGGCTGTTCCTTAGTAAGGGCTAAGATATGAAGTTACAGTGCATGGCAGACATAATGACATGGGGAAGGATTAGGACAGAGAAAGTATTTGAACTTTTAAAATGAAAGTTGTATTAGACAGGAAGTTGAGATATTTCATTGCCTTTCTCCTCTGTCCTCCTCTTTTTTTTGCAACTTCTAGGCTTGTGCCCGACTCAGCGTTACATCAGTCAAATCGGATTTGGTTGTTTAATAGAAATATTCCCTTATTTGTTGGTTTTGGAGTTTTTTTTTTTTTTTTTTGGTCATGTAGAGTGTAAGATATCGAATGCAGTTCGGTGGGATGTCCAAGAGTTTGCTCTCCTAGATAAAGTGTGCAAATTACACTAACAATGGACCAGAAATCTGCAACAACTGCTTATACCAGAGAGCAGATTCAAAGCAAGGAGCACTCACTCTGCAGCTAAATCTAAGGACCAAAACATCCACAGAATTTACATTGACTTGACATGCAAAAAAAAGAGTCTCCAGCTAATTATTTGAATCTTTGATTTTCAGGGGGCAGCCCTAGCAGTTTCCTTACTTTTACTAAAAAAAAGATTAAACAGCTAATAATAATTTAGTCAGCAAAGACAAAAGACAAGGAATTAAACACTAAATGCTGAAAAAAAAGATTTTGCCAAAAGAATCTAGGGCCTTTTCACACCTGAAAATTTGAACTAAGGTTCCCATTTTTGTTATATGATATCCATTTAATCTGGTTAGTTTTGGTGTCAAACAGCAATAATGCGAGTGCACTAAGAACTACGGTTAGCTTAGTTTGGCATAAAGACTGGAAACAGGAGGAAACAGCTGGCCTGGCTTCATCAAAAGGTAACAAAGTCCAACCAACACTTCTAAAGCTCACTAATTAACACATCGTATCTTGTTTGTTTAGTTTGTACAAGCACCAAAGTATAAAAACAAGAAGTGGAACTCCATTAACTTTTCATATTATTGGTCCTAAATTTAAGATAAAAGATTTGCTTTCACAATAATGGCACTTTTAATCTCTCAGCACCAAAAATACAATCTACTGTGCAGAACAGCTACTGATTTCTTTCTGCCAAAAACCAAAAGCTGCTCTCAAGTCTTTGTTGTTTCTAATCAGTAGTTTTTAAGGAGTTATAAGTGACTGTAATGAGTTAAATGGCCTTGGCTCCTGAGGCAGATTGTTCATCATTGTAGAGCCCTGATAATGACAATTTAGTTTCGGCCTTCAGTCTAGACTGAAGAACAGCTTGGACACCTCAGGCTAAAGTTTAATTTCTCAAAGTTTAAAGGTCAATAATGCCGCTAAAGGCCAAGCTGTGTTTTAAAGTAACCAGACTGTTTCTAAAGCTAAGGCTCCATGTGTTTAAAATTTAACTAAGAGTTGAAATCTTGACTTTCATGTGTGATGTTTTCTATACGTGTGTCAGAGATGCACAGTAGAATGGAGTCACATGACTCAAGTTCCCATGTCCACCACTTTAGTAGATACAGTATATCAGTAAACAATCTGACCTCATGGCGTGCAGCCTACACATGACTGGTATTTGCATGCTCGTATCTAAATCTGTCCCTGTTGCTGTGACATCGTGTAAATGTCATGTCATTCACATGAGACTGTTGCCATAACTTGGCACCGCAGAAACTTGGCAGAGCTGTGGTGAAAACATGTTGAAGCTTAGAAACATAAATAAGACAAACAGGTGCAAAAAGATGATGTCTTTTGTTGTTACTTTGCATCTTTAGGCTTTACTGTTATCATGCAGGTTCCTACAGATACCCTAAAACATATCCAACATGAGATATGACACCATCCAGCAGACAACCATCGGATCTACGCTCCAACTGTCCCCCTGTCATCTCCTCTTTCTCCTCTTCCTTTACCTTCTTCCTAACCATCACACATGTCATTCACTCTGTCTGTATATATACACCCTCAGCCCCCCACCACCTCTATCAACCATCACTTAACATTCCTGCAGCTGGTCATAGCACATCATGACGCATGTAATGTCACACTCGTGAGCCGCCGGCGAGCCGCGATGCCTTCTCTGCGAGAGAGACAAAGGGGAGTACTGTGTCGTCTGAGTGAGAGAGAATGAAAAAGAAAGGGACAGAGAGAGGTGTGTCGGGTTACAATCAAACACGACCCCTCCACCATCCAAAACCTGTTAGAGTTTTTGAGTGGTGAAATCACTGTCCTGCAGCATGTAAACGAGAGATGACCCTGTGTGTGTGTGTGTGTGTGTGTGTGTGTGTGTGTGTGTGTGTGTTACAGGGGAGGATATAGATATATGTGTGTTATCTGTGGCAAACCACATGTATAACACAATTATACACTCAAACTCAATAAAGAAATGCAAAAAATTCACACATCATGAAGAAAAAATGAAGGTAAAACCCCTTGCTGAATTCCCCTGTTTTTACCATAATCAAGCCGGACACAAAACATGGGTGTTTGCAAACAAACAACCCCCACAGCACACACTTGCATGCTGGGAAGACACCTCACTTTCTACCTCACTCTCCAGCCAGAAACAGAAACAAGCATGATGCTTAGCGAGATTTCCTGCTGCAAACTAAACACTGAGACAGCAGCACATGGATTAAGACTGTGGGAGGAAAGATGGCTCAAGCAGCATAAGGTGCACAGATCCGAGAGATTCAGACAATGCCAAACAAAATGTAAAAACGAGTGTATGAACTATCATCTGTCCTGGGGATAGAGAATCAAAAATCAACCTTCTTCTCGCGACTTTAAAGTCAAACTAAGTTATTTTTTTTCCCAAAAAGGTAAAGAGAGCAGATGCACCCACAATCACTGTGGGCCATATTTCTTCTCACAGGTAGTGACGGCATCAGCAGATGGACTTAAACGGATCCTTAAACGTCCCTCCTATCTCTAGCCTGTAATTGAGCGCTCAGACATCAGTGGAGTCAAACAGTGACCAGTCCTGATCCCCTTGGTATTTACACTTCAAACTCCAGTCTACAGCCTGGAGGCGCGCGCACACACACACACACACACACACACACACACACACACACACACACACACACACACACACACACACACACACACACACACACACACAGGCCCCAACATAAAAGCCCACAGTGGATGTACAGGATTAAGCATGAATGTGATTCCTTTCTCGCTCATTGAACACACAAACAGAGAGACATGAACACAGTTATTACACCTGTGCATGTTCACTGCTCCGTCTTCTTCTCAGGACAAGGGGGCATCATGTAATTGAGGCTTGCTTGACTGAAAACAGCCCAGTTGCCAGGAGAAAATCCTGGCATAGTATGTTTCTGCAAACTTAGTAAATTTCATACGTATAATATCAACATTTCTAAAGTGACAATGTTTTGATTTTATGTATATGGGCTGGATGGATGACATGTCACACCTAGGTGAGACGTCTGCCAAGCTGCAGACCGTTGGCTCTGTTCCCTGCAGCTTTTTAGCAAATGTGGGTGTTTTTTAGCAACTTGTTTTTCCTGTAGCTTTTAACCTCCAAACGTGGGTGTTTTTTGGCAACCTGTTGCTGCTTTTTCAGAGGCTTTTAAGCTCCCTAAATGGCTGTTTTTCAAGCAGGTTTTTTAGGCCCCAGATGTTGGTGTTTTTTTGGCGGGCTGTTGTTTTTCAGCTGCTTTTTTGCCCCTAAACATGGGTGCTTTTTAAAATGACCCATCAGTGTTTTTCTATTGGCAATTGTGGTGTGAAAAGCTGATGGTTTTACTGAGAAACTGCTGCTTTTCCAGTTGGATTATGCCCCACACACTGGGTATTTTATTTCTAAAACATGATCTTTTCCTAACCATAACCAAATGGTTTGTGCGCCTAAACCTAACCACACAGCTGCTAAAAGAGAAAGTTTGAATCTATCTGCTTCGTAATAGGCAAATATAACATTGTGATTTGCAGAAATGTCAAGTGCCATCATTTTTTCTGGTGACTGGGTTGCTTAACAACAGATGCAGACAGGCATGCAGACAGACAGAGAAAAACGAGAAGGACAGTAATCTAATAAGTTTCTTTAACCACTCAGGTCAGATTTAGCTTCGACAACCATGTGGCTGGAGGGAAACACTCTCCAGGCACATGGTCAAGCAATGGGTTCATACTTCAGAAAAGTACAGAAAGATGTGAGGAAATACAATAAGACAGAAGTGGAAAGAACAGTGAGATAGCAGGAGGAGGGAGGACCCAGAAGGGAATGTGTTGAGGGGCAAAGTTCAAAGCCAGGAGTGTGCGATATCTTAGGAATGAATGGGATCTCCGAATATCAGTTACTGAGAGTGCCAAGCCTGGGAATGCCAGCATATCTCACACACATAGGAAAACACATGAGCTGCTGCAGACAGCACTGAAACACGCAGACTCCATCCGTGCAGACTGCAGCTCACACCCATGCTTGTGATTGTAGTTTTTCCACTTTTCCAATAAAGTCAATATCAACAGAGGAATACTGACATCCTATCAGGGCCACACAGACAACATCTCTCTTCTACACAGGTAATAAGTCATGTGTAGAGGTGTACATGGTCATTTCTCACTGCTGAGTGTGTGTGTGTGTGTGTGTAAAACCCCATGTCCTGCTTTGATCTCACAGGTGAGAGGTCATCCCTGTCTGTACATCACTAGGCCACACCTGAGCTCCAGCGAGGACTCACATTTCTCTTGTCAGAACATCAAACACATGACAGTTACCTGGAAAAAGAATAATAGTCTGACAGGAAGATGTTTGTGCTTTGACTCACACACAGGGAGTCATTTGTCTTTCCCAATATGCGTTCTTTTGTCCTCCGCGTGATGCAATATTTCACGGCTGGATAATGACTTGAAACCACAAAAATGCCGACAAAGGATGGAGACAGAGGAAGATTTCTTGCTGGGTCATATGATGATTTGGTGAGAGAGAGAATGAAGGGAAAGCCACCAAATGCATACAGAAAGCAAGTCATCACACCCAATACTCTACAGTGTATTGCACAAGTGTTACTGTTACGGCTTGACATCGGCTGATTACCAGGGCCAGTATTTGGCATTTTGGCATTTCATTTTTATGATCGCCGACAAAATTAATTAATGAAAAAGTGTGCACATTACACTCAACCAACACCAGGGAAGGCAGTCTGCAATACATGCATAGAAAGTGTTAGCGTGGAAGGAACTTTTACTTTGTAAAACTTCAGGGAACTTTTTTTGTTCATTCATTTGTTAATTTAAATTTTCACTGAAGTTATTAAAAAAATGTTGCAGGGAACTTGCTGTATATGATGTTGAAAGTCTCAGTTTTGATTAAACAATTGCTAAAGGCATGTAAACAAAGTTTTGTGTTGGAGTTTGTTATATAACAAATTCTGACATAAATATTTTCATTTATATTTTAATTGCATATCACTTCCAGGCATCAGTTATCGGCCTCATTAAGTACTAATAATCGCTATCTGAATCAGCCCTTAAAAACCAATATCGGTCGACCCTAGTTACTGTGCCTAATAATGAAGAGACAGTTACACTTCTCTTTCCCCAAAAGATTAAGCTTAATGCTACAAAGCAGGACGTAATACTCAAAAATGCAAGGTGAAGTAGAAAAGGTCATGAACTAGACTTATAAAAGTAAATTAATAAAATAGTAAATGGTGAAATAACACATTTTGACTACGATGTACATATGTCAGATTTCATTTGCTGGTGGTAAAATGATGGTTTTCACTGGAATGTTTTTAAGTGGCTTGTTTGTGTGGAAGAACATCAGCAGATTGTATGTTATCTCGGCCTGGATTTTAAAATAAGCACAAAGTGTCACAGTGGAAATGTAATTATGTATATTGAGAGAGGGGGGAATTAGAGAGGCAGAAAAAGTGTGTTTTAGAGGGGGGTGGGCGAACGAGAACAGAAATGTTAAAAAGCTGAGCTATGCAACTCCTCGAACGGGATTAAGAGCCAAACCAAAGGCAGGGAAGCTCGGCTAAAGCCCCATGGGGAAAAGAGTGGGAGGACAAGGAGGAGAGGGGGGAGTCTGGTGTGTGTATGTGTGTGTGCATGTAGCAGCATGTCGTCCTTTTCACCGAGGGTAAGGAGAAAAATCAGAGCCGGGATGGAAAAAGACGATTTAGCATCAATCATTCCTAATCGTTTAAGTAACAATCTGCAACGCGGCATCAACAAATTATATAACAGGACTCCACCTATAGCCAGTTCGTGCAAGCTTTAACTTTTTTCTGCTGTAAACTCCACCTATCCAAGATGTTTCCTGGAATTTCAGTGCGCATTAGGTGATGTCTTTTGCATATCAGGAAGCAGCTGTTTGGTTGGAGCAAATGTGGTGGCGACATTGGACGAATAAGCAAAATTATCTGGATCCCTGACAGCTGAGACATATTAACACATGCCAGCCAAACGTTGGTGAATCT
This sequence comes from Plectropomus leopardus, assembly GCF_026936395.1. Classification (NCBI taxonomy): domain Eukaryota; kingdom Metazoa; phylum Chordata; class Actinopteri; order Perciformes; family Serranidae; genus Plectropomus; species Plectropomus leopardus. Next base: position 16,906,269 of record NC_142197.1, on the reverse strand, counting down.
TGGCTCCTAGATGTTTGGTCCCGCTGTCAGCTCTGGCAATCAACCAGATGGTTTGAGAGTCTTATTGTGTGGTAACTACTGTAACAAATTGGTGAAATTGTGATTCAAGTGTTTCCGGTGTACCACTGCAGGCTCTCTTTGATTTGTAAGAAATCACAGACCTGTCATTGACTGGATAAAGCCCAGAGACGTAGTGAAAGTTTGCACCTGCTGAAGAAAATACAGTAAAGAGAGCAAGGATAAAAGTACAGTGGAATGCCTCCTTTGTGACAGTCAGAAATTGAGGGATACTCATCCTTTAGAAAACACAGTGAAAGGTTTTTAGTGAAATTTGACAAGCTAAGATAAGAGCTCTTACAATGAGAACACATAGCCTTTAGCTACCGAGCCGTAGAGCTGCTGTCTCACACACTAACACACACACACACACACACACAAGTACAGGGACGAGGGGGAACGAGGACAGATAGTGTTGTGGCTAGCAGAGTGTGTTAAGAGAGTGTATCTCTGAAGAGTTATCAGGGCATTCTTGTGTTTCAGCAGAAACATTCCCAGGCCTTCTGTTCACCACAATAAAAGCACCTGTGCACTTCTTTGACAGGTTTAAAGAAGAGCCTTGATTCAGAGGATATAAGGAAATGTCCTCGACAGCTAAGACAAATCACTCTTTTGTTCAATCGATCAAGAATAATAATCAGGGGTAGCAGGCAAGACAGCGCTAATGCACTCCAATCAATGTCGTCACTCATGGCCAGAGGATGTCAATGTTGATGAGAGCAAACACAATGAGCTGATAACTCGGATCCACTCTGGAATAAAACATAACGAGGCAAAGACTCCAGATCTGTAGAAGTAAAACCAGAACCTTCCCACACACTGACTGTAATTTGGGCCCCAAATCCTCAGAGCTAAGTGGCTCTATGAAGATGTCTACATCAGACAGTGTGCAAGAAAAGGTAAAACCAATAGTGGTGCAGAAATGAGTCCTAAAACTTGGAAATGCGTCAGCATTTTAGCACTTCCAGTTGAATTCAATGGATTTTTTTAAATGTGTTTTTGGTGCAAAGAGCTTATTTTCTGAAATTATCAAACACCCAAAGGAAAAATCCTATAGCCTTTTTGTTGTGGGAACCAGGACAAAAAGACTATGGCCTACAAAAAAGCCACCCCTCTATTACTCCTCTCACTCTACAACCATGAAATACAATGAAATTCTTTATGGGAGACCAGTAGAGGCACATAAAGACTTAATTCAAGAAGGACAGAGACACAATCAGAGTGCTGTTAGCTCACCAGTCCCCTCTGGCCTTCCTCTCCCCAAAGCCCGGGGTTGAAAGGTCAAGACATCAGCAGTAATGGTTACCTAACACTTGACATCAGCGCGAGCCTCCCACAAAAAGGAGGGGTAGAGGTGTGTGCATCTGTTTAATTGTGCATGCAAACATGCTTACTTATGTTTGTGTGTGCATGCACATGGGTACAAGTCATCAAGAGGTCCAGCCCCCTTTGGGACTATCATGAGGTCGCCGTTGTCAAGGATACGGCAAGAGCTGTCAGCTCAGTTATTGACAAACATGAATGCAGTGGCAGTGAATGAGGGCTGTAAGGCCTGTAACTATTGAGGTCAGTCACTGCCTCTTCGGATGCTCCGTAGGTCGTCTATTACGGCCATAAAGCACTTAGAAAAGGACAGTCTGTCTTTTGTTCAAGACAAAGACAAGGCACAAGTCCTTTAGGAAAAACACTGTTGGAGAAAAAAGGGGAGACATCTGGGGGAAGCCTGACACTGCCTGATGAGCCATGGTTTATAAATAAAAATGCTGGTTTAAGGGACCGAGCCGGCCAAGAGCGATAGCAGTAAATATAAATTTATCGTTTCAAAAACGATTTTAATTCAAGTGGATGGCAGCCATGTCACAACCTTAACAGCAGTGAGAGTGAACAATATCGTTGGGATCACTTTCAGAGTGATTTGATTAACTATAGCCAATCAGTATCCTTCCAAATTTACAAGGAATCATGTTTAACATGGCAGGTAACCTTATGGAAAGACTCATAGAAATTCAAAAATTGCACCTCTTAAAGTGCAGAGCATACTCAGTGTTGTCTTGTAGTCCCACCCCTTTCTTTTTCTTTTTGTTTCTCTGCACAACATGCAGCAGTAACAGGTGATCAATATCTGTTTTCCTAAGCTGCAGACTCAGCTGGAGCATGAAGCGCATGCTCGGCACCACTGTTTACAGAATGTTATCAGTCATCAGTGTGGATGCATCGTTTTTGTTCCTGGTGTGGAGTTCCATTAACTCCAGCTAATGAACTATTACTATCCAATTAATGTCTCTTTTATTGCCCCAAAGAAATGATCAAAGAAGGATACTCAAGTTGACAACAATAAAAAACTTTCTTGCGTGCAAATAATTCTGAGAACTATTTCTAGTTGTCAAAATGATTCCAAGCATGCAGCTAAATAACCACAAACAAGATTAGACTGATGGACTGTGAATGTGGGCTTGGTGCAGCCTGGTCCATAGCAGCTCATTTGTATTCCCTCAGTAATGTGTGATATGCTGGCATTCCTCAGCTTGGGGAGATGACAGAATGACACAGAGAGAGGGCAAGATGAGGAGATCTAGCTGTGTTGGGCTGTTCGCCCAATTCGGGGCTTAATGTGCTTTAGGAGATCAACCAACAGTGAGAGATGGAGGGTGAGAAAAGAATACGAAAAAGAAACAGAGAGAGGGTTGAGCAACCAGCTGTCAATAGGTGACAGGGTAGTTATTCTGTCAGGGTATTAGATTTATCATGCCTGTTCAACTGCCTGATTAATGTCACCGTGGTTGCAAGTTGTGTGTGTGTGTGTGTGTGTGTGTGTGTGTGTGTGTGTGTGTGTGTGCGTGCGCTGTAGCAGTCACTCTGCCAGTGTAGGTGTGAATGTCCACTGTTTGCTTTTGTCTAATCTTTACCTTGAAGGAACAAAGTCTGAAAAAAAGCAACTTAAGGTAAATTCTTTCCGCATGACCTTGTAATATGAATACACACGCCTCAAGATCGAAACTCATGAAAATGTGCAAAACTCTAAAACTCTTTCACTGAAAATCAAGGTAAGCATAAGGTATTCTGCTGAAGTACTGGGGGACATCTTGCCACAAGATGTTAATAAAGCTCCCTGGAGTTCACCTACTGTGCACAAGGCCAAAACCCTCCTTCAGCCACTTCAAAGAGGGTGGTTTATATATGCTCTGTGTGCGTTATGCTTGCAATATATGCACGTGTGAGTTCCAACGTGTGACAGAAACCCACATATCTGCAACAACAAAGCAGCGCGGTTATCAGGGTGCCCTGTTAATAGCCCCCTTTTATTACCTAAACCAACCACTTGCACACAATACATTTATCACCCGAATGGCACAAAAGCAGCACAACCGGATCCTGCAGAGAGCCTGCAGCAAACACTCTCTGAGCACACAGTCAACACTGCAGCCGAAACCTGGCCTCTGCCTTGATTCAACAGAGGATTTTATATTGACTCTGCAGCGATGACATGTGGTGACTCAAATTCTCATCTTTAACTCATTTAATTACCTTGTGACACATGTGACTGGCAAGATTTCCACACAGAAAAACAAGAGGAAGAAGTTTTAAGATCTTTTTCTTACCTGTGACAGATATAGTCATGGGTGCTTCCAGGGCCCTGTCATTGTCCAGGTCCCTGCTCAGCCTCAGATCCCCAGTGTCCTCGTTCAGGAGCAGCAGATTGAGCTCATTCCCAGATTCAAACTTGTACCGCAGCTTATCCGACACATCCGGGTCATGAGCTGGTACCTTCCCTATTATTCCTGAAGGAAAGCTGTTGGACTTATTGGTGATGTAGTTGTTGAAAATAATCTCAAAGTCATGCAGCACCGGCTTATTGTCGTTCATGTCAATGAGGCGGATGTGCACGGTGGCCCGACTCACGAGTGGTGCTGAAGTGGCCTGGACCACAATCACATACTCTGTTTTAATCTCGTAATCCAGGTCTGTGAGTGCAGTGAGGTCGCCGTTAAAAATGTCCAGCTGGAAAATTTCTGGAATATTCCCTTCTACAATCTGGTACATGATCTGAGCATTGGTGCCCTCATCTGGGTCAGTGGCAGTGATCCGAGCTACGACAGACCCCACTGGGCTGTTCTCCTCCACATAAATGAACAGCTCGTCCTTCTCAAACACTGGAGCATTGTCATTGATGTCTTTGACAACCACATGAATGGGAACAACAGCTTTAAGAGGTGGAACTCCTCTATCCACAGCGTAGGCCTTCAGGTTATAAACAGGGACGTTCTCTCTGTCCAGTTTGCGAGCAGTTCTGATGATACCGGAGTAAGGCTCTATGAAGAAATCCCCGTCTCCGTCATCACCACCCTGAAACGTATAGGTCACCCTGCCATTTGAGCCAGAGTCTCTATCTGTAGCAGAGATCTGGAGAACGCTGTGGTAGACGGGTGCATCTTCAGGTACAGTCCCCTGGTACCTGTCCCGAAGGAAGTGAGGAGTGTTATCGTTGGCATCGAGGATAATAATCTCAACATAGGTGGTGTCAGATTTCTGAGGGATGCCGTTGTCTCTGGCGATGATGGCTAACGTGTAGGACGCTTGGTCTTCATAATCAATCTCCATTTGTGTCGTGATGGCTCCTGTATCCGGGTCAATTTTAAACTGAGGAACATTGTCTTCCATGACATATGTGATGCGAGCATTCTCGCCTGTGTCCTCGTCCGTCGCGCTGATAACCACAACAGTAGAGCCCACAGGTTTTTCCTCACTAAGCATCACTTGGTAGTTGGCACTTTGGAAGACGGGCCGGTGCGTGTTGGCGTCCGTGACATTGATGAACACCTGAGCAGTGTCATAGCGGGTTCCATCACTGGCGGTGACTGTCAGGACGTACTGGCGTTCCTGCTTGTAGTCCAAAGGGAGGGCTAAGGTGATGAGGCCGCCGCCACTCTGGCTGGTGATGGCAAAGCGGTTCCGGGTGTTGCCACTGGAGATCTGATAGGTCACCACGCTGTTGACGTCCCTATCCACAGCAGTCACTGTCAGCACGCTGGTCCCCACAACAGCATCTTCATTGATCTTCAGTGAATAGACCTTCTCTGTGAATGTGGGTACATTGTCATTCACGTCAAGCACAGTGATGCTGACGCTGGCGGAGGAGGACATCACAGGTATACCGTGATCTCTCGCCTCCACGCCGAAGGTATAGAAGTCAGTGGTCTCTCTGTCAAGCCCTTCACTCACTGTAATCCACCCCGTGCTGTTGTTGATGGTAAACGGGAAACCGGGCGTGGTGTCAGTTAACCGATATTCCAGACGGGCATTTTCTCCTGAGTCACCATCAATTGCTTGGATGTGAATCACAGAGTAACCGATGGCGACATTTTCCAACACAGTCGCCTGGAAAGGTGTGCTGACAAACATGGGGGCGTTGTCATTCACGTCCACCACCTGCACGACCACCATCCCTGTGCCGTTTATCAGAGGCGGCCTGCCACCGTCCTGAGCCTTAATCCGTAAATTATACTCCCGAATCATCTCATAGTCCAGAGGATTGATGACATCAATGACACCAGTGGGGGAGTGAATGTAGAACTGTCCTTTCACATTGCCGCTGATGATGCTGTAATGAACTTTGGCGTTGTTCCCCTCATCTTTGTCTGTAGCTTCCACTTGGATGACTTTTGTGTTGACCGCCACATTCTCTGGGACCTGCACAACATATCTCTTTTTACTAAACTGTGGGCTGTTGTCATTCTCATCCTCCACAGAGATGTTGACTGTGGCGGTGGCGCTGCGGGGGCCTGGGTCTTTGCCCTGATCATTGGCCTCAACAATCAGCTGGTACTGTGCCCGGGTCTCCCTGTCAGGGCGCTCTCTGATCCTCACCAGGCCGTTCCGGGGGTCGATTTCAAACACAGAGTTGACTCCCTCGCCATTCACAATTTTATAAATCATGTTGGCGTTGGAGGGAGCGTCCCCATCAGTGGCTCGGATTGTCATCACCTCAAACCCCACTTCTACATTCTCCCGGATACTAACGCGGTATTCAGTTTGCTCAAACACCGGGCTGTGGTCATTAGTGTCGCTCACAGTGACAGTGAGGTAAGAAGTGGCAGATCTTTTTGGGGAGCCGTTGTCAGTTACGGTGACTTTGAAAACGTGGGTGTCTTTGACTTCTCTGTCTAGTGCCTGGACGGTGGTAATGCTCCCTGTTTGAGAGTCGATGTCAAAAAAGTCATTGGACCTGCTGTCAAACAAAGCTTCCATGGAGTACTCCAGCCTCCCTGCCTCTCCATCATCTGGGTCAGTGGCTTTCAGGGTGATAACCCTAGTGCCTGCAGGCTCATTCTCTGGCACAGAAACCTGATAGTTGGGGAGCTGAAACTGGGGAGCCGCGTTTACCTGTCGCTTCCCCCTGCGGATCAACTTGCCAGACTTTCTCTGGATGGTTTCTGAGAGAGATCCGTGTTGTTTGGGCACTTTAACAAACATCAAACTCAGCTGCACAGAGAGACTGCCGCCTGGAGAGCTGTGCAGCGCGCAGTGCAAACTCGCCTCGGGCTGTCCTCTGAGCTCAAGACATAAGTCACCAACCAGGAACAAACCCCCATGCCTTAACATTGCGCGCAAGTCTTTGCCAACACACATAGTGTCCAAAAAGGCGGTGTTACGCGTAAAGGCAGGCAAAAGTTCTGTTACATTCAAAAGCAGTTTACCTGCGGGTAAGCAGGAAGTTGCCTCCAGTTTTGTGAGATGTTTAATGTGAATGTCTGGCTCACCTGGCGCTTTCTTTCTCTTGTATTTAATAAAACAGTCCTGGCCGTGGACAAACACATTAAACTGTGTCAGAATAACGTCCCCAGATGTCAAGGAACCTGTTCTGAAATAAACAGGCGCTGGGTTCCTCGGTGTGTGCGCGCACTGAACTTTGTGGGACAGACGGATAACCCCGTCGTGTCTCTCCACTTGGAAAAAGCTGTGGATGAATTTAGGCGATAAAGTCCTGTCAAGTTTAGTAATCCATCCAGGTCCATGCGACAGGTTTGCCAAAAGGGTCCCGGGCTGTAAAGTCTCCGAAAGGTGTATCTCCAAACATCCCGCAACGCTGAACAGGACACAAACCCAAATCCATACACACATCGGTAGCTCCATGCTTGTGAACCTGCCAAATCCCATTCAACTTCACCGAAACTCCTCCGCAAAAGCATTAACTCTCCCTCTCCCAACACCGCGCTTTACTTTTATCCCTCATTGTGAAGTTTTTAACGTGGAAAAAGACGCTCGGTATCCATAGTCTCAGCGTATCCACGGCGCGCAGCAGCTGCGTTAACCCACACTGAGTTTAAAATGAGTACAAAATGGCTCCGTGGCTCTCCTCCTCCGCCTCCTCCGCCTCCTCCTCTCCTCCTTATTACCATAAACCTGCTGTGTTCCCCCTCTGGGACGCTTTCACGGGGGGGCTTTTTTTTCTCATGGAGATTTAGGAAGTGGCCCCGACCGGGTGAGCAATGCGCGCAAGTGCATTGTTATGACAATAGGGTGAGAGTTGGGTAAAATTCCTAATGCGTGTTTGAGAGTCGCTCCCTCTTCAACTTTTGTATGTTGGAGGAGTTTGAAGCACCGATGGTGCATAAGAAAGACACGAAGAAGCAGAACTAAGACTTCAAATCCACAAAATCTAGAAAATGATGCTGACATGTCACACAGCTCCAAAAAGCTGCGACTCTGATGTTAATATGATACAAAAAGAGGTGGACAGAGCTCCACAAGTTACATCATCAGTTTAAAAAAATGATTTCAGCAAATGTTACAGCTTAATAAACGAAATAATTAGTTAACTACGACTTTTGTGAATGATTGTGTTTTTCATGGCTAGTAATAGTTAAGTGGGATTTCTATAAGGGAGTTATTGATAATAACTTAATTATTATAATAAAGGGATAGGATTAAATGAGTTTATATTTCTTCCTACTCGTTTTTGCACGTTAATAAAGCCAATTTGTGAACAGAACTTATTGTGTCTTTATTTCTTTTTAGCTTTTGTTATTCATGTTTTGAACTCATGTTTTTGTTGTATTTTACACAGTTGAAATAAAGACATCAATCAGTCAATATTTTTGTCATGGTATCTCTAAGCAAATAAAAGCATGACTTCCTCTAGACAATTTTTTTTAAAAAATACAGTAATAATAATAATAAAAATTAATAATGATTATAGCATTAACTATAATAATGATAAAAGATAACCCAGAGGGAAAAAAATCTAATCATAAATCTAAATATACTACTACTATTAAAAATAATAATAACAGCAATAAAAATAATAATAACAACAACAATAATAATTTATTGTGCATCTAATATTTTCTGCTCTGTTTTGGAACTTTTTTCCACTCTGTTTTGCATGAGGATAGATAATTTTGAGTTCCAAATGCCCAATTTTTAAAAAAAGATTTTTTAAGCTTTCTTTTTTCAGAATGACTTGACTGATTTAATATTGGTTATATAAAATAAAATCCTTAAAAAGAGGAAGGTCTTACTTTTATTAATGTTGTTTGAGCCCTATTTTTTCTGCCCCCCACAAGAAAACTAGTATTAAGATGACAGATGACAAACAAGGCTTTTCAAAAAAGAAAAATATCAAAAACAGTCAATATGATGAGGTCATATTTGTATAATTAGGTTCTGCTGTGACAATAATTTGGATTTATAAGAAAATACAGTAAGCTGATGGTGAAAAACAATACTGAGTCCAGAACATCAGGTTCACCCTGAGGAGTTCTCCTGTACAACAGCGCCCCCCTGTGGATCACTAACCAAAGAACAACCAATGCACAACTACATACTGTAATTCCCTCAGTGACTGTGGAGGTAATATTTAGGTATATGGACCATTGATAAATAAGCTACCACGTCACATTTTTAGGTTTATTCACTCTCAGATGTTCAACTATTTACAGTTTGTAGTTCAGGAAGAACGATGACTCACAGAACAACAGCCATTTGAAAGGCACTTAAAATGTTCCCATGCATATTTCAAACATCAGTTTAAAAAATCTTATATTCAAAAAATTGTAAAAAATGTGCCTGAGAAACAGCTGAGTTTAACAGTTTCATTGTCTTTTCAATTATTTGGAACAACTGAATCAACCGTCTCAAAATGTGACTGGCACGTGTAAAAGAGCGAAAATAACAAATGGCACCAAATTTATTGTTGTTATTTATGATATTTGGTTGCAACTGTTCACTCGTTTTTGGGGAAAATATTATCTTATATTTATAATCAACTGGCTTATTAACATCATTTCTGCTCAGTGGAGAAAATGTCCAAATAACACAAAAGATTGCAAAGTGACTTATTCGCACTTTGTTTCTACTTTTGTACTGAAGTAATGACTTCATTTATCAATTAACACACAAAAACAAAAAGCATCTTGCTTTTTGACAATGGTTCAAAGAACCGAGTAGAGTCTGATCACCAGTGCACTGTAGGTTTGAGGCTGGCAAAGAGGCAAAGTGAACATGAAGGAGAGTCAATCAGAAAAACAGGTAAAAGGAGAGAAACTCGTGAACAAAATGAGCCACCTTAGAGAAGACAGGAAACAACTACAGTAAATGAAAAGTCTGACTCACATTATAACATCACAGTCACTCTGATTCACAGATAAGATGTCCAAAAAACAAAGGTACCCTATGAGCTTATAATAAAATACCACCAGAACCTCCATGTTCGTGGGTCACTTACCTTAAATAAGACGGCCTCTCTGTCCTGAACTTCCTGTACAGCTTATTCAGAAACAGCTATATTGTAGATATGTGTTATAGTACTTTTTAAAAACAATCTTCGTCATGTTTTGTCATTTTTATACACTATATGTACTTTCTTGAGTGTTGTTGTACTTTGCTTTTATTTCTTTTAATATATTTACTTTACCTTTCATGTATGCACCAAAAAAAGCCAAGCAAACTCCCTCTAAGTGAAATCCTACTTGGCCCCTATTTGAATGAACTTGAATCCTATTTTTATTCCTACTTTGAGGTCACAACAGTGATTACTATATGGAGACAAAAACTCTCCAAATATATGTTTTGGTTGATGGATTGTGTTCCATCTACTGAAAAAGTTTAGAGCTGAAAACCTTTAAAAAGTCGAACTTGAGCTGGTTTCCAATTCCAGATAATAAGCACAATTCCAGCAACTGAAAAAACATAAAGCGCTTCTTAAATACCAGATCAAGTACACCATACCTTATCAAAAGGTATTTTTGCCTTAAATAACCTTGAGTCAATGTGCAGGTCTTTGCAATGCATAGCAAACAGATCATGAGCATTCAGTGTAGAATTAGCTCAATAACAATAAAGCTGAACCATGTATATTACAAGCTGAAATTTATATACCAACCTGACAGCCATTATTGTGGTGTGGTATAGTAGAGCTGGGCAATTTATCAATATTATATCAAACTTGTGATAAGAGACTAGATATAGTCCTAAATTTTGGATATCGTAATACTCCAAGTGCTGTGTTTTCCTGATTTTAAAGGCTGCATTAGAGTAAAGTGACTGTTCTAGCTGTTCTATTATTTGTCTTTATCCACTTAGTCATTATGTCCACATTACTGAAGATTATTTATCAAAAATCTCTGTGTAATTATTTTTTGAAAGCACCAAAAGTCAAGCATACAATACTGATACTGGGGTATTTGGTCAAAAATATTGGGTGATATGGAAGAAATCAAAACTATTTGATTTTCTCCATATTGCCCAGCTCTATGATGCAGATCTATTCAGTAATGTTTGATGGAAAAAGTCTGATTTATGTTCAAAATGGGATTATTGTAACTTAGAAAACTATCTTGTTATCTTATTTTGCTATCTTTCTTACTTTACTTATTACATCTGGTCTCCAGTCCAAATCCCACTTTGGCTTGGATGCAGATAATTTAACCGTGTGGATAATCTCCTAGTGTTTTAACACTAAAAACAGTCCAGAAATCAACCCTTTAGTCCTCATATTATCAATACTGTTGACATGTTGAAGATGGACATTTAAAAACAATAAGCCGTTATAAATCTCTAATACGGCCTCCAGAACCGGCACTCTGTGTCATGGATCCCTGTCTAAGACACAGTTTATTTTCATGGACAGTGTGCTCTACCTAATGTACTGGACAGAGCGGCGGCCGGGCCACAAGGTCATCTCAGCTGGCTGGTTCTGGCGTCGGCTGCTCCTTGTGCTGCGCGGCTGCTAGTGCCCACTGCTCTCTGCCTCGCTGGAGTGTGTATTCACTGGGCCCCATTTGTATGATCTTTCCGCTACCCAGACACTCGTCTCCTTTGTAAAGCACAGCAAACTGCAGGAGGAACAGAGAGGACTAAGAAAACACGCATACGTTGATACTCAATTACATTCATTATCGATCCCAAGAGAGGAAATTCAGGTGTTGCAGCAGCAGAAAGACAGAGGTAAGTACAGATAAATACAGAAGTAAAAAAAATGACAAAAGTTAAACAAACAACTACACAATAGCAATTGAAGATAAAGTTATGAGGTAAAGTGAGAGTGGGATGGTTAACAGCAAAGAGTCAGTAAATCTAGTATATATGTTAACTGAACAGCAGAATAATATATTGGTTGGAGTTGTTTGCATTTATAGAACATAATAGAGATATAAAATTGTGAATGATGTTGTATAACTGCTACTAATAATAATGATAAATGAAAATTTGACATTATAACTGATGTAACAGCACAGACCCGAGTAGATACACTGTATCAGCACCACATGTGTGTGTTCGCCGTTACCTGTCCAGGTGTCAGAGCTCTGACCGGCTGGGAGAGCGAAATCCACACAGAGCCGTTCATGTTCAGCGTCACAGTACAGGGAACTGGAGAGCACAAAAACGTGGTATTTTAATTTCGATGAGTAAATAACTTCTCATTTATCAGCATACGAGCACTGATAACACAAAACCCAACTGAGTGGCATCTGGTGGAGGAAGCGGAAATGACATTCCATCATCTGGGTCTTGACTAGTTCAGCGGGCGGGTCAACTGTGACCCAGTGGAAGCGGTCTGTCCGCATCGTGTCACGGAAAAGCGACGGATGATTGGTTTTTGGAGCCTGGGTGAGAAGAAATTAAAAGAATGAAGTAAGAGCAAAAACTGGTTGAGTTTCAAACAGTGTTGCATGCTTGACTGCACCTTTAAAAAGTGAGCAACATAAATGCAAATTAAAAATGAAAAAAACATAAAATACTGTTAATGTCATCCCTGAGCTGGCTCCACACTTTTTATATTTCATGGTATTTTATTATTGTAGCATTAAATTGTGCTTACTGGATATAACATAATTGGAGATGTCAGTGGCAAAAATGATTAAAGCCAAACAATCAACCATCTGTGTGTGGGCTTCCCTTATTGACAAAGTTAAAGATCATATGTGCACAACCACTGGGTCAAAGACGCTGTACGTCTAATAGAACTTTACTGACTATCAAAAAGTTATTTTTACTTTTCATTAAGTGTGACATTTATTTATTTATTTTTTATGTTGCTATCTCCTTTTTTTTTTACTGGAAATTACTTTATTTTCTTCTTCAGTAGATTCTTTAAGGTCTGTTAATGTGGTCGGGGTGGAGAGTTGGGGGGGTAGTGTTAAATATTAACAACACAGCATACAGTGCAGTGAACATATGTGTTATTGTTTAAATACTGCATTATATAATTCAAGAGGAGACAGAAGACAACAAAGATGCATCCACTTCAATAACACAGACAGACTTTCTCACCACAAACACGTCTCCAGTAGTGATGTCTTTGTCCACCACGAACCAGGGCTCATTCAGCCCTCCGATCCTCGCCCTCTGACCCAGCGTCAGAGTGAACCAGCCTGGATGGACAGAGACAGACACACAAGTTAATAACAAGAGAAGACGCAAGGAGTACACTATGAGCTTTTTTAAGGGATTGATGACGCATCAAACAGGGATTTTAAGGCAGTTTTAAATGTCTAGCATGTAAAATATAAAGAGCTATTACATTCTGTGTATGATATTGTAATATTGACACACCAGCTCTTCATTTTGTCAGAGAAGTTCATAATTTGAGAACCTTATATAACCATAAACAAACCTCTGTGTGTTCCCATCACAGTCCCGTCCTCAATGGAGACTAAGTTCCCTGGTTTAGGTTCCAAATACTGTTAACAGAAAAAAAAAATAAAAGGTTTACATGTATCTGTTGATAAATCAGAATCAAAGGGAGGAGGCTTTGTTCCAAATCAAATGAAAGAGGAAAAATAAAGATAATCTGGGGAATTTTGTCAAAATGTAATGCAGAATAAACAAATGAAGTTTTAATTCTTACCTCCAAAATAAAGTTTTCAAAGTTTCTCTCTCCAATGAAGCAGATGCCCATGCTCTGGAAAGATGTCGAGTTTACTGTTAGAATTCAATGTGAATTAAAAAAAACAAAAACAAAACAAAAAACACATCTCTATCAATGCAAAATTAGAACATTTAGGGTTCCTGCAGCTAAAGGCAACTTATATTTAAGACATTTTAATGCCACTTAAAATTAAATGAAAGACCAATTTTACAATAACCAAAACTGAAGACAAAGAAGTATGAACCAATGCAACATTGAGTGGGACTTTTTGTCTCACGCTCAACACAAGAGTAGCAGAGAGCTGCATTTATGAGAACTTTTCTAGCATTGCACTTCCTTGACTCCCATCACGAGTGTAAAAAACTTTTTGCAGAAATTTCACCGAGCCTCATATGGATTGCCTTGCATCTATAAAATCCTTCTTCTCATGTCTTGGTATTTTAAAGATTTTTATGACATTGATTTAAGACATTTTAATGCCATTTAACACCTTATTTTTACATTCATGAATACACTTTTTAAGAATCTGCAAAAACCCTGCAAATAAATAAATAAATACAAAAACTGTCTATGTATGCATGACTACCTCTTTCTTCCTCAGCACATGGTGAAAACCTGCCTCAGCAGCAATCTTTTTGACAAAATCTTTGGTGAGTCCGGCCAGCGGGAACATGGTTTGTCGCAAGGCATCCTGGGAGATCTGACTGAGGAAGAAGGTTTGGTCTTTGAGGAGATCTGCTCCTTTGTACAACTTCACAGCTGACAGACAGAAGAGAAAAAGTACTGTTAGAGGGTCTGGAGTTAAAGCTGGTGCTGTGGATCAGTTTCACTTCCAGTTAGAGCAAAGAAAGAGTAAAAAAGACACAAAAAGCAGAGAAACAGTGACATATTTTATGCTTGAAAGAGGAGAACAATTAAACTGGGAGATGAGACTTCATCTCTTACGATTTCTAATCTCAAATCGATCTCTGAAGAGAGAGCTGGACGGCGGTGTGTGCGTCTGTAGGAAAACCTCCTCGTCTTCCTGTGACGTCCTGGCATAGTGGCCTGTTGCCATGGCATCAGCACCTGAGTCAACAAATGCAAAACAATAATTAAACACTTATTGTATTCTGTTTGGCATTAAAATAACTAAATCCATCTTAACATTGCAAAGTTACACCCACTGCTAGTAGACAGAGGCGTAGCACCAAATTCTGGGCCCTATGAGAGGGGCCTCAGAGAGTGTCCACGTTTTTTCCTATAGAGTTCAGTCCTTTGACCCTTTGAAACCTGAGCAAATTGGTTTGATTTATGTAGGGACAAATAACACTGGGAAAAAGGCAATGACCAACTTGGCAAAAAAAATATCCTACAAATTGCAAGAAATTAGTAAAAGGTGACAAGATTATGACCATAAAATTAGTTTATTAGAAAATTATAAAAATAAAAAATATATATATATATAATAAAAATCCATGACATAAAAATATATGTATACATTGACATTTTTACAGTACTTTTTTCAGGACATTTTCTTCTTTTTCTTTTTTTTTTGTTTCTTTTCTTTTTTTGTTGTTGCTTATTTTCAGGTAGTTTTCTTGTACCTTTTAACCGATTTTTTGCTAATTTTTTGGCCATGTCTTATTAAGGTGGTGATTGCCTTCTCACCATGTTTTTGGAAGAACTCACAACCATTTGCTCTGGTTCTAAAGGGTTAACATATTCATTTCAGGGATTTTCGAGGGCCCCCCCTCTCACTTTATGATTACATACCCAGAGTGTTGATGGCATACTTGTGGAAATGGCTGAATTTGATGTGCTTGTTGCAGAGTATATCTGGGTTTGGTGTCCTCCCCTTTTCATATTCCTTCAGTATGTTACTGAAAGTGACAAAAGACACACCACATTAAAGAGTGAAACAGTCACAAGGTGTCTATGGTGCATGCACGGCAGTAAAAAATACCCGAACACTTCATGCCAGTACTCTTTGACATAAGACACTTGGTGGAAGGGGATGTCCAGGTCCTGACACACTCTGTAGGCGTCCTCACAGTCTTTCTCTGTGCTGCAGACCCCAGTTTCATCCAGAGAGTCCCAGTTCTTCATAAAAACGCCTGTCACACTGTAGCCTTCATGTGAGGGAGAGGAAAAAAAAATTCTGACTTTGTATTTACTCAAATAAAAGCTTTAAATGTTGAATAGTTGGCTAATCATTTAAAATAACTTTAAAATAACTCGGTTCAGGTGTGTTTTTCTCACCTCTTCTCTTCAGTAACAGCGCAGCCACAGAGCTGTCAACGCCTCCAGACATGGCGCACACGACGTGTCTAATAAAACCCATGTTTTTCACTTAAAACCTTTCTGTTAGTACTATTTTTCTTGTGCAACTAGTAAAAGTCTCCCTTGCCACTTGCCGGGGCAGCCATGTTTGCTGCCCAGTTAATAATAGTGTCCGACTAGAAACACGTTTTAAATGGGAACTATTGTGTTGGTGGGAGCCGAAAAAAACGTAACACTGTAAACATCAATGAGCTGTCACTTTGTAAAGTCACGGAAAAATCCAAACAAATTATAAGGTTAGTGTGGACTAAGACTATAAACGAAATGTATTGTTTTGGTTTACTCATCGACTCTTTTGTAAAGAGTAGGTTTTGTTGTTCAACGTTCATAATAGATTTTCATAATAAATCTGTGCGCGTGAACGGCTCACATGTCCAGTAACGTTATCAACATAAAGCAGGTAAAATCTAAACATAGTAACCAGCAGCTTATGTAACTGTTTACAATAGTATTAGTATCAGTGAGAGTCCGGATAGTATTATGGACAAATATAAAATCCAGAGACAGTTGAGGATGTCTTCTTGGGCTTTGGAAAACACTAATCAACCAACCAACCAATCGATTAATCGAGAAAATAATAACCACCTCTTGCAGCCCTCGTTATTAGCACTTATTACTACCATCATTATAGTAAAACAAATTATTATTATTATTATTATTATTATTATTATTATTATTATTATTATTATTATATGAACCACCAATCATTTATGAAATGCATGGTAGCTCCACAGTGCAAATGTATTTAAAAAAAGAAAAAAAAAACTTTTTATTGGGTTTACATGATTATACAACATTTGTATCAAAGACAAATACAGTGTGCCATCAGGGAATAAGGACATGTCTTTTTTAATATATAAATGGGTACTGGCCCTGCTAGACCCAGAGCAGTAACACACATACTGTACATAAAGAGGCTGCTCAACATTTTTTTTCCTCTACTCACAAAAAAGGTAACAAAAAACAAACAAACAAAGAGCAAATAACTACAAAAAAAGCACATAGCCACACTTTCCCTCTTAACAACGCAAATATATTCCTATATTAAATTGTGTGTTTCTGATACAGATGGCCGAGGTGTCTGCAGATGCCGTCACCTTGGATCTGCTGAGAGAAGCTGGGGAGACGGTGAGATGCAGCCCCCTGGGTGTCATCAACACCCCCATGATCCCCTGGTGCCAGACAACCCTGACCCTCAACATCCACTGCAACATCCACATCAAACTGGAGAACATGCAGAGAACTGGTCAGAGGGGGAAAAAACACTTGGATTCATCTCACAAAACCTCATTTTAGCACTTCACTTAAGAGCTGCCTGTGATGTTTGATTGACAGGTTCGTTTAAGATCAGAGGAGTGGCCAATCAGTTTGCCAGGAGGCCGAAGGGTGGTCATTTTGTCACCATGTCTGCCGGGAACTATGGGAAGTCATTTGCGTACGCCTCAAAACACTACGGGTCAAAAGGCAAAGTGGTGATGCCAGAAACAGCCCCAGTGTCCAGATCCATCCTCATACAGGTCAGAAGTTACACCTGACAGATTTAAAACCCTCAAAGCCATCACACTGAGGCAGGATGTGACATTCAGTCAATTTATACTATAATTTCCCGTTATTGTTGTCATTTTTTTGTCCACATTCATCTAGAAAATGATGATTTCCTTTGGTTGCAATAAAAGTGTCATCCTCGTCCTCAGAGTTTTGGAGTGGAGGTGGAGCGAGTTCCCACCTCCTGTCTGATGAACGTGGTGAACCGCTGTGTTCAGGAGGACAACATGACCTTCCTGCACTCGTACGATGACCTGGATCTGATAGCAGGGCACGCCAGGTACACTCAAAGGCTGACACTGGATGTTAGACTATTTAAACGTTCATCTGTTAAAACAAACGCTGTGTGTGTCCAGTCTAGGTATGGAGGTGCTGGAGGTGGTGCCAGAGCCGGATGTAGTGGTGGTGTGCTGTGGTGGAGGGGGGCTGCTGGCTGGTGTAGCAGCCGCTATCAAACTGTCAGGCTGCGATAAAACCAGAATCTATGGTGTGGAGCCAGAAGGAGGTAAAACTAACACAGAGGAGTATAAAAAGCGTGGATGGATTACTGAACGGGTCCTCTGGGCACAGCGGGCCCCCTGGCGTACACCTAAATAATGTAACTCAGACTAACTGAACAGACCAGCTAGACACTTAAAATGACCACAAACAAACATAAACCACTGCAAAAAGATGCAAAACAGCTACACAGAGACACAAAGGGGGTCACAACAACTACAGAGGCAAAATAATCACAAAGAAACACAAAACGACTACAAAGAGATGCGAAACAGTTGCAAAGACACACAAAGAGACTCAGGACTACAGAAGTATCACAACCACAAAGACACACAAAATGACTACAAATAGATGCCAAACAGCTACAGAGGCACAAAGAGACTCACGGCGACTACTAAAAGAGGTAGAGGCAAACCATCCACAGAGACACAAAATGACTGAGGGATGCAGAGCAACTACAAAGTGATTCAAAATCACAACAAAGATATTAAAAAGAACCAAAAAAGACACAAAAAGCTGCCGAACAACCATCAAACCTGTGTGTCTTACTCCTCTGAAGGAGAGGTGCCCTAGGACCCTATTGTCTTATAATCCGCTCATGATTCACATTAGGAGCCTCTATGCATTGCAGCAGCTCAGTGGACCTGTTGTGCTTCTGTTTTAACTCAGCCTGCACCATGTACAAAAGTTTCATCGAGAAGAAGCCAGTGGGCATGGACGCCAAGAGCATCGCTTCAGGACTCGCGCCACCGTTTGCAGGTATCATGCAACTTGTTCCTCCCAGTCTTTCTTTTACTTTGAATAAGACTCTTGGTCATCTGCTCTTCACTCTGCGAGTGATGCAGGTACAAACCTCATTGTTTGGCATTTTCTGCTACAGCGGGTGACTAATTGATAGAAGACTAATCATTGATTTTCTTACTGTTTGTTTCTGTTCTTACAATGTGTATCTGTCTGCCAGGCACTCTGCCCTTCCAGTTGTGCCAGCGTTACGTGGAGGGAATTGTCCTAATAAATGATGAGGAGATCAAGTCAGCCGTGTCCACCCTCTACAGGTCTGGACTCGTGGTGGAGCCGTCGGGCTCTGCTGCATTCGCTGCCATCGTTAACAACAAGATACCCGAGCTGGAGGGGAAGAACGTGGTGTGCATCCTCAGCGGAGGGAACATCGGAAAAGACGAGCTTGCCAACTTCCCAGACTGACAAATGCACACCACTATGATGTGACCTCTACTAGATTAAAGAAATGTGAAGATGAAAAGCTATTCAGGTCCTCTGATTTGGAAAAATAAAATAATTTTCGTGTCATTTTGTCTGTAAATGTAATAATTCTAATCATATGAGGTTGCTTGTTTTGCAGATGAACTATGATGAAATGAGTTTATCTGTGAACTACAACATATTTTTTAAGCTAGTTTTCTACAACTAAACTCTTGATGAGCATTTAAAGTGCCACAATCCTAAGTATTTCTATATACATGTAATTTCACTGTAACTGTGTTTGTTTTAATGTGTGCAGTCTCAGTCTGGTTTAATAAACAACTCAATCCAAATTCATCAAGTCTACAAATGTTATGCCCTCAAATCTGAGAATTAAATAAAAAGTTAGCATCAAGGTGCAAGTAAAGTGATGCTGGGACTTTCTGTTTTCCACTTTCTAGAATTTTAGTATCCTTGCCTTTAAGAAAGATGGGGAATTCAAGGCAACTTGTAAAAACAAAGTTGCATCTAAATGTTTTAAACAACCAGTAAAATTAATGTTCTTGTCTCTTCTTTGGCTGGCAGGGTTTGACTGTATCTTTCATGGACTTTTTTGGATGTATAATCTTTATCCTCTCAAGATCAAGTTGACATTTAGGCCTGAGCAGTTTAGATCCATTATGTTACTGCTGACACAAGACCAGCTTTACATCACTGGCCCAAATATAGCTGTCACTGAAAAGGTTCAATGGAATGACTGAGAAGCGTGAAAAGTTGCTGCAGAAACTTGAGATGATGCTAAATAAAGTTTTATAACTTCCCTAACTCCCTCTTAAACTTTTCTTGCATCTGTCAGAGTCTAACGACTGCAGTATATAGCAAAAGTAAGCTGGAGAAAAAACAAGAATGCATGCAAAGACGTATGAAAAATAAGGTATATTTTCTTTTCAGCTGGGAACATGAACTTAACGTACAGAAAATGTGACTTTTTTTCTGTAGTTAATATTGATTTGAGTTGCATGGAGTGCACAGAAGACAAACTAAGCATGTGTTGGAACATCAGCAGCAGAAATAACATTATTAATATAAATCCTTATTCCATATAAAAAAAAAAGGCAACCAATTTCTTTTCTTTTTTTTTTAAGTCCTGTCCTGGTCCCATTTCCTGTTGTAGCTACATGACGTCCTTGGTGGCCATCCTGCAAACAACTGCGTCCAGCAGAGTGCCACACTTCTCCTCCTGCGGGGTGACTTTATATAGCTGAAACAAAGGCAAAAAAAGGGGAAAGATTAACGAAAAAGCTACTGAAATCCATTTAGTGAGTACAGCCATTGGTGTCAGTTATTAAAAAAAAACAACAAAAAACCCAAACAAACGGAAATCACATTTTGGAAAGAAGCTGAAAAAACACAACTTATCACTTTCAACCTTTATCTAAAAAAGCTCCAGCTAATATTCACCCATCCAGATAATAAACAGTATATATACAACATGTGTGCATGTCCTGGATTTGATCAAATTACTTGTCTAACAAAATGCACACACGCAAGTCTACATTACACTCAAGATTCAAGAACCTAATTGTTATTATGCAATTGTAAATCTGTCATCCTAAACCAATGCATACTTTTAGAAAGCTGCATATGTTTACATACAGACATACAGAATAAGACACGAATGTAAAAGACAATAAATATTCAAAAATAAAAAATAACATATATGTACAAAATATCAGCAATATTAAGAAGAAAAAAAAATTACAACTAACACGATTGCAAACAAACAGCAGCAGCAGCAACCAAGTCCAGTAAAGATATATTATGACAGTTGTGGAGGGGGTCACATAATATTAAATATATAACATAATATCACATCATATTAAAGCAGAGCTGGAGAACCTTTTTGACTTTTGCAAAATCCGTCAGTGAAGGAACATCTTCCGCTGGAACCTGCTGTCCGTTTACCCTGGCTGTGATGTCTGACACAAGCTGCGACTCATCTTTGTTGTGAACCAGGACCACCAGGACAGAGACATCACTATCAGAGATCCCAAACCTTTTGAACGCCTCTGAGATCTGTATTAGGGATGGCACACAAATATAATTAATTGCTGTTGTGAGTTTTGTCATGGAGATTATCATGTACATTATGACTTTTAGCTCATGCTCCTATCCACAGCAAGTTGAATACTTAGAAAAGTGCAACTAAAGAATAAACTTCCATCTCTACAAGTCAATAGTGCAGCCAGCTACCAATGTTGGGGAGTAACCAGTAAGATCTAATTAAGTTACAAAATGTTTTAATTGTAATCATTTACAGTTACTGAGAAAAAGATATGCATTTAAATTACAGTTACTGATCAAAATGTGGGGTTACATCCCAATATATTCATTCTGTTGCTTTGCATCTTTTCGCTGGAATGCCTTCTTTTGACATCACCTATATCCTTACATTTTTCAGCTTTCTTGCTCAGTTTTAAACATTTGTTAGAAAGTAATCAAAAAGTAATCAAATTAGGGGTTATTGACCTAGCTGATTATTGGGACCAATATTTGGCATTTTGCATATAATCTGTATAGGTATTTTAATTAAATGATGCAGATAATTAATTAATTTAAAAGTGCAAAGAAAGTGTCAATATGGGAGGAACTTTTACTTTGTAAAACCTCAGGGGGCTATTTTTATGTATTCATTTATTTAAATTTTCACTTGACTTTATAAAACAAATAGTTGCTGGGAACATGCCGTACATGATGTTGAACGTTTCAGTTTTGATTAAACATTTACTAAAAGCATTTGAACAAAGATTTGTGTTGGAATTTGTTAAATTCCAAAATCTAAATATTGACAGAAAGACTTTCTTTTTTATCGTAAGTGCATTTTAGTTATCAGTCTCATTCATAATCGGTATCAGCCCTGAAAAAACAATATCAGTCGAACCCTAAATCAAATGTTATGTTACATTACTTTGATTAAGTATTTAAAGTAATCACTAATTACATTTTAACAGCGTAATTAGTAATCTGCGTCCTTTTACATTTTAAAAGTAACCTCCCCAACATTAAACCTACCATTAGGTGAGAGAGCAACGTTGAAAGTAACACGTATTCACCCCAAAATATGATAAAAGCTTGGTGCTGTGACAATGATAAACAGAAAATGAAGTTAGATTTTGTTTACTTACATTATTAGTGGGTGACAGGTTGAAAATGATTTCTGAGAATAAACTTCTCGTCTTCATTTTCCCAATTTTCTGTAAGCTCACAGCTTTGTTAGCAGCTACCAGCACCTGGAAAGGACTCACCAGCTGAAAATGAAAAACAAGGTTTGATTATGAATGAATCTCCGACACCGTTTACTTCCCATTAGTAAAAACAAAAGGAGATTTATTCATTAGCTGCTGAATCGATGTACAAACATGCAGATAAAAGTTTGGTAAAATGCTGCTTAAGCTACATGAAAGCGTCTCACCATAGTCGGGTTGATCAGGGCTCCTTTTATTTTACCCTCCACCGCACACTGCCTCAACTCTGCCGCATTTTTCACCTCCTTAAAAAGCATCTGAGTCACTCTGAGATCGGGAAAAAGTTCCAATTCGTGTGTTAAATTCATGCTGGAGATTTTAATCCACGAACTGTGAAGAAAGCCACGAAAATCACGTTTTACGTGAACGTCTGTACACGAAGGGGAACCATAACAAGGTGACACCACCCGAGAGGGAAGTTCCTATTTAGCAAAACATCTCCGTAAAATAAAGAAAAACTGTATCTGAAAGTATTTTTATTTAAAAAGAACCACGTGTATAATTATGGTGATTAGTTTTTGACATAAGTGGGATGTTAAAGTATTTAATACAACCCGGAACTAATCATTATAGAAGGGAGTTTCAATATCGAGCATGTTTCCGCAGTGGACCGCCAGCTGTCAAAAATCCAAACTCTTCCGTTTACAAATACTGGTCACAGTTCAGTCTGTTTCTCTCTGAATTGAGATCGTTACGCGATTTTAATCGGTGAATCCAGTCGATATGCGGTAAAGACAACATTATTACAGCTCCCTTCAGACTGCATTCACTTTTACAGCGGATTTCGTCATCAAACATGGAGAAATTTGAGGGCTACATCTTCACTGCTCTCTGCAGCACCAACTTTCTCATCTCCTGCCTGCTCTTCTCCAGAGTCACCCGGGAGCAGAGAGAGCCCTACATGGACGAGATTTTTCACGTCCCACAAGCTCAGAAATACTGCCACGGGAAATTTAACGAGGTAAAAAGTGACTTCCTGAGAGCTGCGGTCGCCATAAAAGCGAGTGTGTCCGTGTTGTTTAGCGGATTAAGGTTAGCTAACAGAGGAGCTTTTGTTTTTTAAAATGATGTGGCAGCTTTTAGAGCTTTTAATCTCAGTGTCGGACATATAGGATGGCATTAGTTGGGGGTTAATGTGCCTAAATGTATTGTAGGTTACATGCAGGCAACCTCTCAAGCATCATTCAGACGGGAGGGAAACGGAGATTAAAGGATCATCATCGTATTTCCTCTTTTATTTAAATGTCAATTCACAGAGCATTTTACGATTTTACGTTATTTCAAACCTCGTAGTCTTTGCTTTTGCATTATGTAGGTATAAAATTATGAAAAAATGAAGACTAACGCATGTAAATCACTACTCATATTCACTGCGCTGCCAGCAACGATAAAAAAGCTTACTTGGCTGATTGGTTGTCTTAATTCAGGCAGGGTGGATTCTTGTAAATGCAGTAAGAAGACGTGAGTCACTTGAAACTACTACGTTTGACTACTCCAGACAAATAAACAACATCGTATTTCAAACTATTTGTCCCCAGTTAGTAACAGACTTTCTGTTAGAAATTTATCATCTCTAAACCCAAGCTGAGATCACTCAGATGGCATCACCATGAGGTCATTAAGATTACATTTCTTAGACTTTGGATGGATCCCCCAGAGAAAATCTATGTTCACAGTCTGAGAAAAGTAAACATATCTTCACGTAAAATTGGTAAACTGTCCTTTTAACATGGTGTCGATCTTTCCTCAGTGGGACCCGATGATCACCACTCTCCCGGGCTTGTACCTGGTCTCCGTGGGAGTCATCAAGCCCGTGGTGTGGCTCGCTGACCTGACAGGCCAGGTGGTGTGCTCCACAGCGATGCTGCGATTCATCAACCTGCTCTTCAATTGCGGCAACCTTTACCTGCTCTACCTGCTCATCTGCAAACTGCACCTCAGGGAGAAGGTATCATTACGGGAGGAGGAGGACGATCATGCTTTGGTGATTTTGTTGTCATTTTCTTGTTGTCTGATGTTGTCATGTTTCCTTGTTTTCAGACACGAACAACCTCACGGCGAGTGCTGTCAGCGCTGTCTCTATCCACCTTCCCTGTGCTCTACTTTTTTAACTTCCTCTACTACACTGACGCCGGATCGACTTTCTTCATCCTCTTCACCTACCTCATGACGCTCTACGGCTGCCACAAGGCATCGGCGCTCCTCGGCGTCTGCTCTGTGCTCTTCCGCCAGACCAACATCATCTGGGTGGCCTTCTGCGCGAGCACGTTGGTGGCCGCCAAAATGGACGAGGCCTGGAGGGTGGAGCACACGAAAAAGAGGGATGAGAAGTCTCCTCCATCGCAGGTTCCGCTGTCACTCAGTGGTGCTAAGAAAGTGATGCTTTTTACGCTTGAGTTCCTCACTTCACCCAGTCACGTGAAGGCGGTGCTGCTGGTGGCGTGGCCTTACGCAGTGGTCGGTGTGGGCTTCTTGGCGTTCGTGGTGCTGAATGATGGGATAGTGGTGGGTGACAGGACGAGTCACGAAGCCTGCCTCAACTTTCCCCAGCTTTTCTATTTCCTCTCCTTCACCCTGTTCTTCTCCCTGCCCGTCTCGCTTTGTTACCACCGCACTCTTCGCTTCCTCCACGCTCTAAAGAAGCAGCCTCTGTTCTTCCTCTTCGTCACGTGCGTCTCCCTGCTCCTGGTGTGGAAGTTCACCTTCGTCCACAAGTACCTCCTGGCGGATAACCGCCATTTCCCCTTCTACGTGTGGAAACGGCTTTACCAGAGGCACGAGCTGGTGCGCTTTCTCCTCGTCCCTGCGTACGTGTTCGCAGGGTGGAATTTTCTGGACTCCTTTAAGTCGCGCTCACTGTTCTGGAGTTTGGCGTTCCTGGCGTGCCTCCTGGCTGCCACAGTGCCCCAGAAACTGCTGGAGTTCAGGTACTTTATCGTGCCCTACCTGATGTACCGCCTGCACATGCCCCTCCCCTCTCTTCCCAGACTCATTGTGGAGTTCCTCTTGTACACTGCGGTCAACACTGCCACGCTTTACATCTTCATCACCAAGACCTTCCACTGGCCGGACAGCACGGCCACACAGAGGTTCATGTGGTGAATAAAAGAGACAAGTATCAAGTGTCAGGAGTTCCCGAAATTCAAACAAAAATGACTCACATTTTCACCATTTCATACAGTGCAATCAAATGGCGCTCGAGAGCGCATAAAGGGATCGCCATATCTTACACTGAGAATCAATAATGTTAGTTTTAATGTGACATGTGGCAGTGAAAATTAAAAACCATGTAAAGGTGGAGACTGCAATTCTGATTAATGACAATGAAGTCCCTTCATTACACTGGCTTGCTTTACTACACAGAACCAAACCAAACAGGCATCAAGTCGCCTTATTTTTTGATTATAGCATGCCGGCATTGTGGAAGCAAAAGAGGTGTGATGGGTGGGTCACATAATACAACAGTGTCGGCCTCTAGTGTTACATATAACATGTGTAGGGAAGCACTATAACAAGCCATACCAATAGCATAATATTGCAACAACATGCATTTACCGTCCTCTGTGGTTGATCTTTCCCTCTGCTCGGGGGGTAAGGAGCTCATTCTACCCAATTTACAATCCCTTTTACACAAACATCAATTTGATGCTGTTACTACCACCACTGCCAGCTTAAAGGCGAGACAACTCTGTCCCCCAATTCCTCAATCATACCTTTTATACAGAATTGCGATTCAAAATCAAGCCGAAATATTCCCGCCTTTAAAAGGCAGTGTGGGGCTGTGTTCAAATCGCAGACCACCTTTAATGTAGAGGATTTGGGGGCTGAGTTATGCTGTGTTTTGTTTTCACTGACAAAAGCTACAAATGGAAGCAGGGCTGTAGATTAATTGTAAATAAATTCACAGTTACATGAAAATGACCAAGAGTTTTCATAGAGAATTAATTTTGTAAAAATAATAATAATAATAATAATAATAATAATAATAAAGTTTTCAGCTTTGACAATGACAGCGATGATATTAGTGTTGTAAAATCTAAATTATAATGGCTTGTTTTGATGAGAATTTACTGTGTATAAAAGTTGTTTCTACTTTACCTAAATGATTTTTGGTTTAAGTGTTGATTCTTTCCTAGGTTGGAAAAAAAAGATAATTTTTGACATTTTCTGGGAGTTGATGAGGCTGGGTTTGGTTTTCTTATGACTAAGAGTTTTGTACTTTAATTGTAAATACTATATGCAGCTCTGAAGGGATCTTTTGTGAAGCTGTTGACATAATCTGTAAATATGATTAAAGAGACCAAAAATGACAGCCATATTGTATACTTTATAATTGTTAATGTATGGGATGTTTTTGCAGTGATTGAGTTTTTTTTTTGCTTTCTGCCAGTGAAGAACATCAATGGACACGTTTGACCCACAGAAACCTTTACAACTATATGGAATATGGACAAGATATACATATGGTTTTTAAATTTTACCTTTAATTTTTACTTTGATCAAACCGTAAATATCCACAGGAAATGATTTAGAAATTTTGTGTGTCAATAAGTTTGTTTTTGCATTTTAATTGCTAGCATTCTGTTATCCCTTTTCTGTTGACTGTTTTCATTGTGCCTGATTTGTAGTTTCACTGTTATTTTTCTATGTAGATACATAAAGGATTTAAATGAATATTTCACCCACATAATGATCATTTGTATATCAATTACTCACTCAGTGTTACTTTGAATTCCTGAAGAAAACTTTGTTTTTCTCGTATGTCTTCATAGTGAGCAAAAAAAATCCAAAAAGGCTGAAAGGTCTAAATGAATATAAATAAACTGATACCAACAAAACTAAATCAAAACATCAGTTTACAAACACACAACTCATGCAGTATAATCAGTCTCATTTGTCCAGTCATTTGCTAATCGGAAGTAGATTATTTTTTCGATTAATTGATGAATTGGATTTAAAAAAGTAAAAATAGAAATAATAATAAAATAAGCATTTTTTTTTCTCCCATCACTTTGTTCAAAAACAGATTATCATTGACAACAGTGCAGAAGTGCAGTGCATAAACAGGCGGCTGCTTGAACATCCCTGAGCTGTCTAAATAACATTACATTAGAAATAATAAATAACTATAAAACACGAAACAATTGTAACAAAGTAAATGTTGCCAGCTTACACAACATACCATTACATTTCCTTACTTTCAACCTGAACATATGTCGATTTTTGTCGAGTCCTACCTGCAGTTAAGATCTCCTCCTCATCACTTTCGCTTTCGTTTTAGATCCTTGTTCTGCTCCCAAACTTTTGAAGTTTTCGTCCGAAACGTCCTCCACGCCATGCCTCTTCAAAACACCGGCTTATCCCCTCAGCACGTGCCCTAAAGTCCCGCCACACAGCGCGCGACGTAATAATCGCGCGACACAACGAATCGATCGTTTTACTCATTGCCAACACATTTTTATAAATGACTTTATCGATTCGTTGTTGCAGCACATTTCATTTTTAAACAGAGAGGCACACCTTGTCTTACCCAGGGGTGCTCCTCATCAATGCGTGAACCTGTTTAAATGGTAACAAATTCTTTGTTTTCGGATTTCTCTGTTGAAGCATGCAAAACAACAGTTTTCTTTACCAATGCAACGTAATACAACAGTGACTAAGAAATTACATTTTTTAAGTTTTTCTTACCAAGTTTTTCTCATTCATGAAGTTAGACTGTCCCTCCAGCTGTATGCTGCTCCCCTGTTGATACAATCTTGTGTAAACCTTTGAATAAAATGACTCATGCAATATGAAGTCTAAAAGTCAGGTTTATTTATAGAGCAGTTGTTTCAAGCTGAGATTGTTAATTGTTGAATTAGTTTTTGAGGACTGGCTCAGGTGAATTTTCAAAATCTGACCATGCACACAGTTTTTTTGCGAGTGTTTGAGTCATTAGGGTCAGGGGGTCTGCACTGTTTTGTTTTCCATCAAGTAACTCAGAATAGTGAGGTTTTTATTTCTGCTTTGGTTTCATCTAGGTTAAGTTAATAGGCTAACACTCATTGTAAGAGCCCCCTTTTGGTTATATTCAACAAATATTTGAGTTGAACTGCACCAACAAGCCACATCACTTTAATTGTTTGTATTATTTATCCAATTTCTTTGTTAATAACTAACCTTATTCTACCTAAAACACATGGTTTTGTATGTTACAGAAAATATATTTACCACATAATCTTTACAGAAGACAAAGGGCAACAAAATATATAAAGGGGGAAAATAAAATGCTCTGGAAAAATGATAACTCCATGAAAATGTGCTGACTCAACAGATCACCCACTAGAGGGAGCTGGGTGTTCATATGAGCAGAGTGAGCACTTAAACATGAAACAAATCCTTCAAACTGGATATAATTCAACACTGAAACCCTAAAAGATGCTCTCACAGCTGAGTAACAAAGAAAAACTTACAGCCTGTGTAAAACCAAACACAAAAAGCTAAATGGTTAGTGTGAAGCCTTCACGCCATGTTTTGCTTTGTTCAAATTATCAGCCACTTACACCTTGAGCAAACGGCAGTGCTTTCAAACAAAATGAAATTACAGCTAGACAAAGGAAAAAAGAAACAAAGGCAGTTAAATTCAATGAAGAGGATCTGACATTCTACAGTATTTAATGGTGATAATAAAACCTATCGATTGCTCTGTTGCTGGTGGTAATTAGGATTGCTCTTCTTTACTTTGTAAAGACTGACTGTTCTCCGTCTAACTTGCGTGACTATGAGCTTCTAATTACACGAGGCAGCGTGGGTCCAGCTCACAGGAGAGACTTTAATAAAGTCAAACTGAGATGATTATACAAATGCTGATTACACTATTCAGACACTGAGCTGGTGTGAAGGAGATGCTGTGTGTGCTGTGTTCAGGTTGAGTGCAGGGTGGGAAATGCTTGGAATATACAGGAGTGTGTATTTTTATTCTGGCTTTTTGATAAACCTGCCTGACCCTCTCTTTCCCTTTTCAGTGTCTCATTGATTTTTACTTTGGGGATGATGAAAGGACAGATTTTCTCAGCACTTTGTTCTGGTGTTTTTTAAATTACAGCCCAAGAGGGAGGCACTATCATCTTTCATAGATTTTTTATTTCTGTTGTATATGATAATTCTGTCCCTGAACAAAGTGGAATGTGATTGCATTTTATGAAAAAATGTTAAAATGTTAGAAAATGAACAGGCCTTACACTGACTGGAGAAGGAAGTTCTTAGGAATTATAAAACATATCTGAGGAATACACACTCTCATAGTTAAATTAGAAACACAATTAGTTTTTGCACTGAAAAATAGTGTCAGTGTATTAATTCAATTATTTTAGGTCAAAAAACTTAGCCACTGACAGAAAAAGGAACATTTCTGAGTCATTTCTGAAGTGGTGCACCAGCTGGCAAGCTGATGCTAAATTCATGTCATATCAAAATTTGAGTTTCCGACTAAAAAGCGTTCACATCAACATCCATCTAGCTTTAATTTCGGAATTTCTGTCTTGAAAGCTCTAAAATTTCCTTCAAAAACACGTGGCTTAGAGATGTACCGCAAACGACATAAAAGTTAGTCAACGACGACAAGGAAACCATCTGAAATTTGGCTTGGGTTTGTATTAGATCTTATCTAAAAATGAGGGAAAATGTTACAGTTCTGTTAATTGCAGATTTAAAATTATATCACAGAAAAAATGTATTTCATTTATTAGAGATTTTTTTCTTAAGGTCATTTTCTATTTTTTGTTTGTTTTTAAGATTTTTTCTTACTATCAGGTAATTTCCCGTACTTTTTACTAACTGTCATTTTTGGGTCATTTCTTGTTAAGTTGCCCATCCTCCCCTTCTCATGGTTTTGAAAAATATCAAGCCAATTTGCTCAGTTTTCAGAGGGCTGATAAACTTCCATATATAGTAAGATATACTGCACTAATTACAATGACTGTAAAGTCATCACTGATTTCTTCAGAATAGACCTGATTTTCTTCTGTTTCTTTGTTCCTCCTGTCTCTTTGAGTGTATGCCCACACACACATGCAAACTTTCCTCCAGAGTTTAACTTGTAGCATCAGAGGCTGTGAGTAATTCATTAGAAGTTTCAGAGACATTTGTTTTCTGGAGCTGAAGGTGAGGACAGGACAACACAGAAAGATGCTGAGATAGATTTGTTTTCTTAAAAATGTAATCAGAGTTAATCATTCCCCACGGTTACACAAAAACTGCCTGAACAAAATATAATTGGGATGGGAAAAGGTGGAGCAAAAGGAAAGGAGGAGGAGGATGGAGAGAGGAACATACTGGGGTCACAGGTAGATATGACAGCACAGTGACGATCTCATTACGAAAGATGTGACTATAATTACTGCAGTCGCAGTTCAGGTTTACATAACAGAAGAGAACAAACATGTTCTTCATTATTGTGTAAAAGAATAAACAATTTGTTGTTTTCTTAGTCAAAAGTGGTAGTAGTCAGAAGTGGTCCAAACTGGCATTAGCAACTCATCAGATACTTCAGCTTGTGTTTCCGGCAGTTCAGTAGAACAAATCTGAGTATTACTGAACCATCTCCTTCAATTTCTCTCAGTTTATTAGAGTTACTGGCTGGAGAAGTAATACACCGCCTTTAACTGTCACAGTCATTATCTCAAAAGCAAAGCACATGCCATTCCTGATAATTATTATCACCCCTACAGTGGGCGCTTACAACAGAGACCTTTTCATTTTCCAGTCTGCCTCCACTGCTGGGAGCGTTAGAGAGTTAGACAATAAATGCCTCTCTTTTATAAGGATGGTAATCATTTTTAGGCTTCTTTACATATAATTTCTCTGGTTAGTGTTGGCATTTGATAGATGCACGACAGAAGCTTTTCCATACAAAATAAATATAGCAAAATGAAGAGAAATAAGTTTAGAGGAAACAATTAATTTTCTAATTGGGAGTAAGCAAAAATGACTTGGTAAGATTGTTTTTTTGACACTACTTGACCTCAGACCCTGTAAAAGAGAAAAGTAATTGAAAATTCATGTTCTTGAACTCTGAAATGAGGGTGTTTTTTTTAGCTCCCTATCGCTGTGTGTTTCCAGCGGGAATAGTGTCACAAAAAGGGTTTGGTTTTTAAAGAGGCGTTACAGAGAAATTGCAGAATTCCCAGCTGGGATTTTGCCATCAAAAGCAGGTGTTTAAGCCTAAACATGATATTTTCCGAACCATAACCAAGTTTTTGCGGCTAAACATAACCACACATTAACCACAATGTTGCTGAAATGTAAAAAAAAACAACAAAAAAAAAACATTTATTCTGAAATGCAGGGAGCAACATCAGAATTTATCCAGAGTTTTACTTCTGGCTGTCTGGTGAATGTTAGTCCAGTTTTCATTCTCCTTTTCCTCCATTTTGGTCTCCACCAACTCCTGAGGGAAATATCTGGCACTTTAGCTGCTAAATGCTCCTCTGTCTTCAAATTAAAAATCGGAAAAAACACTTTGTTTTGTTTTTCTTACCAAATATTTTATGTTTCATCTGAATCTTTAAAATAAGCATAAATGTCCACTTTTTCAGATTTGTTTCTTGTCATCTTACAGTGGAAAACAGAATTAATGTTAAATTAAGAAAAAATAAATCAGGACCTGTTTATATGAATCCTTTACATAACCAGGTAAAAGACCCATTGAGATTTAAAATCTCGTTTTAAAGAGTGACCTAGCCAAGGGGGCAGCATAAAACACGGTTACAACATGTAACATGTGACGTCAATCCAGGCTTTCAAAAGATCAATAGTCAAACGAAAACTACCCTTGACAATAATATTTTGAAATGCAAAATAACCATACATAACATATTGTGAATTTCCTGTTTTACAATGCACACTTTTGTTTGCAGGCTCTCAGTGATGGTTGTGACTCACTGAAATCTCTTAATAGATAATTACATTTTTCCACATACCAATTCTAACTTTAACTTTTAATAGACGAAATGTTCCCTCTAGTTTATTTACCAGTCATTAACTGCCACAGTGTTTAACTCTCCTCTCTCCCCCCTGTGAGGACAAACCTTTGCCTAAAAAAGGTGTGTGTGTGTGTGTGTGTGTGTGTGTGTGTGGGTAGTCAGCAGGGTGTTGGCAAGGTCATCGCTGTCAGATGATTCTCGGACTGCTCTGACACTCTCTACCCTGTCACTGTGCATCAGTCGGCTTCCTACAAACATGCATCCACGTGTCAACACACATACGTGTAGTCACATTCACATGATAGAAACTCACTCTCAGATCATGTGACTGGAGAAAACACACACACATCACAACAAAAACTCACCAGACTCCCCAATGACCTATTAGATTCTCTTCCTCTCTCTCTCTCACACACACACACACACACACACACACACACACACAAATCTTGCAAGCCAATGAAGCTGCTCGCACCCTGTGCATCTGCCTCCTGTCTCACTGCATAATGCATTGCTTGCAGAGGTGGAAACACACTGTCGCACACCTACACACGGAAACACTTAGTTGTGATGCATAATGTATCAAGCCAGGTTAGGGAGAACAAGTGGCCTCATATGTACTGCTAATTGAGACAAAGGCAAGGTTTCTCTGTGTGTGTGTGTGTATGTGTGTGTGTGTGTGGTATCCACTGATTAAACACAGCAAGCACAACAAAAACCATTCATCAACTGAGTGGCCAAGTTGCTATTTTGTGCCACTTAGCCCTGCTGGTGCTGGTGTTTGTGGACTTCAATGAAAGAAACACGATGAGAGTTGTCGCTCTTCACCTGTGTGTTTAATGTGATTTTTTTTTCAAATGAGCAGAAATGAAACGCAGCACATCTCAGAGCTCCAAACTTTGTTTTCTCATGATCGCTACTTAATTATCTCTTCCTTTAATTAGCGTTCAAAACATGTAAATCAAATCTGACAGTGAATTGTTTGCTGGAGAACGTGATTTAATGAGCCGCAGTCTGTGTCTGGATCACACCTCCGACAAAGAAAAACACAGAGCAATGAGAGAAAGAACAGATGGAGAAGCAGAGGACGCCATATGTTACATGACATGTCAAAATGACTTTATTCTACAACTCTCACAGCAGCAACAGTAAAGGGATATTCTGGAATAATTTGAAAGTTTTTTTTTATCTGTGGGTAAGGGAAGGTCAATAACCAAACTAAGAGGCTGCAGCCATGGCAGCAGTTTTGTGAGGCTTTACCAGGAACCTTATATAAAGATGCAGCTCCCTTAAAGTGAAGCCAAAACATCTTGATTGCCCCCTTGTGGCTGGCTGCAGTATAGATCATAAACCCCGCCCCCTCCATGTAAATGAAGGGGACATGGGAATTAGTAAATAGGCGCCATTTTGGCATCCAGTATCTAGATAATGTTATACATCTATGATTGCTACCATGCAGACTGTGGCTCTAAAATACATCATCAGGATCACCACTGGCCTAATCAAAGGCACTTTTGATTGCATTATGGGAGTTTTTGAAGATTGTCCCATACTGAGGACTAGAAGTCAGGAGTGTCTGCTGTGTTGCGTTTTACCATTCTTGCATGTACTGCATGTGAGACCTAAATTAACGTACAATGAAATTAAGTTAAACAATACATGCCACATTGATCACACCCCTGCTTTTACCAAAACAAAATCTCTAATCTCACTTGGACATTACATATGCTGTAAGAAAAATGTTTTTAGAACACATATTGTCTTCAGAACATAAACCTGGACACACCGTCTCTTAGCGCCTTTAAAAAAAACAATTACAGCACACAAGGAAATGTTCTATTTAAATCAAACCGGTGGGAGTTCAGTGGGCGAAGAAGCCAAAGCATGTGTTTTGTTTTATTAACGGCACACAGTAATTATGCAACCTGCCCACATTCATATCACTGTTTCCAGCATGCTGTCTGTAAAACTTTCACGTGAGCAGTGTGTGTGACAGGATTTGTCCTGATGAGACTTTCGGGTTTAGGAAAATGCATCTGGGCACTTAGTGTTGCACTGACCATCTGAGTCTCTTTTTCTTTCTTTTAATTTCAGAGGAATATTCAAATGAGATCCAACTTTAGCTCCGTCTCTGCGGCAGGTTGCTAAGCTACAGACTGTGTCAGGAAGTGACAAGCGAACATAATTACAACCCTGGTTGACAGACAGCGACCACAGTGTTCATTAGACTTACTCAAGCGTAAAGACATCAAGTCTTCGGAGAGGACAGAAACCTCGCACGACCTTTTGCATCGACTAATCATCACATAATCATTTGGTGAATTTAAACAATTAAGGGATTATGTCGTGTTTTCTTATAGGTTGGATGTTATTTTCTAAGTGCAGAGTTTTCTGTATGTTATTTTTGTTGCATTTGGAGAATCGTATCCTCCAGGTGTACCTTGCTGTCGGTGGCCTTGATGTTTCTCTCTGTTGTTGTTAATGAGCAGTGTTTCTCCTCTGTGGTGTGTGTGTGTGTGTGTGTGATTTTGTGCATGCAGTATGTTGTTTTTTGTCCTCCGTGTGGCAACACTCTCTCTCTCTCTCTCTCTCTCTCTCTGCTGGCGTTGCATTAGATGTTGATTGACAGTGATATTAGCACCTTTCCTCTCACTCTGCCTCTCTTTGCCCCTCGATCAATTCATCCAACCCCTCCCTTCGCCTCAAGAGGCGCTGGGGAAATAAAGCTATTTAAAGCAACAAGAGGCATACACAAGGCTCTCCTGTTTGTGCAGAAAAAAATGAGACACAGATCACCTTTGCACCCAATGCATTTAGTGAGTTAAAATCTTCATCTGACTCTCCTCTCTATTTTAAGTCTTGCAAATTAAAGATTTATTAGCAGAGGGCAGTGTAAGGAACTACTGCAACTGCATCGTAAAATCACTCTTCATCTATTTTAATTCTCAAGATATTATACAGCTTTCTGACAAAATATAGATCAATTATACTTTTAGGTTCTGTTCTTCAGTGATGTGCAAAAAAATTTGGATGGGACACTAGTGACATTTCCCCCTTAATAAGAAAACATGCATTTTTATACGCAACAAAACTTCTTGTTTATGGTTCGGAAAAAATCGTGGTTGACTTTAGTCTTGTGAAGCAACTCACATTAAGGGGTTGGCTGTTCCAGCTGTAAGGGTCGAACTGGTGGCCATGTGAGCAAATATTGATGCCAAAAAGCTCTACAAAAAATAAATTTATATATATATATATATATATATATATATATATATATATATATATATATATATATATATATATATATACATACACACATATATATAAAACAACAAAAAGGTAAAAATGTCCACTTTTAACCCCTTTTCCCAAAGTTTTTGCCAAAGCCAAACATTTTTGGGTTATTTCACATGACAGATTTCTTTTTTTGCTTTTTCTTATTCGCACACCAACCAGGATTTAGCAACATTTAACACTTGATGTTTTTTTTGTGTGTTAAACTTTTTCATGAATTCTATCTAAAGATATATTTTTCACTTCCCTAGTTAATTGTAATGAATGTAACAGGTAAAAGACAATTATACAGTTAAGTGCTTTCAAGTGAAATATTCAGTTCCCCAATGGTTTATGTCAAATGAGTCTTTCAAAAATGTCAAGACAGTTTTCTTTTAGTAAATTCAAGCTTGTACAATGTCACAATTTTGGCCCACAAGACCAGATTCAGGACTTAACTCAGATTTCTGGTCATTAAAACAACTCTTTCCTCATTCTTTGCACATGTCTCTGCAGCTAGAAGCATCTTTTGACACTGCATGTGTTTGTTTTCCTGCACCCGTGAGCTCATCCGAGTGCACAACCAAACACCGGCTGGGCGAATCTACTGCAGACAAAGAAAAACATGCTGTTTTCATGTCACTGTGGTTTTTAAACCTGTCACATAACAAAGAAAATGAAACAAGTCATGACTTTATCTAGCAAAAGGAAGACTTGGCACTGTTTGCATCTCAGCCTGCCTCCAGGAAGGACAAAGGAGTTTAAACGAAAAGGTTTATTTGAACCGAACAAAAAGAGACAAGAGACTACACTAAAAACCGGAATAAAATAAAAACACAGAGTGTACGGTGACTCAAGACAGAGTTGGATATGTGCTGTGCAGTTGTAACCAAGCAAAGCAGAGACTGAGTGACTGCCACCGACTTAAGTACAGCTGCATGCAATCAGACCAGGTGAGCTGCATCACCATGACAAGCATCCTTCGCACAGCTGCAAAGAAAGCCTGTCTCTAATTTAACTGAATCTCAAAATATGGTTTAGAAAAATGCATATGCTGGTATGCTTTGTCACTCAGGTTTAATATTTGGTAGGTGTAATATTTTTCATGTTCAAAGTAGATGTATATATATTCTTTTTTTTCTGCAGACACCAAAGTGATGTCAAGGCTGCTGCAAAGATGGAATTAATGAATATTGCATTTGGTGGAACATAGCCGCTGATAGCTGAGTGCCATTTTACATCACCACTAAAATAAATCTTTATTCCCTTGGACAGCATACGCACACACCATTTCCACCGACACACACACACACATACACACACTCAC
Organism: Plectropomus leopardus; assembly: GCF_026936395.1. Lineage (NCBI taxonomy): Eukaryota > Metazoa > Chordata > Actinopteri > Perciformes > Serranidae > Plectropomus > Plectropomus leopardus. Next base: position 16,869,411 of record NC_142197.1, on the reverse strand, counting down.
GCACACACACACACACACACGCACAAACACCCTCTACACACCCCTCTTTGCCTGACACGACTAACCTCACACAATTGATCCCTGTCCTTCTCTCAGTACTTTCGTATTTTATTTCAACGTACAAACTTCATTTAAGCTCTTATTTCACTTCAGGCAGCCAAGCTACAATTTGAGGCTTAATTTCTACGTAGGCCAAATGTGACGTGACTGAGTGGATTTGTTTTGCAAATATATGCAAATGTGGATCTGTGATAAGGCAAATTCATCAGCCAATTTTGTCCGCTCTCCAAATTTATGAGTGTATTTATGAGGTGGAAAAATGCCTGACATCTATGTAATATACAGGAGAGGGTTGACGGTGATTGATTGGGGCCTGTTTGGATGGCATACTTGATTATATCTGTCATGAGGCATTTTTATTATCAACATAATTTTGACATATGTTCTGTGAATGTCTTACTTAATTTTCTACACAAAATAAGCCATTTATTTTGAAATGCCATGACATGTTCAAGTGCATCCCTTTTTACCCACTGAATTTTATGGTTTAATTTTAATTTTATTTTATTTTGCTTGAATAATGATCAGCACCAATGTGTAGTGCTCTGAATAAGTAATTAATATAACTTTGTTTTCACAGTAACACTTAATTGTTAGATTTGTTACTTTGTTTTCTTTTTTGACGTCCCCTGTGTCGCATCTCATGGAGATAACTGGCATCCATATGTTGGTGACTCTCTGTCTTCCTCTACATAACATGTTGTTTACCTAAATAACAGATCTGAAGGTATAAGCTCATTCACATACAGTATGTGACTGATCATCATGTGTTTATCATCAAGCAAGGAACAGACGCACAGTGGGAGATAGTATGAAGGAATAACGTTAATTGCGACCTTTAGACATATGGCAGGTGAAGTTACCATGTAAACAGCAGCTCATATGTCCATACAGTATATGTATATGATGGTGTTTACAGAGAATGAATGTAGTCATTATATAGCGAACTTTTTACATTTATTTTAAATGAAAAAAGCATCAAAATAGCACCAGAAACACATCAACAAGTCCCTTGTTGTTTGTTGCCTTTATTCACGTGCAAACCAACCGCCATGACAACTGGTGCAATGGACCTAAGTAAAACTGTGTCTTCCTGAGCTGCCTGGCCACGAGTGGTGCTTAGTGGGTTTTTTTCCGTGTTAATTTACCCTGCTCTCAAGATGTTAATATTGTGACTATCGTTTTAAAAGACTACCTATGTTAACTTGTTAATTTAGCTTTTTGGTTATGTGTTCCACTTTTCTTTGTACTATTTTGTATGTACTTTCAATGTGTTTTATTACTAAAGAATGTAACACTGAAAATAAAGTATTACAGAAAACAAAAAACTGTGCGTTTTTGCACCTCTCTACACAAGTTGCATATGTCTCTCCACTGGGCTGTAACCAGTTCAACTGAAGGGTGATTATTCCTTCTCAGTTTCTTTTATTTGAATATTTTTAAGGACTGCAGAGGAAAAAAAATATCCAGTGATTCAAAAGAAAAATGCAAAAATCTGCCTGATGGTGATGATGCTGGAGTTAGCTTTCTTTAAAGACAAACGAGCAATTTTTGCTTTACAGAATAAATGGACTTGGTTGGTTGTGGCATGGTCTCATTTTGACTCGGGTTGGTGCTACACTTGCATGATGACACCATCCAAATATCAGCAGTTACTGCCACATGAAAGCAGTGCAAAGCAGCAGTGATTAGCTAGCTAGTAGGATATACACATGCACACATACTCAGATTCTTCACTACAACAAAAAACAGAGAAGCTCAGATTACTGCACACAGAGACAGAACGACTTAATTCTCAGATCAGGACACCGTTACCTTTGCGCAGATAGTTGTTTGCTGGTATATTAACGGTCTGAGTGTTGTATACAGAACCTTTAACTTAAACAAGAGCACAGCTAGCTATAATCCCCCTGCTCTTTAAAGCAAAGGGAATCACCTCCCATTTTCAGCTCATAATGCACACAAGAGTGTTCTCAATCCTTAGCAAGAACCTAACCTTTATTAACCACTTGCACAGTTGCAGCACAACAATCACTGCTGCAGCAAAACCTTCTGTCACTCTGAGTGGCAGCGGTGAGACTGAGAATATCCAATAATGCTGACAAAAACAAGTTGGATCGTGACTTTTGAAAATTAAGGATCTCAGCACCTGGCAGAGAACTCGCTGAGCTACTGAGTGTTGATGAAGAACACTATCAACCCCCGGCAGATAAACACACACACTTTGGTAGTTTTGTGTGACAGGGCATTGACAGTCTTACTAATTCCCTCTTTAAACATGTGCCAAATACTCTCAGAAATAAATATTTTTCAAGTTTTATTTTGGGAAATAGCTGCCACTTCAGCAGGCAGGCGCCAGATTTAAATTTAGGTGAAAACACCTTTGAAATATATAAATGTTACATGTTTCTCATTTTGCCACAGTACTTTACTCAAGTCTAGTGGTTCTATGTCTGTATGCTTTGTGTGGGTTTTTTTTTTTGGTGTGGGAAGACTTTATGTACTATAATTATCCTATCAGAGGGAACAAACCACATATTAGTCCTTATATGCCAACAAAAGACAGAGGAGGGAAAAGACAAACACTAAAAAAAGGGAAAGGATGTAAAAAATGAAATTTTGTGTTTAATATGAATATTTATTTAAAAATCCATACTCTGATACAGAAATAGTCATCTATTATATTTATTATCAGACAATCAGTACTTCAACCATGCTTTCTCTGATTAATCACGGTTTCCAAAAAGTACAAGATAATTCTTTTTCCATAATTGAACTTGTGCAAAGAAAAAAATCCACTAGAAAGCAATAGAAACACTGGCACAAAATAGATAACAATTAATTCCTTGAAACAATACATGTTTTGTTTTTGTTTTTTTCTGAAGAAGGCATCGCACAATTCCAAGAAAAATCAGTGAAAGATTTAAGGCCATTTTGTACAGTTAATTTTCATATAGATTTTTATATTTCAAAACACGCAGCTTTTAACAAAAGGAACTGGTGCATCCTTTGTAAAACTGTACATGCAAACATAGTGCACGTTGTTAAGAAGATATGACGAGCATACAATATATTATTTGGATAGTTTTAGTAAACAAAGATCTTATGTGTGTTAACACCTCACATGGTCTATTAAAACACTCTTACAAAGGCGTCACACACCCGCGCACACACACATGCACGCAAAGAATACTTATATCAAACGCATGCACACACGCATACATACATTCTCAACACACTTATAGGGGCTTGGCAAAGTTAGTGAGCTGCTGCACTATAATGAAAAAAGGTTTAGAAAATTATAATAATTACATATCCAACCATCCAAAGCAGACCAACATAAAATAACTGGCACCTATGACTACATACTGGATAATGTGTATGCGTTTGTTTGTGTGTATGGAAGCAAAGAAAGGCCAGACTAGTATTTCAAAAATGTTCAGAAATGACTATATTTCTGAAATTGAAAATTAAATGCCACTGAATTCAAATCACTAAAATGTTTAAAACCGAAACCCATCTGAGTATACCTGGGCTTGCCTTTATGAGCGTATTTTTGTTTTTAAATTGCAATTTTTTAAAAAACCCAACTTTTTTCCCTTATCAGTCAGTCTTCTCTCTCTACTTGTACTTACTATGTACTTACAATACTTTGAGGAGTAGAATGGCATCATAACGGATAGCTAGAGCAACAACAATAAAACTAAAAGTTGTAATAAACCATAGTTTTCTTACTTGCACTCCACTTGTATCCACAGTGGCTGCTGCAAAAGACGTGAATCTATCTTCGTATACAGAAATTTGTCTCTACCAGAAGGGATTCAAGATACAGTGTCACCCAGCGCTACCATCAAACACCTCACTGACTGCACTGCACTGCAAGCAGGTAGTCCCACCTTTTGAAAAAAAAAAATCCCTTCTTTGAGCCCTGCAGTGCTGGACATCTAACAGTTTGGAGAGGATGAATTTTACAGAATATCTGCTGAACCAGTAATGAGCTCTGCTTTCCTAATGATGTGTCCAGCTACGCTTTGATCGCAGTGGGTGGCTGCAGGAGTGTGACTGCACTGGCAAAGCAAACACAGACACTCGTACAGTTAGTCCACTCTGCTACAGTGCCTGTGCAGGAGGGTAGTGTGAGTTTGACTCAGAAATATCAGGACAAGGCAGCGACGTAAGATAAAACAAAATGTGTAGAAATAGTACAAATAATCATGTTAAGTCACTCTACTGTGAGTGTTTCCAAGACATCTGGGTTGCAGATTTCTGATACTGTCAGTCACTTTGCACGGTCTGGTGTGGTTTTTTTTTTTTTTTTACTTCTCACTGCTGGAAAAGAGAGTAGAGAAGTATAGCAAATTTTTTGAAAATTTCTCCCCCAAAAATGAGCCCAGTGTCCAACACTGCCACAACTGCATGTCGAATACTTTGACTCAGACTATTTACTCTAAAAAAATCAGGCAATTCTTGTTGGAAACAACTGAAAATGTCCAATATTATGCAGTTTTTGGAGACGTTACTGCAGCAACTCAACACACACACTGTATAGCAAAGACATTTGTTTCTGATACACACTCAGTGTGTGTGTGTAAATGATGCTGGGCTGATTACACATTATGATTTCACTGATAAGTTGATTTATAAGACATCAGAGTGAGTAAGCAGATGGTGTGGTGGTCACCAGCTTGACAGTACTTCAAACAAAATAAACATTATGATGATAATGTCTGTGCTATAATTTCAAGACTACTTCAGGGTGTTGATACAACAAAAGCTTTAAAATCACTGCAATGCTTAAATATCCTCTACATTGTTGGTGCTGCAACGTCATTCACTCACAATTCAATAAATGTTAAAATGTTCCCATTTTTTGTAAGACTTTTTAAACATTTCATATAATGTTGTTTTAGAAGACACACAAATCACATTCACACGTAACCATATTCACCTATCATTGAAACACTCGTTCATTACAACACTGAACAATCCTTACACATTCGTGACAAACACAGAACTCATTCATCAGACGTCATTTAGAAAGTTAAAACGGAAACCCGTCAGACATCCTCTGTGACTGACAATTGCGCAAATCATCCTCTTACACATGATTGGCGCATACAAATACACATCATAAAAACAAACATATAAAAGCTATATCAAAGCTAAAGGTGTAATAAAAAGAACAAACCGGAAAAAAAAATTAAAATGGAACAAAAAGCCAACGTAGGGAAAGAGTGTTTTTCTCTGCATTTTTGACCACTGGGCTCTTTATGCTCAAACAGTATTCAGTTTGAGAGCAGCTGCTGTCGTTTTAAACATGAGGCGGGGATGTGGTGTTGGACGACACAATGAGACGAAACCCCTGGGCACGTGGGCATCATATTGCCAAGGCAGTTTGGAGAGAGAGAGAGAGAGAGAGAGAGAGAGAGAGAGAGAGAGAGAAAGAGAGAGAGAGAGAGTAGCTGTGCTTCCATTCAAAGGTCAAATAAAGGCTATGCAAAATATGAATTGCACCATTTGAATCTCTGTCATCTTGGCAAGAAAAAACAAATTTGAAATGTAAAAAAGTAAAACATTAGTTCTTAAATGTTTACCAATGTGAAACTGCACAGTCACTTTGAAACAATGCACAAGACTACAGCAGGGCTTATGTCTTCTGCTTTGAATCAACAGGCTCCTCCCCAGAAATGTACACAGGTCACAGTGACGCAGATCTTCCTTTAGTAGAAATAAATCTTTTATTTAACTGATAAGAAAAACAATAAACTAGAAAGATAATAAAGCCCCCATAAGATAACATTTTTAGTCTTTTGTTTGAGCTATTCTGACTTAGATTAGAGGAAAAGTCAGTTAGCTGCTAGGCTAATTTATGCAATTGGATGCCATTATTCCAATAATGTCAGCATAATGCATAGCATAGTTGTCTCACTGAAATAGTTCAGTGAAGTGTATAGTTACAGCAAATTTTCAGGTATTTTATCAAAAAACAGAACACTACACAAATTAAATTATGGTAATAGATTAAAGGTGAGTATTTATGCCTAATTTTATGGCAATCCATCCAATTATTGTTGAGGTTTTTTGGTTTTAGTGGGTCCACCTACACTGCCATCCCTTGAGCCATGCCGCTAGCAAGACTAAAATATTAAAAACAGTAATGCACATATACTGGCTTTTTTGTCTTCCAAAAGACGCAAGAAACCTTATACAGGGGTACACGTTTCTGGGAAGCAGTGTGGAACCAATTTTACATCTAATAATTAATTTTGGAATTTGAACCATTTAGAAAGCAGATTAAGTCGGGTGAATCAGAGGACATTCCTCTGCTATTCATCACATTGTGCAATAAAACCTTTCCGTCTTCAACTGAGCACAAAAATGATGCATTTTCTACTCAGCTCATCATTATATCTAGAAAAAAATGTTGGATGGAAACACAGCTATTAGAAATGAGAGAGGGATAAAAGAAAGGAAAGAAAGAGAGAGGGAGAGAGAGAAGAAAAGCTGAAACAGGGAGACAGGCAGACTTCTCAGGCCTGAGAGCAGTGCAGACAGACAGACAGACAGACAGACAGACAGACAGACAGACAGAGAGGGTGAAGTGACGAATGGATACAGGCAGACAGACACCCACCCCCCAAAGACAGAGAGACAAATGAATGTTTGGACAGAAGAGGTAGTGCAGGACCACTATATGCATGCACTTGACTGAGGCTACACTCATGCAAAAGGTTAATACAAACACCAGAATACAGTACGGTACAGTACAGCACAGTACGGTACGGTACAGAGGGGCTACCAGGACCTGCACTGCTGCTACCTGACGCACATGCCAGGAGAGAGAGAGAGAGAGAGAGAGAGAGCGAGAGAGAGAGAGAGAGAGAGAGAGAGAGAGAGAGAGAATATTACAACCTTCATATTGGATCTATGTGTATATAAAAGTATCAACAGTAAAAATCCTTTTTGTGTTTACTGTAAACAATGAGTGAGTTAGAGAGAGAGAGAGAAAGAGACAGAAAAAGTAGAAGTCACATATGTCCAGATATTTACAGGAGAAGTTCGTCAAGTGATTCCTTTGTTTTGTCTGGAGACATTCTCTTCATGCATCCAAAGGTGTCTCTCATGTCCTCTTTCATTCATTCTTTTCCTTCCAGCTTAAAATTAAAACTCTCTCCGAAGCCTGCTCGTGTTACCCAGGCGTAAAAACAAAATCCAGACAGTCACAGGAATGCTTGACAGTGGAAGTAAACAGACTCTCATTGGCTTTTCCTGTCCTCAAAAAGCGACACTCTCCCGGCCCGACATGCAGCTTCCTGAACACGTGATCCACAAGGCATGGAGAGTGGCCTTTAGGGAAATGGATGTATTTCACGCGTAAAGTTCAGCTAACCCCCGTCTCCGAAAGCTGTCTCCCCCCGGCTCCTCATATCTGGGTTTGGATGGGTTGCGCTGGTGGCGTGTAGGGAGGCGGTGTTGGAGACGGCTTGATCCCGCGGGTCCTCATGTAGGAGAGGAACTGGTCAGGGATCTCAGCCAAGACGTCTTTGGCGAGCCGGGCCATGCTAAGGATGTGGTTCCCCGTCCGGTCGATGTAGTCTCTGAATGGGACAAACTGAGGGAGGGGAGGGAAGACTGTGAGTGACCAGTTGAAGTTAACACTCCAGCAACTGCTGCCAAACTGTTTTATACTTTGATTCCCCAAGACTTGAATAAATCATGGAGAGCACCATTCAACCAGGTGGCTCTTTTTCAGAGCAGAGTACTTTGACGAAAGAAGGAAAAGCACGTGCTTCATGGTGAGTAAGGACTGGAGTGAGGGCGGGAACGTGGCTGGGAGGAGCGATCATGCAGCTGTCTTGTTGACGCTGGGACGTCTGGACAGTAACTCATTCAACAACCAGAAACCACTGATAACCAGAACTATCCGGACATACGGACAAGAATAAAGCAGCAGCAAACAATGTTCGAAGATTCAAAAAGGACTAAATTACAAGCACAAGTTAGAGAAGCCTTTGGGATAACATTTCACTGGTGATGTACTTTGTTTAATTCCATATAACAAATATATGATGAGCGTGACCAGGCTTCTCTTCCTCCCGCAGCAGCCGGACCTTCATCAAAGCGAAAAGGAATTGACGTAGTGTAATGATTTTACTCCAGAGAGTACCTTCAAAGCAAAGAGCGCTGACTCTGCAGCTACTTCTGGGGACTGAAATGTCCTCAGAATACTTACTTGGTAGTGCTGCTATGCTTTTTTAGAAAAAGTTGATGGAAGGGCCTGAAAAGTTGCTAAATCGTGTGAGAATGCTGTAAGATGGCAGTTCACGCGAGACTGAAAAACTTCATCGGCATAGCAGCCGGAGCTACACGGGCATGGCTTAGGAAAGGGTCAGATGAGCGCAGCAGGAGCGATGCAAATATTGAGGGGAAGTGATGAAAGGATAGACAGCTGGTTTAGTAAAGAGGGAAAATGAGAACAGTCAAATGAAAAGACAATATACGGAGATTAGAAAGAGGATTAAGAGCAGAGTGAAATGTCTGGGAGCAAAAAAACAAAAGTGGGCAGAATGCTAAGAAAATAATTGAAATGACATGATTCATCCCCTTTGTTTCAAGTTGCTTTGTTCGCTGCGTCAAGTGGAAGAAGCTCTTATGGACTGCAGGATTATTGCTACACAGAAGAGAGTCTCTCCTAATTAAGACGCTGCGCAGTCGCCCCTTTTTCAGAAATGAAACTCTGGTTGTCTGGTGAACAGGAGGAGGTGATCATCAGAACTTTCTCCTCAACAGCACCCGAAAAAGAAATATGATCCTGAATTTGATGAATAGCAAATCCGGATACCAATAATGTGCAAATTAGTGATGTCGTGTTTTTACTGAGAATATTAGGTATTAAGCTGGCTGACGCCGCTTAGGGCTGCTGGTGTGTAAAACTGAACCACTTCTAGTTTGAATACGGATAGAGGAGATGGGCACAGAGCCAGCAGCTACATACTAATACCTTGTTAGCTGCAGCAAATGTCTGGGATTAAATATTAGGCTGCAAATATGCAGGTTTAAATACAGGGATCAGCAATCCTTATTTACACATAAGCAAGGTCAAGAAAAGGCCACAAACAGGTCAGAAATAGTGACTTCCTGCCATTTGTCACACATACATAGAAGGACAATATCTTGGGATGTGCCTATCTGTTCTTTTTTCCCAACTGATTCCAGATCCCATACCTCAGCTACAGGCATGCTGGTACAGATACCCAATCCAATACCAGTGGTATCTCATTCTCAAACTTAACATCTGTATACAACACTGAGCGGGACTCACAGAGATCATTTTTAAAGCACAGCAGCCCGATGAGACTTGAGTAATGAAACCGAGTTTATGATGGCTGTTAGAGCTGGGTTAGGCAGTTTAATTTAGGCTTCATTGGAGAAAAATCCCATAATAGACTCTGAGCATATAGTAATTTAAGTGGTCTGAAAGAAAACCAGACTTCTGCACCTTGACTGTTCTACAAATGCAGATACACATGCACGCCCCTTCAGGTGGTGAAAGTCTGATTCATAGCAGAGGATCCTGCAGAAAACATTGAGAATGGACAGACGGAGGGTGTGCAAATTATTTAACACTGACAACTGTGGCAAGGCTGTTTGCAAGATAGAGCTTGTGGCCTGTTGACAGAGGTCTGCGCTCTCTGATTGCCCTTCTAATTTTCAGTTTTTCACAGATCCAAGCAACTGAGCACAATGTTGTCATAAGTGAAAGAAATGATGCCAAACCTATGAAAATAAATCCAAAGTTGTAATAATAGTAACAGAGGGATTTAGATAGACTGTTTGTGTGTTTACAATAATCTCTCCTTGCTGGGTTAACATCTGGTTGGAAGCACTAAACTCTCTTGGAGGTCGAAAGAGTTTCATTAAAGAATGAGGTACCACCCGCTGTTAGAGTGCCACTTCACCACAGAACAGGCACTGAAGTGATATTTATATCCAGACTAACTTATAATACGTTTTTTTACTGTTTTTGCTCTGGGACCCCTGGACACACGTTGACTCCTTTAACCATCAGGCCACCCTGCTGTGACTCATTATTTACACCTCAGACTGCTGCCTCCCTCACCATGTAAATCCACCTGCTGTGATGAAATAAACACGGCACATTTCAGTCACGGGTCACAGACCACAGGTTGAATGCTCCTACGCAGATGATACTGCTGACCCAAACAGGGACAGTTATGAGACTTTTATTTACTTAATGAGCTGATGTCACCTACAATCACAAGCTCACAGTAGAGGCCAATTTGTGCTGGGAACCCTCGCTGCCAAATGTGACCCTCACCGTGTCACTTGGGGTATTAGCTCACTGATAATGAGAGCCTGTAGGTAGAAGCGCTGTAATGTTCCAGCACTGAAACTTTTACACCATCTCCAGCTCTTTTCTGCATCGAGCGCCTGCGTATTGGAGTGTGAGTGTGTGTGTACTTGAGCTTGTTAAAAAGCCAACTAACGAGCATGCCTCCCTCGCCTATGTGTGCTGAGGGAGGGTGTGAGGGAGAAAGATATGACAGCAGTGGCAAAAAGGTCACGGAGGAGAAAAATGTGTCTCCTCTGTGTCACAACAAACAAACTAGTCACTCTGAATGCATTTCTTCTCGTTGCTTTGCTGCCGCGCAAAGACATGAATCTGAAAAGTGATACTTGTCATGGTAAGCTGATCCTTTATAGCAAAAAAAAAAGGATACAAATAAAAAACACCAACAATACGGATGATTGACAGGCTGGAGGAATGACTATAAACTAATCATAGTTTAGAGCTTGAGCAGCCGATCCCAGTAAACTTTTAAATGCCATATTTTGATTGTCTCTGTGGTTGTTTTATAGTCAGGAGGCATGTGAAGAAAAGGAGTTAAAAAGTTGGCCTCTAATATGGCTAAGCTGCAGTAGCTCAGTGAAAAAGTCCCTTCTGTCTGAGTGACGGTAGACCGCACGCTGCCCTGTAGGCCAGAGTTTGAGCTGAGGGTCTCTGTTTATCCACTTTAATGAGAAAGAGACAGAGACTCTCAGACTCTGCACAGAAACTGAGGAGCATGCCATTATCTCTGTGTGGGTGTCTGTGTATGGTGCATCTTTGTGTCCATTTTGCCGTCAGGGGACAGGTGCTCTGCGGGGTCGAGGTGACCAGAATGGACAGAGTTGAACAGCCTGGACGGGACTCAGGTGTTCGTTTAGCCACTCATCTTCAAAACAGTGACAAGACTTGCACAAAAATTCTTCTAAAAAAGGTGTGTGTTTTTGGGGAGAAGTGTCTTTCTAATGGTCTGTCTAACATTTTACAACATCCACTGAATGAGTTTTGATACAACCTCGGGGCTCCAGAACTCCAGGGGTCTAATAAGCTTGAAGCTTACTGTGATTACAACTTCTGATTTATTTTCCATTTTGTTTAGGAATATGCACCACTTAACCACTGACATGATAAGAGATAGGGCTGGGACAACATTATGCTCCTGATTTAATTGTATAACAATACTTGGGCGCTCATTCGATGTGTATTGCAATTCTACAAGTATTGTGATTCAATATATACAATATAATTTTATGATATAATATATTTAATTATTGTAATTTTGTATACTTTTTTTAAGATTATTTTTGGGGGTTTTATTGCCTTTAATTGATAGGACAGTGTGAGTGTGAAAGGGGTTAGAGACAGAGGGGGAGACGTGTAGAAAAGGGCAGAGGTCGGACTTGAACCAGCGGCCGCTGTGGTGAGGACACAGCCTCTGCACATGGGGCGCCCCTCTATCCACTGAGCCACCAGGCACCCCTTATGTACTTTTTTAACACTAACAGGGGAAAAATTTAGCAGTTAGCTGTAGCAGCTCCAATTAAACCAGCACAAAACCCAGCCCTAGGGTTCACAGCAGGCTAATCTGGGGTCTAATCTGTGTAATGGTAGCAACAGAAAGTTTGCTGATTCAGAGTGTAGCCGGGGATGTCAGGGATCAAATCCATGGCGCTGGGGTTTACGCTGGCTGAATTCAAGTTGCCATTGTCTCCTTTCTCAATTAGCATTTCTTGAGGATGACATCATATTACTCATAGTTGACAACATAAAAGTGGTAAGTCCTTTACATCTCCACATGGACTTAAATAAAGAAACTGAATTATATCTGTACAAACATAAAAAAAGATTTAGGATATAAGATAATTAAGTGAAGTGAATTTTGTCAGCATCCCTACCAAGAGACCTTATACTGATCAGGTTTGAAGACCTTTATTATCCCAATTTTGTGCTTCTAAGCTGCGTATTCCTAAATGAATCAGCTAAGTAAAATTACAATGGTGAAACCAAAGTATTCCAGAACAGACATTGCAAACATTATGCAGAGAAATGGAGGCACACAGGATTAATAGGGTACTGGCAGTTAGTTGTAGCACTACATTACACTACATTTTTATTTCCCCTGGTGTTGTATAGTTCATTAACTTGGCCTTGATTTTTACTGCTGGTGGTTCTAAAAAACAGAATCATATTTAAAAGAAATCTTAAGGGATACATTTAGAAAAGTGATGACGAACGATCTAGGGTGCCAAGAGGCAGAGCTCATGTGCAATTGGGGCCGTAGTTTCATTTTGGATTGCTGTCAAATCAATCAGACTTTACATGGGAGAACAATAAAAACAGCAGTGGACAACGGTTTGAGAGAAAAAAAGGAGTGTGTACCTGAACAATGTCCCTCTCAGCGTATCTGCCTCTGGATGAGATTCTGATTTCGTCACCGTCCAACTCAACCATGGCTGAGGACAAGGAGAATAAAACACATTATCTCTCACTGTTGTCAAATAGTTAAAAAAGAGACCTACAGAGAGTCAATTACAGCCTGCAAAACACAAAATATCAAATCAGGACTTTGAAAATACAGCTTATTTTCTCTAGCAACATAAATAATACTTGGAAGTTTACAAGTTCTTGTCGACTTACCATCAAATTCTGCAGGCCCCACCCCAACGATGATGATCGACATCGGCAGACAGGCGGCCTACAGGTCAGGAAAGAAACAATCAACATTTGATACATTTCAAAACTTGAAACTTTTCTTTTCACCTCTAATACGTGTATCTTCTCATGCGCGTCATTAACGGGATAAAAAATATACAACCCTTGCTTTCATCAGCATTAAACAAAGCATTTGCAGATTCATGTCTTGCCAACATGTATACATTATTTGTAAACGTGTGTTTTTTCTGCAGCACCTCCTGCAGTGCTGCGTGGGTCGAAGCTTCACAGTGAATAATATTGGAGACGAGAGAATCAACAACACGGCTTGAACTCGCTGACGGCTTATAAATGACATGTGTTATGTGGTTATTCAAAGAGAGGGATGGTGAAGTGTGTGTGTGCATGCTTGGCGTATTTGAGGAATGGGTCGACCTCAGGCGGTAGAGCAATAGATGATGTTATCAAAACATCTTGTTTATTTTTCCCTCCCCTTGGTGAAAGTCTTTTTTGTGTCTTCGCTGAATTTTGCTCTTTTTTTTTGGTATCTCCTCATCTCTGCCACCTTCTTCAACCCTGCCGCCTCCTTCTCCTCTGTTGGCCTCCTTTTCTCCTTAACATTTCACTCTCAACCTCTCCCTCTCTGCCTTCAAAGGCCTGAGCTGGATCACTGCCTTCATACGCACACACACAAAAATACAGCTGTTGTTCACTCTTCACTTTGTTTGCATTCTGCAACACACTCTGGCTTCCCTCTGGAGCATGCTGCGACTTGACAGTGATGGAGAGGACGGACGGAGGGTGAATAACAGGCTGTCAGAAGTGAGGGCGGCACAGCAAACATAAAAAAAAAAAATAACAGTAGTTAAGGCTCCCCAGTCACATCATATTTCTGTTGACACTCAAGGAATGATGGATATGTAGAGGTGAGTAAAAATATGCATCAATACCAAAAATCTGAACGATCCCTTATGTTTATGTGTACTCTGAGACTTACATGACTCTGGTAGATTTACATTATCTTTTAGTAAGCCTCAGCATATGTGCCTATTCTACGCGTAGTAATTCCACAGTCAGTACATCTATAAGCTGACAGTGAGCTGCCTAACAGTGTAATTAGGAAAATACAGGCACAGCTGCTCTTCAGCTTTCATTCAAAGACAGATTTTTTGCTCCCAGGAGCGGCACAAGTGATGATAACAAAGACTTAAGAGACATATTTTTTGGCCCAAATGTAAAAAGTTCTCCTTAGGGAAGTTCTACTTGTATGCATACATTCATGGTTTTATATTATAGCTCTAGCATGCAGGACGTAAGGGGATATATTGACAGAAATAATTATGTTTTCATTAGTACATAATCACCTGAAAATAAGAATTATGTATATATATCATTTATATCTGCAACTGGAGGAGGTCCTCTTTCACTGAATCAACCATGTTGTCTCTACAGCAACCCAGAATGGACAAACCAAACATCAGCTGTACCATTTGCGTGTTCACATCGGCCGTATTTCTGCCTGGCACGTAGGAGAAGTTTCAGTTCTGCAGCCTCATCACTAGAGGCCACCAAATCCTACACACTGGACCTTTAAGCAACTTTATGAAATACTACACATTGCTGCATAATTCTGGCATTAACTGCAAATGTTCTTTTGTTGATATGTCTGTTTTGATAAATATTCTTTCTTTTCATTTATTTTTTGCCTTCTTTTTAAACTATTCACATCATAACCATAAAAATGTAAAAATAACATACGAGAACAAAAACGATACACCTCTCCTAACATCACATTCATACAGAAAAAAACACAAGCAGGCTGTTTTGTAGATATAATGTATATACATACGTTTTTAACTAAATCAGCAGCTGTGTTAACGCCAGCATTTCTTTCTTCAATCATTCGTCTCCTTTGTTTTTTTTTATGTTCCAAATTTTTACATCTGCCTTTTTATGTTACTTTTCATCTTTGATGAGGCACATTGTATTCCATCTTTGTGTATAAAATCCCCAACATAAATCAAGTTTCATTACTGAGGGACTGATTTGCACCTTCACAGCATTTTTAACTCTTTCGGGTAAGGAGAGAACAGTACTCAAGAGACACTCACTCGCTCCTCAATGAGCTGCACAATGATCTACTGATACAAGTTTTGGTGCAGAAACAGTTTTTGTGATGCAAGGCTGAATCATAGCAAGGCAGTGTGCTCAGAGCCTGGCCAAGGATGCAAACAAACTTATGTCAAACCACCTGTTTAAATGTTATTTAGCAATGCAGTTGATGGTGTGATCGCTCCACATCAGCCAGCCTTCAGCTTCCATTTGCATCGTGTGCTTGCTGTCAGGTCTAGTCATCGTTTATTGTTACTTTTAAAGCAATTTACAGACGCAATTGATGTTTCATCAACTAAAAGACTCATGAGGAGGACACCCTTTCAAATGAATTCTGTTTTCAGTAAAGTGTCTGATTTTCTCTTTTTGTTTTGGTTGTTTAAAGTGCAGGGTCAAGCGCTCACAGCCACAGCAGACGCACTTACATTGACAATAGACTCCTTGGTCTGGGCCATGTCTGAGATGACGCCATCTGTGATGATGAGGAGCACAAAGTACTGGGAGCCGTCCTTCACTGATGCTGCATACCTATGCACAAAAAACATACACAAAACAACCTTAGTAATGATTTCTGCACTACCATCCTCATCTTTTGTGTACCACGATGACTCATTACTTGAACTTATTAAGCATCATTCTGTGTGGTTTTAATTAGTGTACTCAGGTGGATCTCAAATTAAATAGAGTACACCCAAATAGTTGAGTGGGAATGAGGCATTACAGAGTTTCTGAAATGATTTTTTTCAATAAATAAATATTACTTTCCTCCCACTCCAGAGCATATTAATCTGTCAAGTAGTTCTCTACATACTTCTCTTTTTTTGTCGATTCAAAAGATCGTCAGCTCAATAAGGCTTTCCATTTTTGTTGAGATGTTAAGTGTGACCTTTCACTCCTGTGTAAGTCATGAACTGACTGTTACTGATGTTGACTCATGTCTTGAGCTTTGAGTTTCAACTCATAATAAATCATAATGTAATGCCATTTTAGCAACACAATAATAATACATTGAATTAAAATTTTTTTATTTATTTGTCAAAACAAGTTTGTTGGAAGCTCTTGCATCTCAGTCTGAATGTTTCAATCTGTGTGTTTTGAATTCTCAACCTTCTTTTTTTTTTGACCACCTATAGTTTTGTAGGCGAACACAACTATTTTCATTTTTTCCAACTGGCACTCAGTTTCCTGTCATTAGTTCCTTATACTTCTCTCCTTCAACTCGATTAGATGCTGTAGGATAGTTCAAAAAAGTTGATTTGAGGAATTAAGTGTGTGAAATAAATACCTTTTACTGTTAGTTGATTCACAAAGTGAAGGGAAATGAATTGATTTGTGGCACATTTTTAAATAAAATACTTTGAAGTCATTTTGAAGTCAAAAGCCTCAAGTCCAAGTGAAGTCACGACGAGTCACTGGTGTTAAAGTTTGAGTCGGTTTGCAAGTCTTTTTTGATTTTGTCAAGTTGAGTTAATAGTCATCAAAAATTTGTGTCAAATCTGTGACAAACAGAGGAGAGAAGGTGGGATGTAAAGTCTGGAGTTACAGACTTAAGAAGAACATGTGTTTGGTAACTTATTGTAGGCAGGCTTGAAGTTTACAAATAGGCATTAAAGATGTAGAAAGATACTACATGTATCCAAAACTAGTTGTAAAAGTTTTTAATGAGGATCAGTTTGTGGAATGTGTGCTGCTGATTAGTATGGTATTTACCAAACTGGGACGCTTCTTTGAAGTCAAATCTTGTAGCAAAAATTAATGAGATGCAGTGCAGCTGAGAGAAGCCACAAATTTATGTTCAATGTGTTGGGTTTTTTACATTAAAATGAACATATCTATGTTTCTCATATGCAGTGATGATAAAACATTTTGTTTTCTACTTTGAATTGGATTTTTGCGTTTTATCCTCTGTCATCTGCATGGACCAAGAAAATATTGTTTCCTCCAAGCAATCTGGTTCAGCGAGTTCAGTTTGTTATACAGATCAGTTATTTTTGTTTCCTTATTCAAAAGTTGTGGATGGTAGCTATAGAACTGCTCCATTCTGTCCTGTTTTTTTACTGTTACAGCTCTGTTGAGGTACCTAGCACACAGTTCCGATACTAATGTATACAGCGTGAACCCCCGAGTGCAACACATAACACTGTAAGGTGGTGATGTGACAAGGTGTAAGAACACCTTACACATCACTTTTTGTGAAGTTTAAACAAACAAGATATAACGTATTAAGTAGTGAGGTTTAGAGAACATTCGTTTGATCTCCTTCAAAAATATTGTGAGAAGGCAACAAGCAGCTTATAAAAAAATGCTTAAAAATTAAAGAAATTAGTAAAAAACTTACTTGACAATTACTTGGAAAAAAACTTGAACGAAAATGAAAACAAACAAGAGAATGACCTGAAAAAGTGCTGAAACTTAAAAAATATAAGCAATTAATCTGTAACAGCATACATATATTATGCACATATATAATGAAAAATAACTATAAAGAGGTGTTTTTTTTGTAATTTCCCCCAAGTTTCTAAATAATAATCACCAATTTTTAAACTAATTTTCGGGTCATTTTGTTGGCACACTTTACTAATTTCTTCCAATTTCTGTGACATTTCTTGCCAAGTTGCTCATTAACCCCCCCCCCACACACACACACACACTTTTTTTTTTTTTTAAGAAATCAAAGCAATTTGCTAATGTTTTTGAGGGTTAAACAGATGTGAAAGGCGTCTGAACGCAGCAAAAGAAAGCTAATGTTGATACAGGTTTGAAAGGGTTAATGCAAACTAAACTAAGCTAAATGCCTCCCAGCTAAAGTCCGATATTTAACAGAAAGACATGACAGATAAAGTGGCATCAATTTTCTCAAAAAACGCTCAGCAAGAAAGTGAGAAAGACACCTAGACTTTACTCAAACTGTTCCTTTGAAATTAGTGATCTGTTTTTGCATTAAAAAAAACAACATGCTAGAAAGGAGCTTACAAAGCAAAGACGGAAATTCATAAAGGGGGTTTGATGGAAAGATCATAAGTAAATCGGGTATTTGAGGTGACTTCACAGGCTAAATAAGGGGAAACTGCTGCCTCTATGTTACTGCTTGTTTCACCGTTTCCCTTCAGAGTGCCTCTTCATGTGTAACGACGCAATTAAGATTTCAGTAAATAATCTTCTTAATATGTGAGGCAACCTGATGAGAGGCTTCTCTTGAGCACATCTCTTTAATTACACACTTGCATGAATAGTTGCTTAATGTATTTTTTTTTTTATATTTCAGAACATTGTCAGGATCACATGTCTGCACAGCTTCCCTGCAGCATTTATTAAGTTCTCCATGTAGACACAAAAAAACCCATGAAATCAGCTCTTCTCTCTCCCTCAAACTTGTTAGCTACCTGGCAACACCTCCTGCACAGTCTATAAACAGAAAACTTGAGAACACATGCTGAGTGTCACTCCCAAAGTGAAATGAACTTGGTGTTTTTTCATGCATATTCAAATGATCTGAAGTTCATTTTATAAGCAGCGATAGCAAATATGCAAGCGTAAAACTGTGTGTGTGTGTGTGTGTGTGTGTTACCTGGCCACATGGTTGATTACGGGAGAGAAGTTGGTGGGTCCGTAGAGTTGAACTGACTTTAGACTCTGGTAGTAGGCTTCCATCACGCCTTCAATACCTGTACAGTACGGGTTCTGAGGGTTTCCGTTCTACATTAAAGAGAGGAGAGAGAATCGTCTTTGACTTTTATTTTTAAATTCTGATACATTGAGGAGAAACTGATGGAACAAACAGGCTTCAGGATGTTTTTTTATATTCCAGTGTTGTGTCTTGAAAACAGTGATGAGAAAAGTCTAAAAAGAAACTGACTGATTAATTTGTATATGTACCTGTACACCACAGGTAGGGTAAAGGAACAATTTTGCACATGTTCTTGAGTCACTTAGGTCATGTTAGTTTTTTTGGCCCTTTTCTTGTGCGACAGCTGGATTCTCACGAGATCTTGCGGAATCATGAGGTCACCTTGCTCTTCTCCTGTGGCTTCGTCAACAGTTTGATTTTACCAACTGGCTCTGATGGTGTGTTTGTTGATCGGATTGGTTGAAGTAAGCCTGCGATAAGGCCCTTTGCAAACCAAGTCTGTATTGTTCTTTAAAAATTTTTACCCATTTGAAAATGAATACGTCTTAATGTTTTGTTGATCACTTTTACACACAATACTCTACTTATAACACTTCAATTTTCTGCATCTTTTTGCATGCATAAAAAGCATTTAGAGAATTGTTTGACCAAGACACAGTGAAGAACATGTGGTGTAAATGCAAAGTGGAGCAATTGTGTCTTGACATTTTGTCTCATATTGCAAATTTTTGCAAGAATAAAACAATAAAATGCAACAATGCAACAATAAAATGCATTAGACTCAGTGTGAAAGGTTTCTGTGTGTAATGATATTTATCGGATGATGGATTAAAAGAAAAGTATCTTCAGGGACGAAATGTCACATGTTTACTTTGTCAGTTAGGCACTGGAAAAGAAAAATATACCACGTACCAGAAAAAAAGTAATATTGGAGAAAAAAAAATAGTTTAGGTACAAAAAAATCTAAACTGTGATGAAAATATCCAGTGGAAGAGCCACCTAAAATGACTTTTCATGAATAATATGTGTTCTTACCAGCGCAAACTCGTGGGAGATCCGTCCGTCAGGTGGCAGCTTGGCTCCAAACCCCAGCGCTGGAAACATCTTGTCACTGTCGTAGTCTTGGATGATTTCTCCCACTGCCTTCAGGGCCATCCCGTAGGCATTAAGCTGATAGGGACTCATGTAGTGGAGAGATGTGGGCTGAGCTGGGTTACCTGTTTGTGACAAAGAGAACGCACACAGTCAGAGGATACTCAGCGGGCGTGATTATGTGTTTGGACAATGGAAGACATGAGGTGGTCACAGCATCAAGGAGACAATGAGCTAAGGTAGGTGTTATTTTCTGCTCAAATGTGTAAATGATTTATGGAAGTTAAGTGACGATAAGTCTCAGTTTTAAACCTTCATGAAACAACACTGCTGGCAAAATAGCAGATTAGATGCTTCGCAGCAAGTTGTTGACAGTGTTCAAGCGAAAAAATGTGTATTCTGATTAAATGTTTTGGGGCACCTTCACGTTTATTTTGTCAGATCACCTTATCCGGCGTCCATGTAAGAAGTGTTATCCATGTAACCGCAGCAATAGTTACACTCTGAATGTCACGTAGAGCTTCTTTTACATTTTTTTTTAACCTTTTTACAGCTTGATATTCAGATTTTAGAGAGAGCAAAATAAGGTCAAATACACCTTCACCTCAAAGTAAAACACATAGAATTTGGCTCTGTTGCCGCCTCCTGTCCTGCCAGGACCGAGCTCAAGGGTAAATGGATAACACCGTCCTTAATCACAGCTATCGTAGCGTGTTAGTGCACTCAGCTTTGGCTGCCAGGTGTGATGGAGAGGGCTATTAGGAAACACTTGATTCCCCATCTGCATATATTTGAATAAAATCTCCTGAGGCATTCAGTGCACTTTCTGTCTTTTTATGTGGGTCTCTAAATGTGTGTGTGCTCATGCAAAATGTGTGTGTGTGTGTGTGTGTGTTTACTGTGAGGCTCACCGTTGGAAGCTGTGAAATCAATGGCCACAGTGAAGTTAATCTGGGTCCTGAGAAGACAAAAAGCATAGATTCATTAATCAACAATCATTTACCCCCCTCTCTTTCTCCATCTCTCTCTCTCTCTCTCTCTCTCTCTCTCACACACACACACACACACACACACACATACACCTGTGATCCAATCAGAAACGATCAGAAGAAATGAACTGCAGACGTAATCAAATCAAAGTGATCAATGTTTGAGAGAGTAAACAGAGTTTGTCCCGCCCTGCAGCTGTGGAATGAGTATGCAACAAGTTAGTGACTTTCACACCAAATGCCTGAGTATGGCATGGCTCAGAGGAAGGTTGCTGCTTATAAACGAACAACAGCTATACTCTCCTAACAACTACACGAGTAAAGAGCAGCATGTGCCAAACTGACTTTGCTCCCAAAATTCAACTCCATCAGCCTTCAGCTTTGACCCTTTGCAAGATGCATCCAATTGAGTGCTAACAGTTCTGTGAGGTTTTACTTGGGAACAGTGGTGCTTTTCACTAAATCCTGACATCGACAATTTTAACAGCATAAAGTTTACCACTGTCACCATCTTAGTTTAGCATGCTAGCAGTTATTAATTAGCACTAAACACAACGTACGACTAAGGCTCATGCAGAATGTTTGTGCAGGTGTTTGGTCATAAACTTTTTTTCATCTGATGATGGTGCTATTATAAAATTCAGGGATTCACCAAAGTTCTTATAATTCATCCTGAAAAGAAAATGATTGAGTTCACCAAATTTCATTTCAATCCATCCAAAAGTTAAGACATTACAAATGTTCAAAATTAAAAATGTCAACCTCATTTTGGTGCTCAAGGTATATATATTTGGAACTGTTTAAATAATCATTTCCAGCAGTACCTATACAGCGGTACCAGCTGCGCTTTCTGACTCTCTTTTACTGTTAATCTTTACTTTAGTGATTCTGTTGTTCTCTGCCACCAACTAAGACAAGAAATGTCATTATAGTCATGTTATATTTATGTTGTATGTATTTATACCATCAATGTAAATTATCTTATGGTATTGAAAATGATGTCAAATAATGATAGTTTTCAAGGTATTGTATCATCATTAGGAATTCCAGCATTGTGACTATTGACTAGTTACTATTGACTTTGTCATCTCTACAGCCTTTATGCTCAAACTACTCAGAAGTCACTGTCCAAAAGAACAGAAATATCAGATTAGATCCTACCTTTTGTGTCTTTACATATTTCAGATTTTGATAATTTACACAGACATTTAGATAACAGCCTGTATAGAAAAATCAAGCTGTTCTGTATCACAATAAAACATAAAAAACACATTTACAAGCTTACTTCCTGATCAAATGTGTTTTTGCTAGAACTCTTCCTTCAACACATTCATGTTTTTGTGGCAGCCCACCATAACATTAACATCATTCATTCAGAGAGGTGTTAGAATATGCCGTTTAGATATTCAGAGCACCACACTACCCGAGCAGCAGGGCATTTTCTGGGGACAGACGGAGCAGTGGAGCACCAGGTACGGTGCAAGTGAAACTTAAGCATTTGGCGGGTGTATCTCTTAGAACAACAGTGCTCTCATTTCATTGTAGAGCGTCACATTTGGTTTAGGAACATAATAATTATTGTCTATTGTTTTTCCATCCTAAAGATGAAACTGGCTGCATCCCATGAAAACTGTGTAGCCGCAAACCAGCGCTGGGTGCAAAAAATTAGATGCAAACAATGAAGACAAAGCTTTGTCAAAGAGACATGAAACAAGACAAACAACACACACGCAACTCTATCTATCACACTTCTCTATCAAACCATTGTTAACCTGCAATAACAGTGTGTGTTCAAGCGCTCTGTGGGCCAGTCACCGCTTTTTCGCACCAATCCTCATCCGCTGCCAAATACACAAACACACACAAAAAGCCTTCCTGTCTGCATTACACACATCTCCTGTTTTGAGATAGTATCAAACAGCCAGCAGCTCAGCAGCTTTGTCACCTTTACAGGTCATGTGAGGTAAAGGCACTGTGCTGTCCGGAGGGAACAGGGTGAGAGGCAGAGACATTTAATGATCAGCCCACACCTTTGGGGGTTTCAAAACATAGGAAACCTAAAAGGCCAGGGGCGTGGAGCTGCCCTCTCATGTTAGCATATAACAGTAGTAAAGCTGCAGCTTGAATAATGAGAGGAGGAATAAAAAGAGAGAGGGAGAAGAGAAGCTCCTAAATGCAGACTTTATGCTCCCAAACAACATTCAACCGAGGGACTGTAATTTCTTCTGGATTTCTACTTTTAATGTCAAGTAGTACCTACTGCACATGCATACAGTGTATGTTATTCAGCTGTCAGTGGCAGAGTTGAGCTAAAACCGGGACCAGTAGGCAAGCACTTGCCTTTTGGGTTTGTTTAATATTCTAATGTTTAATGAAAAGTGTCTAGAGTTTTAGGATATTTATTTTTATTTATCCTAAGAAAGCAAGAATATCAGAAAGAAGGTAGTTGTAATATATTATTACAAAACATATATAAAATTAATAATAATGGACCCCAATTATTTTTTAGCTGTGCTAATAATAAGGGTAGAGACTACTGTTATTACTCTTTCAAGATGCCTCAACAACTCATGTCATATATTGCCATGACATTTTGCACAGATGTTAATGTTTCCCAGCTTTCTTCTTTGTAGTGATTGGTTTGGCGGATGTAGTACAGAAGAAAGAAAATAGTTCTTACATGAAACTGCTCACAAAAAGGTCTGTGGATTATCATGATTTCAGGAAAAAGAAATTGCTGGTGAGTTTTTTAAACGTAATTTTTTGCCGCTTTGAGCACCACAAGCCTAGTTCCATTATACTGGAGACAAGGCAGACGGCTACGGTCGATATCTCCAGCACTTGGCAACTAACACCGAAATAATCTAGACTGAAGAATAGCACCACGGGTAGGAGGAAAAATATGCATGCAACGTTCCCTTTAGGAGATGTAAAGGAGTTTAAAACAGATCATCCAAAATCATCAGTATAAACAAGATTGCCCTTACTTAATAAAAAAGTTGAATAACTTTATTCATCCAACAGTGACGCTTCTCCTCAACATAATAAACTATCAAGAACATTTCAGTAAATATTTTCTTTTAGAGGACAGCAGCAAGGATGAGGGAGCAGGGAGAGGAGATCTGAGTGAATTCTGGTCCAGTTCTGCACATTGGCACAGACAAGCTTCAGCCTAAATTATGCATGCCCTCTTTCTCTCCTACCCAATCTCTCTCGGCACACACAAACACACACACATAAAGTTTGAGAGAGGACATGCAATCGTGTGAGTGTGAAGGGACAGCCAGAGAAACAAGGTGATTTGAGGGACGGACAATAAAAAGAGACAAAAGACGACAGAATCGATGTAAAGGAGACGAGCGGAGCTTGATTAAACACGTCATTCTGCAACGTCAGCACAAGAAAACAACAATGTCGACATCACATCAGCAGTATGAGTCACACATTATGTACAATTTCAAAACATGACAAAAGCAGAAATTGACGACAGAAGGGTTTTAAATCAGAATACTTTTCAAAAGTGAGTTCCAATTGTTGAGTCACTGGTATTGATCGACAACCTCAAACGTGTGCAGTTTGACTGTGATCACTCGGTGCTAAGAGACTGTAAAATTCAAGAGTCATAAGCAGGGTAACTTGAAAGTCAATGTGAGAGTGTCTTGCTTTGCAAAGTGAGTATCACCCCAGTGTTTGACATCATAATTCAGACTTCAAATGTTAGAGAATATTAATATCCAGAGCAGAACACGGGACTCTCTCCAAAAGGTCGACTCTCTCCTCTGCATTAATCACACGAGAATGTGAGTGAGACATCAGTTTATTGGCTCTTTGGATGTCATCCTAATAACCATTTTGTCTTTTCAAGGATTTCTTTTTCCACTCTGCCACAATATTACAGTATTTTCTTTTTTTTAACATGTAATTTTATCTAAAACATATTTGTAAAAATGCTTTTAAAACAGTGTCTGTGTCACAAGTGACATGGCATAAATTTCTGTCTCTTCTATTACCGTAAATATGAAAAACATTGCATTTTCATGAATTTTTAATTAAAAAGTAACAAAATGTTTATCTTCTAAAAGCGAACTATAAATTAACAATAATCTCCTTTTCAGACAACCATTATTTTCAGCTTAGTTTAACCTTTTATTTTCTCAATTAATTGATTAGTTGTTTGGTCTATGAAATAAGCCAATGACTTCCTGAAATGTGTTATTTTTTTAACCCAAAGATTTTCAATTTCTGTTATAGAGGTGTAAAAACACCGAAAAATGCTACATTTTAGAGGCTGGAATCAGAGACTGCTGCTTTTTTTCTAAAAAAAAAAAAAAAAAAAAATCAAACAGATTATTGATTATCAAATTAGTTGGCGATTAATCAAATTGTATCGATAATATAGAGATCTACTCCGGAATAATTAATACAGTTAATTAAATCAGCTCAGTAGATAACACCAGAAGGGGCAACTGAGGCTACTGGCACTCTCTAAGTAAATACTTGATACTTGAATGTTTATTGTCTTTAAATATGGCGCATTCCTGCACTGAGCACACAAAGTCACCTTAGTAGCAGAGGGAGATCTGCAGTGAAGCATCGCTGCAGAGCACATTCACACCAGAAAGGCAGCAAAACTGTTCTGGCAGCTCTGATAAGGAGTTTTCGGAGGCACACACATGGTTGGGCTTCAGCGGAGGAAGGTGAGCTGTGAGCTTTGCCTGCCTTAAAAACCAAACCTTATCATTCTGTGTCCTGAGGGTACAAAGAAACTTCTCCGACTATTTTAAGGCCACCTTTATCGTGTCATGATGGGTTTTTTTATTGGCCAGTCTTAAGTGACTGCAATCCACCTCTTGGCAAGTTTACCTAAAACCTTTGGCAGAAAACAGCAGAAATGTCAAACATACTCAAAGTCAAGTTCCATATGTTTATCTCCAATAGTGGATTTACATTGGAAAAATTAATTAAAAAGAGGGAAGAGAGCCAAGATACAGTCATTTTCAACTTAATCTGTACACACTCTTATACTTTAGGAGGACCTGTTATGTTTTCTTATTTTCTGTTATACTGATAATGTTACAGTGTCAGATGATCATATTAAATGTGGCAAAAGTTTCAAATGAAGAGGTAGAATTAAAGTAATGTTAAAGTAATAACTGTGAGCAAAAACCTCAGGCTTCGACCGTTTTGAACAGGCCCCTAGGAAGTGTGCCCAACTGACATAGTGGCCAGACCACGTAACTACAACTTACAGGTCCGTCACATGATGCGGCATTTGGGTTTGACCCACTCCGATCAATAACATTTCCAAACTCTAGAAAAGCTGTACAATTAAATCATTTCATCCCTATTCAGATTAGTAAAGGGTAAACCAGAAGCTAACTGCTCAGCTGGTAGAAGTCTCTAGAGCGCTTTGCTCTATGTGCCAAATGACACCAAATATCCAAGTAATTTCAAACTTTTTTGGCTTCATGCACCACTGAGCAACTTTCACAGGAATGAACAAGAGTCCACCTCCAACCCTGTACCCAGTTCCCTTATACATCCATAGTTCTGAATACTTTGTTTCCAACGTTCTTCCTACTTTTGCGACAGGTTGATGTCAGCTTGCAATGTGTTTCTCAATTTGGTCTTCTGCATCAGGCACACCACCACAAGTGCTTACATTACATACACTGCAAAATGCACACTTGGTTGCTGATACTGTTAATTTTTCTATGATTTTGGATTACATTCTTCCTGGAACATGTTCATCTGTAAAGATTGTGATGTAGAAGCTTTTGTTAGTGATTTTCAACAATATAAAGGGCTGCTATTCTCCGTTACAGCCATTCTCCAGAAGCAACAATGGTGCAGAGATGCCAAGATGTGGAAGACCCGGAAACACATCAGAGCAGACTGGGCTTTTTGAGCGGGTTGGCTTAAAGAGACAGAAGCTAAATGAAGCATTTTGAGCAGAAGTTGAGGGGTAAAAAGTATTTTTTAACATTAAGGCATGTAAACATGTTCTAGTGGAAACCCAGAATACAATTATGAACCTGAAAATGAGCATAATATGTCCTCTTTAAATTTGTCCCTCTGATCTGTTCGGCTAACTTCTATTTGGACAGTTAAGGGTGTCAGTGCGCAGGCACACCCTTTCCAGCACCACTTCTGGTCAGCTCCAGTAAGTCATGGCTGGCTAAGTGCGCTAATTGCACACTGAAAATATCAACTCACTATCACTTTCTCTTATATCTGCATCCTGGTATTTCTTTCTCTGTGTCTTATACAGACACAAGTGTATTCATTGCATCAATTATATGTCCCTTTTAGAAGTGTACACACTGTCTTGTATGTGACCAGGACAGCACCTTTCCAGATTGTTTCTTTTTTCTGGACAAGAGTGTCATAGTCTTGGAGACAGCTAAAAACAAGGCTGCCCATTTTGAATAGTGTGAGTATGCATCTGTGTGTGTAATGTGTACAGTATTTGATAGTGTTTGGGGTGAGGGGGGCATGCCACTTTACCAGCTGGTTTTCTGTCAGTCACTGATCTCCCCCTGCTGTTAAAGCCCACAGTGACTCAGCGAGGAACCAATATGACAAAATACCGCACAGCAGGGGGTGGACTGATGAGAAGGTTGCACACTACATTAAAATAAGCCTTCCTGCAGACTGAACAGGCTGGATGCTAATGTCTCTCCTAAATCTTCAAAGCATCTCATTTCTACACTGTCAAAAGATACTCTCTTTCACATATCTAGTGACATGCTCCTGCAGCAAGGCTACTTTTGCTACTGGATTAAGAAAACACTCGATTGAGTTTGAGATTGCAATATTTTTGTGTGGCAATAATGCATCATTACATCACTTTTTTATTTCACAAATAATTCATATAATGTAATACACATTAAAGTTTAGGTAGCCTAACACTATCAATTGCGTTTTCAGTCCACAAGGTTTTGCTGCACTAAAAATAATTGAAGTGAGATGAAAACTAAGACTGAAAACTTTATCTTACAAGATGAAACAAAAGGTAATTAATTGTAATATATTGCAAAATATGTTATCGCAATACTAAGCATATAACAACACATTTAAAATCCCATTAATATTGTATTGTAGAGCCGTGATTCCAAAAGCTGCACTAATAAGACAAAAAGAAACCATGTCGTTCTCAAAGCATCTGCAAAGGCTGAAATACTCCGGCCAATTGTTCTACCAAGCAAATAGTGTCTCAGTGCTTCTGTGCTATTCAAATGTATTTCAATTAGGTAATATGCATATGTTTAGCGCAAAATTGGCCTCTTTCTATGCAAATGAGCCTAATTAAAAAAACAGTCCATTTCAAAGAGATCAGCACTAACAGCCACACAGTAACAATGACATTATTAGTGTCTTCAGAGAGTTGGTGGTATCTGAAGTACATTAATAAGAGGTGTCATGTCAAGACTTTTCATGGCAGCATCGTCATGCTAGACGTGCCTCTGCACCTTGTCAGGCAGGACCTTTACCTCGCAATTTTCTTTTATTTTGTTAGAGTTCTGTCTACTGTTTTGTTGCAAAGGCAACTTTTGGACTCACACAGCTAGGGGGTGAAAAGTCACTGAGCCAAAACCAAACATAGAAGGTCAAGGAAAATCATACCCTGAATAAAAGAGAAGTTAGCCTAGTCACAAATCTTTTTCTATTTTTACTGATATCATGATTCAGGGAAAATACTGAAAATCTATACATTACAGTTCAGACAGCCATCTCAACAGGCTGTGTACCCTGTCTGGTAAGTGTTCGCCTTCAAAGTAACAAGTGCAAAAACATTTGAAAATGCTCACAAAAAGTCTCCTCTCCTCTTATATTGAAGTGCCAGAGGGAAACATATATGCATGAGTGCGCTGAGTGGCCTAAAAATGGCATCAGAGGTTGTGTGATGTGACCTCTCCTGATAATATGCAAACAGATGTTGCTGGTTGGACTGTGTCCATCTGGCTAGAGGAGAGGAGAGGAGAAGATGAAAGGAGAGGAGAGATAAACAGCCCATACCTGCATTAAGTCATATTAGCCTAAACACTGATATTGGCAGTGCTTGTTAATTTGCTAAGTATAACCCACAAAGTGAAACGCCTGTGTTCTTTTCAAAGCTTTGATTTTTTTTTTTTTTTTTACAATTCTTTGTGCAGATTCTGCCTCTTACATCTAATGATAACCTCTCCAAATGATTTCAATACCAGCTGAGTTCCCTCCTGCTTCTATTCTGGTTTCAATACTCAATTCACAAACCAAAACAAGAGGAAACAATATCTGTCACCGTGAGTGATGGCGCTGTCTTCAAAGGCACAACTCAGAATGAAAGATATAGTCGACAATCCTTCATTTTTATCCTCCTGCTCATGAATAGAGGCCTCTTTGTTGAAATCCATGGGTGGTACTAACGCTTTATGAAAGGGAGTGAAAAGAATAAGAGCAGTGATGCTCTCCAGATTGAGATGGAGTCTCTCTCAAATCTGTCATTTATGCTAATTCTGCCGGCAGATCGTGTTCCTAATTAGGTCCGAATGAACAATTAGCTGATTAGGTTGAAGACGCAAAAAGAGCTGTCAATCAGAAAATAACCGAGAAGAGAGGAAGGACGGAGAGCGATTCAAGGAAATGGAACGAGATGACTGTCAATGTGACAAAACACCTGTGCAGATTCATGCAAAAAATGCACAAGTGAGAAAGCACCTAGAAGGTTGTGTGCTTAGATGTGGGCATGGGTGTGTATACCTTTCTGTGTGTGAGCGTCTGCTCACAAATACTCAATCTGCCCGTTATGCAACTGGTGCAACTGGACCACTACAGTCCATTTATGTCTCAAACAGTGAAACAGCACTTGGCACTTCATTTACCCACACAAGCGTGTAACAGGACCCGGCTCATGCTCCCAGAGCACCGCTAAAAAAAGAGAAAACACACCTTCTTCCTCAGAGTTTGAGTGCTCTCTGACTGACTGTGCAGGGTTAGAGACTCGAAGATGGGAATTCTCCATTAGCAGCGAGCGTCAGAGTGAGTAAACATATGCCGGGACATGTGGTGTCAGTACACATGCATTTTAAAGCCAGCTCTCACACATGCAGTCATTTTTACAGGCCTGGCCATCATGCAAATTGATCACAGTTAACATGTGGGCACAACATAACTAGGCAAACATCAGTGGAATGGAGACGCTGGTCAAAAATTTGTCCTAGCAGGAAGTCACAACGCGATTATGACGCAGACTGCCAGATGGTGACATTGTTTCCACTTCAATAATGGTGCATTCAGACCCTCTTACAAAACAGGAAATATGATATTACTATATATATGTAACACTTTTTTACACTGAAAACAAAAAGACAATTTATTTGTTTGGTTGTGAAATGTTTATGATTAGACGGCCACACTATGACTTAATTCGATACCCATTTTTAAAATATGAAAAAAATACTCTGTTTTAAGTAAAAGTCCTGCATTGAAAATGTTACTTTAGTAAAAGTAAGTATAATCAGGAAAAGGTACTTAAAGTATTAAAAGTAAAGGTACACAATGTTAAAAAAAATAATAATCTAAAAATAATACGAAGCAATACACCCCTAAATTTCAAAATTATAAGGAAAAATAGAAAAAGCATGGAAACAAGTTCAAGTGCTAGGATGCACATAAAGGCTGTCCAGCCAATAGTCAGGTAGCATCACTGAGGCTGGCGCAACTTTCATTTTGGAGCTTACGAGAACATTCCTTTAACATCTCAATGTTTACTGGGAAGCCTTTTTGTCAGGCTGCTGATTAATATATTTGCTTTAGTGCAATGTCCTTTAACATATACAGTAGCTCCATCTATTATCTTAAGCCGGCATACAGAGTGCTCTCCTAATGCCCTGTGAATCAATAACTTATTGATCAGTGCTCTTCGCCACACGGTGATTTTTTCACTGCCTTAACAAGGCTTATTAAGGTGAGGGTTCAAACTATGTGTGTATTTACTGTAAATTACTCTTGTGACTGCTGTTCTCTACCTATACAGCTTTTTATCAATCCTGTCTTATAAACTGCTCTTTTTACAGGCAGTCTTCAATGTTTGCTGTCAGTCAGGATGTAATTTTGTGACCTAATTTTAACAAATGTTACAAAAGAATGCAGATAGACCTGTACTTTAAGTACAAATAGAGATTTAGGTGTATGTGCAAAAGCTATGTACTACCTATAACAACAACATCAACATCCATCTAATCAATGTATCGCAGTTTAAGGCAGGCTTTTACACGTTAAGTCCCTTAAATCACTTGTGGTGGAGGCAGAAAACAGTCTAGCGTAGAAAGAGTTGGCTTCTTGGATAATCCCCTCATTGGCTCGAGCAATTTTTCAGCCCTCTCTTTGCCCTTCTGCTCTAAGCTGTGCAAAATCCTCCTTAAATGAGCAACTACAGTGGGAAGAAAGCTAGCTCCAAAATAGATTGTGTTGTTGTCTTTTGGGTTTGTCACAGAGGGAGCAAGCTTATCGATTCATTGTTTTCAGGAGATCTTTTTACCCCACAAAAACTTATAACATATATTTTTTAATTCCTTAAATGTCAGCTGTCAACTTTCTGTAACAAAAAGAAAGAACACAAGGACTGAACTGGAGACTTTTTTCACCCAAAAATGCACACATACACCACCTCTGTCAGTCAGTCTAAAGCCTGTATGGTCGGGTGCTCTACACTTTCAATGTGTATCACTCAACAGATATTAAAGAGCTTTTCAATTTATGCTTTGGTAAAAAGTCTTCTCCGATGTTACAAGACAATAACCACCAGCTAGCTTATTTAGTGACATTATATCAATGGTTTATCACAGAGGGGTCTGAGGACCCCTGAGGGAGTTCCAGCACATCCACCAAAATAAGAAATAGTACATTTTCACTATTTAATTAACAATAGAAAAGAGACCAATGTGAGTAAGAGTTATAAGCGTGAATATTCTGATCACAGATTTCACTTCCTCCATAGTTATCTCCTCAGGGGTAGCAGACAGCAATATAATTCTGGTCTAAATCATAGGTAACAACTAAAATCTTTTCAGATGAAGATCCCTAAAGTGAATTTTTTGTGACATGGGGATTAGGCGTTATTGCTGACATGTTAGACATGTTGTATAAATAGTTTTAAGGAAGTATTTCACTGATGAAATGAGAGTGTTAACATAAAACTAGGCCATCTATGCAGTTGAGAGATGCAAATACTTTGCAAATTGCTGCTACATGACCAGAGAAAACAGAGAAAAAGGACACCTTTGGTCAAGAGGTAGAAAACTTATATATACCAGAATGCCATACGCCTGATCAGACCATTAAACAAATCTGCTGGTCAATGACACAATTGGAACTTGCTTGTGTCAAACAATGACCATCGGCCGGATCTCACATTAAAGATAAGTACCCTAAAACATGCTCACGGAAACAATTGAGCAAGAAATATACACAGAGTAACAGAATAGTGGTTTGTATTTGATCAGCCCTGCTTAGTTTAACCATTCGATCTCTGTTTTACAGCTGAACACGGCACTGAAATGTATTTCTAAAAACCTTTTAGGAGAAAAACAGGTAGTGCAGTAACATAATCTTAATTTATATTCTATGAGCAGTGCATAGTTACTGTTTGGTTGGATTTTAGTGCAGCTTCAGGGAGAAACCTTTCACCATCCTTTCTCACATGCAAATGTACACTTTTCCATCAAATCCACTCACACTGAGGGATCATTATCTTTGGCACATTGCAGACACGGAGTCACAACGGGGTCATTATTGAGACACATGCTGGCGCACTCAGCTTGTCACTTCTCATTAAAGGGACTACAACCCCAATCTCTCAGTATTCATTGAATGAATGCATATTCGTTGACCTACCCTCCTTTGATGTAGTCCAGGAAGGTGACTTCAATGTCCACCAGGAATGACAGAAGCGTTACCTGTAAGCAATATGGCCACAATGAGCTTTGTGTCAGTGATGACTTTCAGGTGCTGCCCCTGATAGGACAGATACTTCTTATTTATTCTGACCTGCTCAATTACAAAATGAAATAGTAAGCAGTATAAAGACTTCAGTTTGTATTTCAAATCCAGCCCATACAGCTTTATGTATGAATGAGGGGAAAGAATGATTCAAGTTTGATGAATATTTACTCACCGTTCCAGAGTTGAGGTATTTTTTCTTCCTCCCTTTTTTCTTTGGATTTATCACCTAAAAGAGACAAAATTATCTGTGATTTTCACATTCATTCATTCTTCAATCCAGACCTTTATTTGTGTTATAAACTGCAAGACTGGGTTTTAAGGACTGCTCCAGAATTGGCACCTCCTGAGGGAAATATCTGGCTCTTTTGCTGCAAATTGCTTCACTGCGTTTAACAGCTAGCTGATAACTTTGTATGCTGTTTGGTTCTTGGCAGGCAGAGTGGGTTATCAGAGCTTTTTTACTGTAAACAGCTGCCACCTGCTGTTTTTTTAAAATGACCAAGATGAGAGCAATAAGACATGCAACGCAATAAAGTTGTGCCGGAAAATCTGAAATCTGTATATTTATATGTGGTAGCTGAAGTCATATAAAATATAGTTTGTACACCACCCTCTCACTCTCCATCCTCGAAACCAGCAGCCACTATGAATATATGCCTTTGAGAAATGCACTTAAAGCACAACATATCAAGAGTTGCAGCTAAATCCAGCTGTGGATTACAGCTCTAAACTGAGTGGTTTGTCTTCATGAATATGTAACAGCACACAAAGTGAGTGTGCAGTCAACCTTGACTGGATGGATTATGATTCCTACACATCTAAACAAGCCTTACTGTGCTTTGAGAAACTGTTGTTATTGTCAACAGATTATAAGAGAGACATTTTTTTTTGTCCGTGGGCCTTAATTAATTCCCTCTCACAACCTGAGCTCATCAAAACATACAATTGCTCCTGTGATGTGGGGACAGCCAGAAAACAGACCCGAAACTCCTTTTGAATCCCAAACACTGCAGCCGAGCTTTATGGTCTAATTAAACTGTAGCAAGGTTAAACCGAAAGAGAGGACCTCAAGGAAACAACATACAAATGTGTGGATTTATGCATTTCTCCTTGGTTCACTGCAATAGGTACACACAAGGACACGTCTGCCTCTGGAGACGAGGTGCAATGATTGAAATGTGGTTGTAACACAAAACACACACACACACACACAGATAGACATACAAACACACACAAACCATTTTGCAATGTCCCTTTTCATAACTCATGATACATATGTTGACGTAATAATTATATTAATAATAATTACATTTTACGTATAGGCAACTTTCAAACCACGCAAGGACACCTTATAATACACAGTAACAAACAAGCAGCAATGCATCAATAGATCATAAAGTCAAACAATCATTGATATGCAGGTCTTTGGCAATGCAAAGCCATCCTCTCTTTAAGTTGGAGACCAGGGTCAGAAACCACAAAATCACTTTGCGTGTGTGTGTATGTGTGTCTTTCTATCCATTTGCTGTTCCTCACATACTTGTCAATGTGCCTGTGTGTGCACCTTTGTTCACATCTGAGCGCTATTAGGCAAACAGCAGCTGTTTAAAATGACAGTCCCCTGTGTGCTCTCCCCTCTCTGTGTGACGCTCTGTTAATCAAGAAGTGTTGACTCTTTCTAGGCGAAGATAAGCCAGCGATCCATCATAACTGTCTGTCAATGTGTGTGCATGTGTGTGTGTGTATGTGTGTGTGTGTGTGTGTGTGTGGATGAGAGAGAAAGTCAGAAATAAGACTTTGGTTGGCATTAACTAAATCTAATGAGAGCACAATCATTTTCATCACTGAATTTTTTTTTTCTCAAAAAAAAAATAAAATAAATTAGAATATTTCAGTCAGACACCGCATGTTTAAGGTGGGATTGTAAATATATTTTTCCACAATTCTCCATACATTTTAGCATATTTTCTGACTCAGCCAATAATACCATAAAACACACCAAATCACTGACGGGACTGTCTGCAGTCCAGATGCATTTTGGGTTATGTGAGCACCAGGTTTTGACATGGTATGGAATGAAGGCCACTTTAGTTTCCGCATCCAAGTGAGTCCAAGTCCCTCCTTTGGTCAATGTGTTGTAAATGTTGTCATCCACCCATGCACATGGAAGTCTGCAAGTGGCCCATTTTTTTTGACTGCATGGATTGTACACATAACAAGAGTGGACACTGCTCCAATTTCTTGTTTGCCAGTCCAGTCCGAAACACTGCAGCGCCACAGTGAAGTGACTTCTGAGTTGTATATATGACCGACGTTCACTCTGGACCCAGCAGCATCTTCCTAGTTTCAGTTTCACCCAGTGTCAGCATTAACAGTACATTAAACTGACCTCCTGACCCTCCTGTTAACTGCCTGGGGTGGATGCAGACCCTTAACTGTAATATAAATAGTGCGCCTCAATGTGACCGCAGCTGTCTGTGTACGTCCAGTGTCGAAGAACGTCCAAGCCTTAATGCATAGATTAATAAAAATGTTCTGCTTAACTTAAGGTCTCTCTTCAAAGCCTGACTTCAATAATAATAATATATATTTTTTTGTATGTTGGGAAGTACGGGGGGGGGGGTTCAATCATTGTTTTATTTTGTTGGGAAGCTCAGACCTGAAATGGCAGATCAGTTTTACCATGATTTAACTTCAGTAGAACAAATTCCAGATGGAGAACCCAGTGGTATCATTAGTCCAATTACTGTGTGTCTGAGTGACCTGCTGAATCTGAACTGGTCTGGAGATGATGCAGCCTCACACACCTACACATACACAGACTCACCTCGTAGACGTTGAACTGGCTCTGCCCTCTGGATAGTTCTCTGTAGCTGGTGCTGAACTCTCCGATAAAGTCATGACTACAGAGAGGAGCGAGGAAGACACAAAGAACAAAAAGAATACATCAAAACAACAGTAGTGCTTGACAATAGATTCTGCTTGATTATTTAAGATAGCACTCCCAGACCACAAGGTCTGTCCCAACTAACGTAACTTAAAGCGAGAGCACTGATGATGGAGCTTCTGTAAGTGAATATTAAAGCTAATCAAGCATGAAAACATCAAACCTTTCACAAACAATGGTTAAAAGTATCACTTAAGCTCAGTTCAACTAAACAGCCTGTTACAAACTGTCATCATTTCTCAGACATAACACCAAAATATTGCTGTGTTCGTTCTATGACAGAAAATCTAAATTGATTGCAAAGCGTAAAGAAGAGAGAAATAAATCTCTTTTCAACTACAGCTTGACTAATGTCACTCGTCTTTCTTTCTGTTTGACTGTCAGCAGCCAGAATCCAAAGCAGTCAATATGTGACTATCCTGCACCCAGCTTTTTGTTCTGTTCAAGTACTTGTTATTTTTGTCAAACTACTTAGGTGGGTGTTCAGACTGAAAACAGCCCTGCTTTAAAAGATCACAAAGGGAGTTGCTTTAAGCACAATGACAATTCAAATCTGATCCAGAATGTCCTGTTAGAGTAATAAATCTACAAGTCTGAAGAGTTATCAGATGTGCAAAAGTTGAGCGGAGGTTTACAACCCAATGAGACAAGATCGAACAGCTCTGTAAAATTATCTGGATGTTAATCACAAGTTCAATAACGAATCAGATTCAAACTATATTCTAACATAATTCCAGCTAGCTGACATAAATGGAGGGAGAGAAAGAACGCAAGGAGAAAATTAAATATGATGGTAAACAAAACATGACAAATCGCCGGATATTAGAGCTATGTTAAGTAAATAGCTAGAGAAAATAAATTTGATGTTATAGTACACTCCATGAAACATTATCCACAGTCATTTCATTAAACAACAAAATTCGAAGACTTTTCCAAAACCTTTGAGGATTTTACTAATTCCATGACTTTTCCAGGCCTGGGAAACAAGATTATGGAACTCCACGACTTCAGAAACCCTGCAAATTTACTTGAATTACTGGGCTGTGTGTGTTTTTAATGCAGTGCTGTCGTTTGTCTTAACATGCAACAAACAGCAGAGGTGTGGAGCCAGATTCAAAACATGATTCGTCCCCGGAAAATGTCACGATATGTTTGTTCAGGCTATATTTTACAGGGTTGTATGATTGTTAAATTACAAACATAAAATAAAAGAGATTAACTACCTGCCATCTCTGTCCCAGTCGTACACTTCGACCTTGATTGTTCTGTAGGGAGAAACACAAGATGATGATCAGATTAAAAAGACAGATTTCTTTTCTTTTCCTGCAGTATGAGTTTACTGGTCTTTCTCCTAATGCACATTTGTTTTTTAGATTTATTGAGGCATTGTGAACAATAGCTGCAACATGTAACATACATAAAAAATTAAAGGTGATGTTGCTCGACATTTGCAATTAAAAAAAAAAACAAATGTTTTTCTCCAGAACAAATAAACTGACTTTTTATAATTATATTCAATGTACTAAAAGACTGTCTTCTATACTTGATAATCATAAGGTATACACAGATGTAGGGTCTTAACGCCTAATCAGAGGAATACTTATTTCTTTTCCCATTGTTGTCATGGAGGCAGTAAAAAGAGGCAGATCCATTCTGTAGCTTATCTTTATTCCAACACACCGTCTGCCTGTCAGTGTATTTGCCTCGGGTAATGTGCTCTCCTCATCTCCAAATACATCTATTTCTGCATCCTATTATAGCTTCCAAGGAAATATGGGGGAGAAAAAAACAGGATAGTCTGAAAGAGGCAGATATGTTGTCAGTCCATCTACCAATATCTTCAACAGGAGGGTCATTTCTCTCTGACAAAGGCAGGAGAATGATACGTCAAGAGCGAGAGGGGTGAGGCAAATGGATAATAGAACAGAGACTGAATTAAAACGGAGCAAAAGGCAGGAGGGTGTGAAAACAACTCAAACTGAATAAAAGTCAGCCGGAGTGCTAATACAGTCGGTTTTTAGTCATAGTTAGGGGGTAACGTGAGGGCAGAGTCAGCGAGGGGGAAACCAGAACTTTCCACCAGCCTGTAAATGCTGGGAAAGTGTGGTTTTAAACTCACATAAGAGACACTATAACATTTAAATAAAAATGATTCAATAAATGTAACAATAATATTACCTACAACAGCACTAATGTTACTCAACACCATTAGCTTATGTTTTGACAATGTGCTATAACATTACCATGCAGAGATTTGCTAAATCAAGAACTAAAGGGCCTTAGAGGCCCCAAGCTTTTATGTGTTGTAATTTTTAAATTCTTTATCTAATTTTATTATATTTACATTTTAAAAAAATGTAAATGCACCCGAGTTAGCTGGGGAGCTAATTTTCATCAGTAGTCCCTTGCCTGATGTTAAGAGGTATCTTAAAATAATAAAACAATGTGAATGTACAGTATGTACAATGGTTAAGACAAACAACATTAAGATAAAAAGGCCAACAATATAGTTTAACATGCACAAGTTAAGAATATACAACACAATTTAACTATTTGAGTGGATAAAACCCACATAGCAGATGATGCAGGCACAGTGTGAGTATAATCATTTATTTAGTGGCTTAACAATCAAAAACAATGTTTGGATAAAGTGATATATAATTTTTGTTTAACCACAAACAGCCCCAAAATTGCCATCACCAAACCCACCAGACTCCGTACAAATAAACAGTAATTTTAGCATGTATAGAGACAGCATACTTTCCACATGTAACTGAGTAAATTAAGGGTTTATTTTAAACTGACCAGAGTTGATGATTGTAGGAACAGTGGGAAGAAGAGTGGGCTTTCCCTTAAATACTGACTGTTTTCTATTCTCTTTCAGTCAGTTGAGTTTGTTTTGTCCGCCAGCAGTCAGTAAAGACGGCTCAAACTTGACTGTATATAGATTGTGAGCAGAAAGTAGCCTTTCACGAGTCTTGTGTGACTTTCTTCTGAACTTACTGTAATTGCTTAAGAGCTTGGACAGCTTTCTGAAACAAACTGCACCTAATTCAAAACCTGAGCCAAAAATGCACTCTTACATCCTCTTCATCTTTCAGTATGAGAAGAAGTGGAAATACAAAGCATCATTAATGTGCCTCAGAGCTACTTAGAGAACCAGATGCACATTAGAGGAAAGGAAGCAATAAAAGTGAGGAGTGGCTCATGGTGATGGGATGAACATGTCTCCTGGTCGGCTGAACACTTTCTCCTCCAGAGAAAGCGGTGTCTGTGCAGAGCTGTCTGCTTAATGCGGGTGCACATGCATGTGTTTATGTGCGTTATTAAGTCAGTGTTACGCCGTTTCTCGGTAGGAAACATCCCTCTCTGAGCTTTGATTAGGTATCAGGAAATTGACAATATCTTTGTTTGTTAATCTTGTGGTCTCCCTGCATGTATGTGTGTGTATGCCTGAGTGTGTGTGCTTGTCTGTGTGTAAGAGAGAAAGTGAGTTAACACGGACCCATCAGAGCACCTATCAGCAGAGTGACACAGCTCTCTATTGTTTGCCAGCTTGAGCTCCTCCTTATCTCCTCTCCCAGGCTGCAGAGAGACTGATTCAGTGTGTGTGTGTGTGTGTGTGTGTGTGTGTGTGTGTGTGTCTGTGTGTGTGTGTGTGTGTGTGTGTGTTTGTTTGTGTATGTGTGTGTGCTGTATGTGCAGTCCACTGTGAGTTTCCTGAGTCCCACATTGATAAGACTTGACTCCACTAATAAGCTCATTGGACCAAACTTCAGATCAATGCTGCTGTCTGCTAGCTGAGCGAAGCTAAAACATATTATCTGTTCCTTAGTGCCCTTTTTTTCACCACACAGCTGCTGTCGACACCAGAGGTGGATCCCAAGCGCATGACTGACATAAAACAGACACACAAAGTTTTAAACAGGCGCACTTCTTTTGCAGTATTTTGCAGTAACTTTCAATATGTTTCCTTGAAAGTATCAATTTACTGCCAATCCTTTAACAATAAGATAGATGTTTCTAATGGCAATTCTATCAGCCATAATGGCAGCATCTATTAGCGAGACTCCACTGACAGCTCCTACGTCCTTGGCAGCCCCTGGATCAGCACAAAAGACAGTGGCCTTCTCTCATTTAAGTTGCCATAATAGCCACCCTGAGCAAGAAAGAAGCACAAGGATGCTACAGACTCTGGGTTAATCTACGGATCGTCTTTAAATGTTATGTTCAAGTTATTTTCAGTCAGATAAAATCACCACTGACCTGAGCCACTACCAGTCATATCCTAGCATGCTCCCACTGATCACTGCCATTGCTGCTTGCCATTTAGACAAACATCCTTCCTCGTTTTTATATATGTTTGCAAGATGTTTTATCGAGCTGAGTCATTAACTCCTGCCTCCAGTCAAATACACATTGCTTCCAGTTTTTCAAATTAGTTCGTTTTAACACAGATTCATCTCCTATTTATTTCTCCTGCTTTCTAATGACCTGCGAAACAGCCAAGCAATCACGTACCAAGAAAAAGCAATTATGAACACGGACCTGTTAAAGCAAACAGAGAAGCTGTGTGCTTGTTTCCAGGATGACACTTGTTGTTGTGGTACCAAAATAAATGCAGAGAAACGGTAAAGCTGACTTAACCAATAATTTATTGCTTTTCTGGCTCTTTGTTCATGTAAATGTCATATGACAGGTGGATAAAAGCAGTATGGCCCTTCACACTGACAACTAGTCAATGAAGTATAAACTAGACCACCAGAAAATAATGTTACTTATCTAACGAAAGGCTAGTGAGGTATAGCTCTGAATGCATCACTACAGAGATGAAACCACTTTGCTGCTGTGTAGAACTGTGTTCCTACACATATATTTCTATATTTTTACACTAATATTTCTAAAATTCATGTGGAGATTTTTCAGACCATATTTAGCATCTGACAATTTATCTATTGTGGTCGATTAGATAACATTTTCTGCAGAAAGCTTTACATTTGATCTGTCCTATCCTTTAAAGGCTAAAACCCCCCAAAAATAATCTCCAAAAAAAAAGAAAAAAAGTCATTGTCAGTGTCTGTACAGCCTTGTTTTGGTCGCAGATGTCCAGATTAAGTAGTTATAAGGCACTCGGGACAGAGCTGTTTTGCAGGTAGTGATGCACAAGCATAGAGGCTACTCTTGCACGCCTTAGCTCTTGCTTTGCCTTTAGAAAACAAATTAGGGACAATGGTCTGGAAACACATATTTGGGGAAATTCCCTTTTTTTCCTGTTATCCTAAACCTGGAGATTTTTAAAATCAAATTCCATACTGCATTGGAATCGTGTTAGAAGGAGACAATTTATTACATCCATTAAAATGTATGACAGTATTGGCTTAGATTAAATAATCCTTATAAAAAAACAAGACAGCTGCAAAAACTCTCCAGGGGAAAACCTGATAGCAAAATCATACATCCACGCTTTGTTTTCCAGGAAAAAATATGCAATATATTTCTGCCAAATCATCTTTGTCCTCCTGCTGAAACTGCCAAATAAAATAAGAAATCTACTTAGTGGTGAAAGCACCTTCATACATTTTTCATTCCAACTGTATGTTATTTATTGAGTGCTGTCTTCCATAAAGCCTTACAAAATATAGTGTTTCACAACGATAGCCCACAGGGAAAACATAACCCAGCTACACACAGTGATACACAACTTTCAAAAAAAAAAATCATTTTCTTATTATCTTATTACTTTTTCCAGTGCATGCTGAACAATAAAAGCCCACATAAGTATTGGATGCACACAGTGTCTGCAGGCTTAGTGTTCATATCCCAGTAAGCCTGAACACACGTTATGCAGACAAAGGTAAAAATGAATGAGTATAAGATGTTTATGTGGTCCAGTACTGTCTTTAATATTTGGGTTTCTCATCCAAAAATGAAAAAATAAAACATTTCTAAAATGTGCAGAGAAAGGCCTCTTTAGTGAGCCCCAGTCAGCAGTGTTATAGTCTGTGTCAAGCAGCCTGAAGAGGCCATTATACCCTTTTTCCACCAAAATAAGCCAGTGAATGTTTTGTTTGTTTTTTTTAATGCAGGGAAATCCATTAAGATACGTGATAGAAAATGTGTGCCTTGCTGTTTTGTTTTGTTTTTTTTTTAATATATATATCATTTAGACCTGGGTAATATATCAATATTATATCAATATCATGATATGAGACTAGATATTGTCTAAGATTTTGGATTTTGTCTGGTTTTAAGGGATGAAGTGGAAAAGGGGCTTAAAATACTGCAAGAACATCATATCACCAGAGTTGCCTATCTTACCTTGTATGGCATTTTCTGTACGATTGAAACTGAAAATAACTACCTGTTGATTCAGATGTTCGTAATTTTCTGGAGATGCCATAATATTTAGTATCTAAAAAAGGTCTTACCTGTCATAATCACCATTGCAAAGAGCCCGGACAGGGATTTTAAAGGCCTGCCACACTGGGTTCAATGTGTTCTTCACCACCTCTGTCTTGTGGCAGATGGTAAACCTGAGCAAGAGTAAAATAAAGAGAGAGAGGAGAAAAATAAGATTTGAGGGGAAAGAGAAAAGGGGGGTGGACTTAAAGAGGAGACTTTTCACTGACTTAGAGTAAAAAGGGAGGGTTGTGAGAGCTTGACTACCTCCCTGACACACACATGTACAAAAATACACACATAAACACACACTGCAAAGAGGTAATTTCATTAGTCTCTTGGCTAGCAGGTGGACTTCGTATCTTTTGCCCTCAGAGCACAAGGTCTTATCTGTATTGTCACACACTGCAGGATGGAACAGAGAGTGTTGGATCATATACTCACACAAACATACACACACTCTATGTGAACATACCACAGCATTGCACTTCAAAGCTTACACACACACACGTCATACACAAACACTTCCACATGTAATTCACACATGCTTAAACAGGCATAAAGGCTTTGAATCAGAGGCAAAAATCAATGAAGCCAATTTCCTTTGGATGCAGGAAAGGAGTTAACCAAACATGAAAGGTAATAAGAAGAGACAGAGGGGGAGGGAAGGAGGAAGAGGAAGGGGACTCACGTGCCGTCCTCATTGCTCCTGTAGAAGACCAGGAAGGGATCGGACTTGCCGAAGAAATCCTTTTTGTCCAACTTGTTCCCA
This sequence comes from Plectropomus leopardus, assembly GCF_026936395.1. Taxonomy (NCBI): domain Eukaryota; kingdom Metazoa; phylum Chordata; class Actinopteri; order Perciformes; family Serranidae; genus Plectropomus; species Plectropomus leopardus. The sequence goes on along the minus strand of NC_142197.1, from coordinate 16,826,427 downwards.
CAGAACTGCATCATCACTGATTCCTGAAGAGTAGAGACAGAAAAAACTTAATAAAATGCTTATGGAAAGCATATTGTTTGTACACTGTACATGCACATTTCCAAGTAGTGGTAGTCTTAGTAGTCATTTATTTTATGAATAAGACACAAAAAACATGGGAATAGAGAGTCCAGGTTGAAAGAGACTGAACTTGACCTTTGAGAAGCCGAAATCAGAGAATTTTGACTCTTTTTTTCTTTAATAAATTCTTAAACCGATTAATCAATTATCAAACTTGTTGCTGATTAATTTCTTAGTTGATGACTAATCCATTGATGGTTGCACCTGATTATAAATAAAAAAAGATATAAAAGATATTCTCTTTTTTACCATTTGATAAGGAAAATGAAACACTTTAAATGTCCTTTTACACTACATTTTATTTATTTTGCTCACTGTATCATTCATTAACATTTTCAGCCATATTTGCAACTCATCTGATAAAATTTTGTTTTATTTGTGGGTGTTGCAGTCTGCTACACAAATGCCATCAGCTGCTTTTAATGCTTTTTTAAGTATTATGGTGGGATTCTGTGTTTCTCTAAGGTTTAATTATAATCATTATTAATATTTAAAGAAAGGGCCATAGCCTCTTGTGCTTTTTAAACTTCTTCTTATGTCTGTCGACAGACACACAAAGTGTATATTCAAAATTTAAATCTGTATTCCCACAGCTATTGTGCCCTTAATTCAAACCAAGACAAAGCAGAAATAGACATAAAAAAAAGATAAAGAAACAGAGCAGTCACTGGAAAACTTTTCAAGAAGTGTACATGCATCCTCACCCTGCAGTTGTTCAGCTCCTCAGCTTTCACAATAATGGTCCCGCATTTCTTCCCTTGAATGCCTCTGTATGCACAGCAAAAAGACACAACACAGCAAAGGGTTAAAAGATCGCACTCACATGGTTAATGTATTTTGGGATGACCAGGTTGTTTATGCTACATGTATCCTTCCTCCTCTACATCTGTTTCCTGTACTTGAGGCCAAGGTCATGTTTGCATTGTAGAGACAGCGTCTCATATTTACCAACCAGAATTACAATCTCGACATCGGAACAGTGTGTACAATTAGAGGTCATTAACAGCATCAAGCATGTTTGATAGCAGCTGGACTCGGTCCACACACCACGCAGAGGAGGACCCAGGCTGGAGGGTGACATTCTCAGAATGGGACCCTGCATGTACTAAATCTGAAAATAGTCCCATCCAAAACTGACCTTGCCCAGCTTCTCTGTCAACTCTAGGAAAAGTCCTGATAGTCCATACCAAACTTCTGTGTATGTTAACAGGATAACATACACTAAAAAATCACACAGACATCAATGTTTTTATTAAGAAAAAGAAAGTCTTAAGAAGAGCTTTAAAAAGCAGTGATAGAGAAAGCTAACGCAATCTCAGCAATTTGGGGGCTGCACTGCAAAAACTCGATACCCCTTAAGGCCGTCAGTGAGCATCTGCCACCCTAGTTGCTGTGGTGTGTCCCACATCGTTGGCCCTCGTCACCTTTTTTAAAGCCGATTCAGCATGTTGAATGGCATCTGAGACAGCAGAGCCCATCTGTGAATGTTATTAATATTTGTTCAGCTCAGCTCACAATAAGAGAAATAAGTGAGGAAAAGTAAACAAAGAGCTAAACTCATGAGAGAGCGGGACTGAAGCAAACTACAAGGTAAGATTGCTTAAATTTAGCCGTTGAGCTCTTGAGCAAAAATGTTTCCTGTTTGTGTTATTATTCACAGGCGCACAGTAAATATGCTTTGTTTACAAAGGTTTAAAGTACAAGGTAGATTTATTGTCATTTTTCTTAAATGTGGTTTAAGAAGAAATTTAATTAAAGTTGACCCTAAATCCTGCTTAAAATCCTTGAAGGTCAACAATAAATCAATGTGCACATGAACATAGAGCCAATGCAGGAAGGCCAAAATTTGTTTTTGTTTTATGTTTTAATAAACCTTATTACTACTATTGGGTACTCCAAGAAATGACACGTGGACGTCTTTGCACATGCACTTTACACTGTCAGTGATGGTTCACACTGGTTGACCACAGGAAATCAGAAACGACTGAGATTCTTTCCAAAGACATCATCACAGTCTGATCAGTGTTGTGACATTTTTCAGTGATTGCAGCGGACTGCATGCTGGGCAAGGGGTGAAAAGGTGAAAATTTGTACCCGTTTCCACAAAACATTTCCTTTGTCATGTTATCACCACTACTGTAAATCTGATAACTGACACAGCATAAGGGATGAAAAATGAGGGGAAAAAAAAGTCCGGGACAGTTTAAACACTGCAGTGAAGCCGCCGGCCGCCCACGACTCCACTGTGACATTTTCACTTCATTTCCTTCAGAATGTGGCCTCAGATGACATTTCTCCACTCTGCCTATACCCTCTTCAGACTTACTGATCTGTATGTTTATGTCTTCTACATTTGTTTCCAGCTGTTTGACTTAGGTCGAAAAGTGTGAAAGCACATTATGAGGTAAGACTGACTGGAAATGTCAAATTTATGAGCACATGTTTTAACTCAGGTCAGGAACAGGAACAAACCTCATGGAAAGTTTTACTACTTTACTGAGCCTAAAAACATTTTCAAGATACAAAAGGAGCACTGTTGAGCCTGACGTACACTTGTTAATCTTGTGGTGACACTGCATTTGTGTGTGTGTGTGTGTGTGTGTGTGTGTGTGTGTAGGGGGGACCGCTGCAGCTTTGGTAAAGGTGTGGATAGGAAATGTGATGTGTCACTTCCAGCACGTCCTCCTCCTCCCACACAAATACATGGACCTGTGACTGTTTTACTGTCAAACTGCAAATGTTATTTTCAGTCTGTTAGTAGGTCAACAAAGGCAGACAGTTTCTGACATTCATCCTCCCCCCTTAAACAAGTCATACATTTATGCTGTATAGACCCCTTTCATATTACACAGCCATTTTAACCCTGTTCAAATATCCATAAGCATGAAATATTTTAAAACTTTACCTATATTTTTTTTTTCATGTACCGGTTTTGTCTACCTGTGAAGGATTAGTTAGTACAATACTTCATTCTGTTTTGAACATTGGTGATGAAATTTAAACTGAGAACTATTATAATATATTATGTATATTATAAATATTATAAAACTTCCTAAATATGTTCAAATCCTTGTTTTCACGTGCAAAGTGTAATTTGTGTATCAATACTCCAAGAATACAGTGACAGTAGTGTATCTGAATGACAATTCTCAGACCAGAATGAGTGTTTAAAGTCCCACTGATGTGAAAGTTAAAGTGTCTTTAGCTTTTGTACTGTGATGCATTTCCAACAGAAATGGAATATTTGAGCAGCGTACAGTTACAAAAGGTATTTAATTAAATTCTTCACTATTGAAAGCACCACTAAAAAGTGGGCGATCTTAGATTTAAGTGCGATATAAACCTACAGTTAAGTCCACTGCTGAGCGAACTGTTCGCTTCAAAAACATCTCCCTAGTGAGATCACACTTCTCTTCCCCTCTCTTTTAATACTCCTTTGTTAGCTATTGCGACCCACAAGTGAAGAAGTTTGATTTTATATAGTTGGTGTGGCTAGCAAGTGGACCAAAGTTTCATTTGATTAGATTAACCTTTTTTAAGGTTAAGATAGTTTTACAGACAGCGAAAAGACAGGAATTCTGATGTAAAAATAGTCTAATACTGACATTTTATATATGAAAGCTAAATTAGTTAAATCATCAATTATCACAGACACAGGATTAAAAATCAGAAGATGTATTTTTCATTTAATTTATTCCATGAACAATTTTTCATGAGGAGTAATGGGCGACATTCAGAACGTATCTTTGTTTCAGAGTCTGTGCCAGCATTGTCTGTACATGGTTCTTTACACACAGGTGACAGTTAAAACAGACCAGTTTGTCTCTTGTCCATTTAAACAGACCAGTTTGTCTCTTGTCCATTTAAACAGACCAGTTTCAACCAAAAATTGTTTTTTGTTTGTTTGTTTCAAGACTTGTTTGGGTTTTTCATATTTAAATGATCATGAACCCCTCTTGGCTGATGCTAACAGCATGAGTAGTGCTAACAATGGCAACAGTGGTGACAGAGCCACTGGTGTTAACTTGTGGGTGAAAGGGTTTTGATTTAATTCAATATTTATGGACGCTATGTTACTGTGAAAACAACATCCCCAATATCAGCAGTAATCACTGTATGAGCACGGTGCAAAACTAGCAGGTAGGATAAGCACTTGCACTAACATGCACAGGCAGCGACTTACCACAACAAAAAACAGAGAAGCTCGAATAACAACACACACAGAGGCAGCATGACTTATTCTCTGTTCAGGATGCCATTGTACCATAAAATCTTTACCTAGCTGCTACATTATTGCTCTGCATGTCACATACAGAACCGTCCAGCCATGCTATCCATTTATGAGAGGATGAGCAGGATAACATTATTTAACTTGACATTTAAGAGGTCTTGCAATCTGACAAAGGGGCCTGTTGTTTGATGAGCTTGGCTCTGAAAGACCCACCTGGCACAAATCCACTCAGGCAGTCATTTAAACAGCCCAGGATTGGGGTTGAGGACCTCTGCATGAATGTAATTCAAGTCTCATTTTACACCGGCACTGGGAACTGGGGGAAAAGTGCCTCTGAAAGGGCAGACAAAATGAAATAGATCTTGGCCTTTTTTTTCACCCTTTTCCTCACAAATCTGATGATGAGAAGGAAAACTAAAATAGCACCATGGGGAGAGAGAAGACTTTTGTCTCTTTCTCATTTCCTTTTATTTGCAGACAGCATGGAGATAGGGTTTTGTAAGCATAATGTGGGTAGAATGATTAAATGATATTCAGAGGAGGGCTGTCTGGACTAATTATGACTGAGCAGGTGAGAAAATGCAAAGAATGATAAAAAAAAGTGAGGTAGACTATATTCATCTGCCTAAAGCAGCATATATAATCAAAGTAGGGCAAAAAAAATCAATATGGCATACTGATATAATTTGTCCAGGAAATATCAGTAAAACACTAACACCAATTATTTATGTCTTTAAGTAGTAGGAATCACACTTTGTAATGATACAGCGTTACTTAAAGATTTGCCTGTTTTTCACTGCTGTGGGTGAAATTGTGGTTCATTAACATTCTCCCATAAAATATTTTACCATCCAGATGGAAGTACTAATGTGCATGAACCAAATAAATAAAACTCATCTCTTCTGTTTCTCTTTCACTAATGATACCCAGAGAGAGCTTTACTGAGAACAAACTCTGAATGAAGACAATGCAGTGCCACAGACACATCCATAGAATCTAAACCAAAAACCGGAGAATATTTCTGATGTCTTGAAGCCCACTGTCACATCTACTGCACATGCATAAAACCAATTAACTGCAAATCACAAGTTAGAGTTGTGTGTGAGATGCAGGGGTGAATAAGACATATGTAACTGCAAATTACAGCACTTATTTTGCACTTGACTCTCCAGCCGCTTCATCTCATACGACCAATTTAAAAAAATCATTTTACAGTTCTCTCATGTTTAAGTGAGGATGTCTTTGACATGCTCTTCTGCTTTTCCTTTTTTGATCTATCTTTGGTTTATGAGAAGCATAAAAAGTTGTTGACAAACACTGCGATTAACAATGAAAGCAAAAAATGGACACATAAAGACAGAGCTAATTGAAAATAATGAGCTGCTTGGGTTGTCGGTGTACCAGCCATAAAAAATTACAGACAACCTTCAATTTTGTTTTAAAAACATAGTAACTCTGGAGGATATCCACTTGTTTTGACTTATTCTAACTGCTAAAGCCTCAAATTAACTTCAGATAAGCTTTTGAATACGTTTTTGCTTTAGAGATCAGGTGCGCTCAGTGTTGTATGGCCTTAAGCTTTCTTCTTATGTGTGCATGCAGTGTATATATGTACACGGATTTAGCTATTTTTTACATGTGCAGCAATTTGTGTCCTCTTGTGCATATATATTGATTTATGTTAAGTATATAGGGTTATGCATGTTTATATATAATTTGGAAGCTGGCTGATGATATTTGCATGCACAATATACCATGGATCAGTTTCATTTACACTGTCTGTATATGTGTGTTCTTTTCTGTCAACATGAACTAATAAAAAGTACATTTTTGCACAGAGAAATGATGGTGGATTCTGTCCCCCATCACTTATAATGACGAAAGGGACATTTCAATGGTCTATATGAGCAGAACTAATGATCGCAGTTTAAAAAACCTGTTTCAGTGTTCACATAGGCACCTCATGGTAGTTTTAAAACAGACTTGAAAAATTGTGAAGAGAGAGTTCAGTGTGTTTCTGTGTCTTCCAGTTTTTAAGGAGTACAGTAAAGACTTTGCAAAACTATCTCCATCTCTTTTTTGTATTGCTTCTCACCCTCTCAGTCTCAATCATGTCATCTCACAACAATAATATGCAGGGAGAAAGAGTTAAAGACACACACACACACACACACACACACACACACACACACACACACACACACACACACACCAGACAAGCGACCATGATCCACGTCGCCATGACAACTCTGCTGAGCCGGGGCCCCCACTGAGAGATATCGAATGGGATTCCTCTGCTCGTTATTTCTTCAAATGCCTGCTCTCGCTCCTCTATTTTTCAGAGCAGCGGCCATTATTCTGTCTGAGAGATTGGCCTTATAATGACACGTAGGTGGCAGCTGACAGGATTGCACAGATTCTGGATGAATAATGTATTTCACAGTTTAGCCTTACAAACACGTGTACACATGCAGACACAATACGTGGCAAAAACAAGAAGAATCAGCTCAAAGCCTGAAACTGAAGAAAAATTCAGGCAATACAAAGCTGCTTTCTAAACTGTGTACTGCAATCTATGTGTATGTGTTTAACTGCCTCTGGGGAAATTAGTTTTCTATCTCAGAAAAGAAACATCATGACAACACATATGTAGTGGCAGCACATAGTTGAGCTGCAATTCGTGTTGTAAAAAATATCAATTTATCAATACAGATTGATTCTCATTCATTCATTCACTCATTTTTTGCAGTATCCATATGGGTGTGTAATCTTTTTATTTAAAAAAAAATAAAATAAAATTGTATGCCCTCAATGTATCGTGAAACCGTCTAATATTGATCACAGGTTACTGATTTGAATAAAATCGAAATCATACCATGGCAGACTCTGTGTAATCATAAAATATCAAATCATTCTCCAAGAATCGATAAAATAAAATATTGCAATGTCAATAGTGATTTACAACCTGACTAGCTCTAGTCACTGAGTATTTTTGTTATTTACTGAAATCAACAGCAGCACTGGTGCACAGTGCTTCATGTTCATCACTCTACAATAGAGTGAGAGAGCATCATTCAAAATGTGACAAAAGCCAGGTAAATGGGTTTTTCACTGTTGCATTTTTTGCTGAACGCGTGAATGTGTGTTTTGATTGCAAATAGCCATTTTGAAAAAGTTCATCCAAACTCTCAGGTAAAATGTCTTCCTCTTATTTAGTTCATTCGTGACATAGAAAAGCACTCCAAAGTTGAGAAGTGCTTGAGGAATATCTATCTGCCTGTATGTGCCTGTGTGTGTGTGTGTGTGTGTGTGTGTGTGTGTGTGTGTGTGTGTGTGTGTGTGTGTGTGTGTGTGTGTGAGGAAACACTGTGAATCCTCTAATCAAGACACATGGATTTGCAATCAGCGTGTGGCGAGAGACGGGTAATTAAGTCTGGGCTACTTCTGGCCTGCAGCATAACACAAATGCGTGCACAAACAGGGGCTCACACACCCACACACACACACACACACACACACGTAAAAATATGTAATTTTCATTATATTCTGGATGAAGGGAGAATACCTAAATGAGGTATCAATTATAATTATAAAACCATGAGAAGCCATCTATTCTTGGTCGTACCCCAACATAATCACACACTTCTTTCCCCAAAAGGAAACTCATAATCATAATTCTCTCACACAAAGGGAATGCTGTCATCAAATCCATGTCATACCAGAGGCAGACACAGAGTTTCTTTGTGCTTCCCTCACAAATCCATACAATCAGGCTTGTATTCGCAGCTATCACCCTTTGTGTTTGTGTGTCTGCGTGTGTGGGTATTCTTGGTTCACTTGTATCTAAAATTATAGTTCACCAGGGCTTCTCTCTGACCCTGGTAACACTGAAACATTCCGTTTGTCGGAAAAAAAGAAGCAGAGACACAAAAATAAGAGGGTGGCGAGTGTGAGAGAGAAAAAGATGGAGTTGGAAAGGAGAAGAAGAGAGAAAGAAAAAGATGGAGAGGTAAATAAGTGATGGAGCAAAACTCGTAAACTGCCCACTGAATACTCAAGGGACCCTCAAAATGAACACCAGTGTCAGTATATCAAGTGAAAATCACACAAAATGCAAATTCATTGCAAAATGTCCCAGGTGGTATTCACTAAACCTGAGTGCTCTCATGCAAATCTAACCAATGAGTCAGGGCGACACGCTCATTCATTTCTGAAGTCAAAAAGGGACCCTGAATTGATTCATGCAGCACATCAAACTCATATTTAAAGGTATCTTTTCAGGAATTGTAAAAGTTAATTTGCAAGTAAAAGGACTAGTTTGACATTTTGGGAAACACGCATATTGACCTTCTGAAGCTTCAGCCGGCAGCTTAAAGCTAGCCTGGTTCTGTAACAAATTTTGATTTGTATACATTGGTTTTAAGGGGGACTATGCTGCAGACAGTGTCTTGGTCAGGCAAGGTACTGTAACTGCTTCTCATCACTATAAGGTTAGCAGGTAGCCGACAAAGACACCATGAAATCCAAAGAAAAAGTCTGGCACATGATCCCTGTTTTGTAATTCCCACTTCTCCCACAGTCTTTATGCTAAGCTAATCATCTCCTGACTACAGATTCATATGAACCAATCACATATGAGGATGGTATTGATCTTCTTAACTAAAACCTAGGAAAGAACACATCCTTAGAGCACCCCCACCCCACCCCCCCACCCCAAAAAAATTAGGGGTCATATTTTTTTTGAAAATGGATATCTCAATTGTAAATGGCTTGTCAACAATAAAACATGTTTCCGCAGTACAATCAATCAACAATCAGTTAACACCACTCTTGTTTATTTATCCATTTCGTGGTAAACAACATACACTCTCTTCAGCTATGCAAGAGCTGAAAAAAAAAATCAAATCAAGATTCTGTACTGGTTTTTACGTAATAAAGTGCTGTACCCGACTCAGAATTGTGTCAACTGAAGTGGATTTGGCAGTTCAATACAGATATTCGACTATTTTTTTTTTTTTCCGCATTGAGTTTGAGAGTTGAATTGTGTTAGGCAAGACATTCAGGAGGACAGCAATGTTCACATGGTATAGTTAACAAGCCAAGTTAGCGCTCTTAGCTAACATCTGATCAGAAATTTGTAACAACCACTCTAGTGAATGGTCTCCATCTAATGATTTGAATCTTGCCTTTAAGGGGGCCGCTCTACTGTAATGGTCAAATTTGGATGAAAAGAGAAGACAGAGCAGTGGGGCTATGTATACAGAGATGGCACAGAGACACACTGAAACATGTGTCACCTGTAGTGCACACACACATGCAGGAACCCATGCATTACAGGATACTGCGCTTGTTATGGTTTTGCATTCTTTTGCTGGTTGCACTCAGTCTTTTTCTTCGTTTCTCTCTCCCATGCACGCGCGCACACACACTCACACAAACAAACATACAAACACTGAATGCCCACTGGAGTTTGATTGAACAATGTAATTAGCTGTAATTAGTACTCATTAAAATCGTTAAAGATCCCCCCTGTTGTGTCAGGCTGCAGGTGTGTGTCTGACGAAATGTAACACACACACACACACACACACAATAATAATACATGTTGACAGGGTTTCTATTTCTGCATTACATCACTCAGGGAATCTGTAAAAACAGGATCTCTGAATTACTGCATGACCCTTGGGAAGTACACAAATGTACTGAACACATTTCAGTCACTCTTTTGGAGCTTTAGATATCTGCTGTAACATATGCACAATACATGAATGTCTTCAGTCCCTGAAAGTCAACAACTCCCACACTCCACATTTTCTTTAGCTATGAAAGTTTTCTGCATGATATATGTCAACATCATGTACAAAACATCTAGAATTTTCAATTTAATGCATTTTTTCAGCCATAAGAATGGCAGCTAAAAAGAAAATACTCAATAAAGTCATTGATCATCTTCAGGAAGACATTTCCTGTACCTACATTTATAAACACATTCATTTTCTGCCATTAGCGTCATCAATTAAAAAAAAAAAAAAAAAAAGACTACAAGTACATACGCTGTCCATGAGTGTGTGTGTGTGTGTGCGTGCGTGTGTGTGCTTATGTGATTGTGCAGATGATGAAGAGTGGAGTGGAGGGAGGGGTTTCTTGAGAGGCGCTTGAGAGACCAAACAACATCGTTTTGCACTTTGGAGGGGTCCATGGTGCATGTAAAAGCATGTGCACACAAACACACACACACACACACACACACACACACACACACACACACGTGCACACACACATGTGCACAGACGTGTGTCTGTTTCTCTCTCTCTCTCTCTGTTAGTGGGAAACCTACTACTGCAATCACCATGGCGATTGCTGCTCAAGTGGATGACAGTGTTGCTTCGAGACGAATGGAAGAGAAATAGTGGAACACACATACTAAAAAGCCACAAACATACACACACACACAGGTTGCCAGGTTGTTGACAGTGTTCAGTGAAGAGATGCCAGCTTGGCTGTTATTTCCCCCGACACCCCCCATTTTAAAACTCGAGGCTCGTGAAGGCTTCAGATGAAGAGGCAAATTGGATTAAAAAGACAACAATTGAAAGGAAGCCAAGTGTGCTTCACCATGAGAGAAAGAGAATATGTGAAACAAAGGGGGCCAAAAGAGCAGCAGCATGGATGAAAGTAGATAATGATGTATTCTAATTCGGGTTCTTAATGAAGCTGATTTTGCTGCTCAGAGTATTTTAATATAAACTGTAAATAATACTTGTTTTTTTAAAACAGCTGCAGAGTGCAAGCTGCTAAAGCTACTTCAGACCCCCCCGGGATGTTGTAATGTCAGAACTGCAGGAAAGATTCAACAAATGAATCCTTGCAATTTTGTTAAATAACTCCAACTATTCTGCATATTTAGTACTCTCCTTGTTGTCTTACTTGGGAAGATGCAGACATAAGCGACACAAATGTCTAGCATTTGATAACAAAAATTACTGTTAAAAACCAATGCAAGGCAATTCACTGATGTTCTGCATGAAAGCGGGGGTAAACAGTTTTGCACCACATGCAACACTGTCGAAAAACAATTTTCTACCACAAAACACACAAAGATAATGGCTGAAAGTCATTGACAACAGACGAGACAAAAAAAACTATGACAAATATGGAGGCTGTTGCATCCATACCTACGCGTGAGTTAGATTTAATATGCATATAAGTCATAAAGTGATGGAGGCTTACATTCCTGTTTGCAAGATAAAGTGTGTGTGTTTGTGTGTTTGTGTGTGTGTTTGATAAAGAAATAGTAGGAAATAGGAATTAAAAGTCTCAAAAAAAAGGTTTTGAACGTTAATGCAGCCTTTTTTCAGTAAGGTTACTTAGAACACTAAAAACAGTCCAGTTTTATTGTCACTATGACACTCTTAAACAATGATACCAAAAAAGCTGCTATTTTTGCAACTTTCAGTTGCTCCTGCCATTTTATTGTGAAAAGAAATGTCTAAAAACATCATAACACACACATCACAATGTTTTAATAAAACTGATATTAGATCAGGCATAATAGGGCGCAACAATCTCTTAAATTCTTTTTTAAAAAGCCCGCAAAATCCTGGAGGGACTGCTGCTTTTTGTTATGTTTGACGCAGAACAGCTATGTACCCTGCATGCCAGCTTTCATTTAATAGTGTTTTGCAAAATATCTGTAGAGAGTGTCAGTGTGGAACTGTTGTGGCAGAGAGATTTGGGCCTAAAGCTGCAATTCAGAGATGTGATACTCCTGCAAAATGTCATAAAGATAAAGGCAGATATTAAGACAGCTCCCTGTCAGAGTGGATATCTTTCTGGAAAAGGCATGTTGTTTGTTTGTGCTTTCCATGGATCAATTACTTAAACACTAACAGTGTTGTAAATAAGCACAGAGTTGCAGTTTTGACAGCTGGAGTAGCAGGTGCACAAAGGTTATAGGAATACATAATACTGGTATTTCATCAGGCTTAGACACTAGATTGAGTAAAACTGCTCTGATCAGTCCTGACACTAATCTCATCAATGCAAAATAATGTTTTAAACACTGATACCAGCTTACGTGCATTTCAATTAAAAACATTTACCTTACATTCTTAATCTTCCACCTCTTAATATAACATGTAAACTCCTCATTGGGTTACTTTGTTTATAAATTGCAAATTAAGATTTTGATCTATGTGTTGATGTGAGTGCGGTGACACGATCGAATGCGTCTGTAATTTATCTAAGCAGTGTTTTTAAAACATGATGCTCTCATACACATTAGCAAAGACAAATTAAAGATGAAGAGCAGTAACAATTTGTCATTAAATATAGCTATGTAAATACATTTATTCCCTTTGGCTGAAAAATGGATGGATAATTTGTTTTTTTCTGATGTGAAAGTCTTTTTCAACTGTTATATACTAAAAATTATTAACTACAGGTCACTGACAGGACTGATCGTAATGTGTGATGCATGTTAGATGATTGAGAGTAAATACAGTCTTATCTGGGCAATTAAAAAGGCAAAGAATTAAGTGTAAACATTAAGGTATCCTTATTGGGTTTTTGTATTTCCTCCACATTAAAATGGATACATTCATTTATAAATGCAAAGACTGTAGGCTCATTTACGCTTTTGTCTTCTGGTTCTTCTTCATTTTTCATTAACTTCAAGTAACTTCATGTGCACACACTTTGTACACTCACACTCACAACAACAAGAACAAGAAAGGAAAGTCAAATGAACTAACACCTTCATGCAAATGCACATAAGGAAACACAATGTACGCACACACAAGTAGTAGATGAGACATGTGCAGATATTGTGTTCTATAGCTTAGTATCTTCAGAAACTACAGAAAACAGTAAAATGTCGGGGATGCACCCTTGATACTGCAAATTACCAAACAGCAGATATTATTCCACACAGAGTAAATCTACACATATCTCACAGCTTTATCGCTCTCTGTGTACACTATATACACATGTTGCTCGAGGAGGATATACTGGCTTTTGCGCTGGTTGTTAAAAAGTCACCTTGTTATTCATTTACTGTACAGTAAGCTATAGGGATTTCATGTACCACTCTTGTAGGAAATACACTTTCATAAACAATCTATGTGAAACAACCGCAGGCTTAAAGGGACACTTCAACCCAAATCAAAGATACCTGTAGTGCCATTTACTAGTCTAGATTGTTTTGGTGTGAGCTGGCCAGTTTTGGAAATATCAGCCGTAGAGATGTCTGGCCTCTCTCCAGTATAACAGAACTAGAAGCACTTTTGGTGTTCAAAGCTTTAAAAAACTTCAGAATCATGACCTGGTTACTCAAGATAATTAACAGAGCAGTTTCATGTAGGAACTATTTTCTTTGTAACAAATTACACCCGTTAACTGTCTCACTGTGCAGAAGGAAGCATAAATATACTGCTGGCTCACTTAGCATCACTGAGCTAGCTTATCTTACAGCTCAGCCGACGAGGACGCCAATAATGTTTACATATCAAACAGTCACGAGCACAAACCTGTCATACATGAGTAGATGCACACTTCCTTCTCCACATTGATACAGTTGACAAGTGTAATTTGATAGAAGAATTTGTTCACTTGCCAGTTTTTGAACTGGAATGGGTAATATATCAATTACACTCAATGTATCTCAGCTTGTTCCACTTGAGATTTATAAAATAACTACCAACATCCAGTATAAATTATCAGCACCTGCATGAGACTCACTTTGGCGTTTCAGTTCTCTTTCCTTTTACAAACACAAACAGAAAAAAATGAATCAGAAAAATGATACATTACACTACATTACACCACTTACTTCTGGGCAATAGTGTGTGAGCGTGTGTGTGTGTTTTTTGTTTTTGCAGGGCCTCAACCATGGAGCACCAGTGTGACTTGCAAATACTGATAATTTATGAACTGGAGAGTTGTTAGTTTGTTACCTGTAAATGAATCGTCACGTTATCCCTGTAATGGTCTAACTTTCTTCAACTGCTAATAACTATCTGTTGACCAGGGGACAGGCTGGGTGTTTCAAAATGAAAGCATCCTTAATTTCACTTTTATTTTTTTCATTGTAACAATGATTTATTTAACTTTATTATAATGGCACTTCATTTAGTTTATTAACTATTTTGGAAGTCTACTGTAGTTCAGATGATTTCAAAATATGGAGATACACATTGTGTATCGTGATATAGATTGAAAACATTAACAGACCATATAGCCCAGGCCGATTTCTAGATGCATCTTTTTGATGCTTTGAGCACCACAAGCTGAGTGCCATCTAGTTCTATTATATTGGAGAGAAGGAAGACATCTCTATGGCTGATATCTCCAGCACTCTGCAACTGATAAATCCCTCTACAGGGAAGAGAAAAAACCTTGTATTTGGGGTGAACTGTCCCTTTAAAACATACTTGCACACAGTCAATGCTTAAACACATCAAATCCCAAAGGAAATGCCTGAGCCCTGCTCGATACTCTGCAGGAGACAACATCCCTGACAGCTCTGACAGTCGTTTGATGTCTCTTGCTGTGACCATCAATCAACATTGGTCAGATAATTACTGAAATATCGGCACACTCCCAGCTCTGGGCACACAGACTCACCCAAGAGGTTTTTCCAAGCGACTGCCCAACGATCCAACCACCTCTCCGAGAGTACAGCATGCCTGGCCAAGAAAATCCTGCAGAGACAGAGAAAGACAGACTGTTTTAGAAAACAGACACAAAAATACAGAAAATTGAACTGATAAAACAAAATTGACATAAAATTACTCACAGCGATAAAATTACCTCAGTCCCTGATCTCTACAGAGCTCGACCCTGCAGGGCCAAACCATTTCAAATACCACCATGTTCCCCATTGACAGATAATACCACAAAATAGATTGAGCCTTCCTCTCACCTGCCACACTCTGCTCCCTTGCCACTTTTCTGGTAGATTAGATTGCCATCACACAATGAAACTTTACAGGTGATTCAGACAGACAGGCACAGAGATGGAGAGTACATGCACAAAAAAATATGTGTATCCTAGAAACAGTTACCAACTACATCTGATAGCATTACCATAAGGAATTCATGTTTTCTGGTGGAAAACTGTGGAAAACATAAGCCTTCAAAATAAAAGTCAAGCATGAAACACAAACTACAGCAGATTCTGGTCTCTAATAACTGAAGCTATTGCAGAAAAATGCCATCTCTATATCACCAGGGGGCACACTGTTGAGCTCGTTCGTCATTATTGGACAATGTCTCTAATATCTGACTGGAGCCGCTCCAAGCAGCAGAAACATAATGACTTTTCTTTGCTCCAATGATTAGCCCCTTCTATTATTCCGTCTCTGTATCTATCCATCCACACAACTTCATGTCGACCTATGCAGCTCATTTATCTCACCAGTGTTGCATACATACTGTGCAGTCACATGACTGTGATTTCATTATTTGTTTTGGCCCCAACCAGTGCTGAAAAATATTTGAAAATGATTTTTATGATATTTTTGGTCTTTGATGTAATGCTGTAAAGTCACAAATCACCTAGCAACTGCCGCTGTTGCCATCATGGAGGATTGGCTGTGTGCAACAAATGGCTAAATATACAACAGGGAGGGCTAAAAAAAGATATAATCAGAAAAAATATAGCCGTGTGGGCGTAGTTCCATTAAGTAGTGTTGCGAAAAGTCAACTATTTGATGGATAAGGCTGATATATACTGCAGAAAAGGAGTGTGGTGAGTGTGAGCAGATGGATATAGATTGTTAATAAAAACCGTGTATTCCAGTTTTAATATACTAGAATATACTGGGAGGTCAATGCTTCTCATCTATGAGTGTACTTTGTACCAAAGCTGAATCTGTTTATCCATCACCAGTTTTATGCTGAAATGCCAGATTAACCTTAATAATGGAAGAGTCTTCTGTCAGAATGATAGCCACATGTGAAACTGAAGTGTTTTTACTTTTTTTTCTTTCCACGGCACTAGCTTATCAAATCATAAATTTAATCATAAAATTACGCACCAGGATGGATGGCCATTAACAAGCTAATCTGACAGCCAGGCTAGCTGTTTACAGTCTTTACACTTAGACAATTTAGCTGGCCACTAGTGGTGGTTTTTACATCTACTGTACAGACCTAAACACCTCTTCAGCAAGTGAGCAAATACGGGTGGATGGAGTGCAATAAAATTGTCCAAATATACTACGAGCAACAACATTCAGTAAGCCGATGGAGCCCGATTCAAGCAGGAAGGGCTGAAAAAAGGTTGCAGGGCAAGACATTTTTCAAACAAGCTACATGTCTCTGAGCCTGTTTGCTGACATACAGAGCAGGTTAGGGTATCTTCTTTGGAAACCACTAAAACAATCTGGTGTTCACTCACTCACTTGCTCATTCACATCACGTCCAGTCAGAGAGAGGTGTGAGAGTGGCATCCATCTTGTCCCTTTACTCTTGTCAACAACGTAAATAAGTCCATTTCTCAAAATGACAAACTTTTTCTGCAGTGTTTAATAAATAATTGTAATTGGAACAAGGGTGGAACGGTGGTGTTGTGGTTTGCACTGTGGCATCACAGCAAGAGGGTCTACGCTGCCTTGCCCCAATCATAGCTGGGAAAGGCTCCAACCCCCCTTAAGAGGCTGATAGAAGAAGAAGAAGAAGAAGAAGAAGAAGAAGAAGAAGAAGAAGAAGAAGAAGAAGAAGAAGAAGAAGAAGAAGAAGAAGAAGAAGAAGAAGAAGAAGAAGAAATGTACATTGTGCAGCAAAATTTGTCGCTCGGGGACCAACTCCAGATCTTTTGCCAGCGCCTTGGTCAAGAGCACAGGCAGGAGTCTTAACCAAATGTACATGTTTTTGATAGTGAGGGAGACTGGAGCACCCATAGAAAACCCACACAGTCACAGGGAGAACATGCAGACTTCACATAAAAAGGACCTGAGAGGGCCCGGAACCTTCTTGCTGTAAGGCAATGGTGCTAAACACTAAACCATCATGCCGCCACCGAGCTGCTTGGACGTAGACCAGTGTTATTTTGTGAAAGTGCATCATTGCAACACACCAAAAACAGGGGCCAAAATAAGTGTGTTCACAGAGGTGTAATGTTTCCATCACTGCCGATCAGAGCCAGTCGGCGTTGAAGCCGATAAAAACCGTAACAGCTGCAGAATCATTCGCTCCACGAGTGAATGCTGATCGTAACCTTTCCAACTAAAGACAAACACTAGATGTTGTTGGAAGTTAGTGGGATTTTTGTCCAATGGTAAATAGGCTTTACGAACCCTTAATAAAAGGTGGTACAATTTCTACAGATGTTTGATCTGCCCTTTGATTTTCAAAGCATATCTAAAATGTGTTCAAAATAGAATAATCTGGTGTCCTATCTATCTGCATACAGAAATGGAAATAAGTGTGATATCATAAACAGGACAGCGTATTTTCTCTCCCTCACTCTCTCGACCTGTCCCTCTATGTTCCACACTATTTCTCACCCGGTTCCCAGGTGTGCCTGCAGCCTCCAGCTCCCATGTTGAAACACCATCTAATGGATTGGCTCTCTGGCCTTCCCGCCCCCTGAGACCTGCATCAATACTGGTACGCTGCCTCCGAGCCAACATGCCTGTCTCTTCTTGTATGAGATTATTGATTACAAGAAAGTGAGGGAAGGAGGAGGGGAAATGAGAAATGGAGAAATTGAGATAGGGAGAAAGTGAGAGAAGCAGGGTATGGAAATGAAAAAACCAGAAAAGATGACAAACTGCTGTGGTCAGAAGGAAAGACAAGAAAGAGAGATGAGGAAGGCAAAAGAGGGATGACAACAAAGCGACAAATGAGGGGAGAAAAATCGTAACGGAAAACTGAGGGACTAAATTTATTTTGAGAGACTTGGAGTGCTTTTCACCGTAGTATTCAATTTATCTACACTTAGTTTCATAAATGTACTTACAAATAAATACCAGCAGTGCATTTGATAGCTATCATTCAGCCATTTCAAAACTGAAACTCTAAAATCTTACATAAAAGAAAAGCTCACTATGACTTGCTGGAGATACAATAGCAGATAAAGATCATGATAAAGCTTTGCAGCAACATTGCAAGTAGTCATAATGATTTATAAGCTCATGTTACCTGCAACATCAAGAGGTAGCATAAAAGATTTGGAGATTTTTTGCTGTACAATTTTTTGAAAACAAGACCCACTTGTACCTTGAGATCAACCTTTCCTTGATACTGTTTGCAAATGTCACAATTCTACCCTGAAGTAAATGAACCAGATCTTTAAACCAGATGATTTCAACCTTCATGCTAGTTAGGAGCTTTGAGACTGACTTGGTAAAAAGCAAGAGCTTGAAAGCCTTCCAGATTTCTCTGAGATATATTAACCATCTCTTGCCAGATTCAAATCTTTGACAGTGTATTGAGCATAAGAAATCCTTTATTTTAAAAAGACAATATGCTTTGCAAAGTAGTAATGCAAGCAGTGTTGTTCTACTTAAGATTCTTTGTTGTCTAAAAACATTTAAACATGAAACCTTTGACAATGCATCATTTAGTCAGATGCCACCTTGTGATACTGCACAGCAGTATGCTGTAACAGCTTAATAAAATCCACTTCCTGTGATTCTCCATCCTTTTGGACAGTTACCTGTATATGAGACTGTTAGAAAAGTGAAGAAAATACAACCTTGTATCCTGTGCCTCTACAGAGGGCCTCAATTACATCTATTCCCCTAAGGTCATGTAATAGCTCTATGACAAAATGCCAGAGAAAAATAGATATCATTTTATCCCAATATCAGGGTAGCTATTGGCTTAGTGCAGTTAGAAATGTCACAGTCACACAAAAAAAAACAACTGGGGAAACAGGCCTTTTGTAGTCGGTCTGTAGTCTGTAAGGGTATTATGTGTAAATGTACTGTGGTAAATTTCCCTCCATCTAACCAGCGTCCAGATCTCTCAGCTCATCTCTCAGCTCAAATCCAATTTTGCTGGCTCATGGGCTGTTGCTCGAACTACAGATTGTACTTTCCTATTTTCATATGCCTGACACCACAGACACAAAGACTACAGGCGTGGATCAAGACAGAGAGCTGCCTCTTTCTCTCTCTGTTAAACTCAGACCAAGCAATACAAGCAGGCAGCACTGATAAAACATAAACCAAGATCATGTTACTGTTTCACCTATTTCTTGCCTAAAACATCTTTAGAAACATATTTTAGTGCATTGTTTGGCTATTTACAAGAATTTCTGGCACCATGTGGAGGCTAAAAATACAAATATGAACAAAAATTCTGTTACTGCATAGCCTATTTCGCCTAAAATGTCTTCAGAAACATATTTAACTGCACTGTTTGACTGTGATGCAAGAATTGTTTTCAGAAATATGAGTGCATGTTGTAACTGTAACTGTAATTCAAGATTGTTTTGGGCACCATATTGTTTTTTGTGTCATACTGGACAAGTTCGCATTACGTCATCCACCAGTGGGAATGTTAATTGGTCCGGTGCGGCGCAGTGCATTCTGGTAGTTGTAGGTTCTCTACCTCTTAAGCAAAAGCAAATGCCATAGTCCTTTTTCTCTATTGTTACTGGTCATGTAGCACCAATTTCATAAGTTTTTGTGTCACTCTACTACAAAGACAGCACCATTTTATTAAAAGACCATCTTTCCAGCAGTGAAATACTTCTTTAATGTTGCCAACCAGAAGGCCCTTCTTAGGGCATTATTATCATTATTATTATTTTTTGCTATATTCCAGTAACATAAAGCACTGTTGAATGAGAGCATACAGTATGAGTCATGTTTCATCATATCATTCACTTACTCAGCTTATATATTGTTTTGTTAGTCTATAGTAGTCGTCGTTTATCCTCCTTGGATAGCAGATGAACATTAGCATTACAACATTATTATTGCCCTTGGACACAAAACATATCTGAGTGCTGTTCAATGGATGTGAATTACATTCATATCCATAGAAAAACCAATTTTATAAACAAAAAAAATCACATGCACAAAGGAAAGTCTACTATTTAATTGTCTTAATAGCATTTTAGGCTTCTGAAATTTGATTGAAACATGTTTAAGTATAAAAAAAACTCATGTGCAGAGCCTCAAGTCATTAATTTCCCATCTCCTGTAACTTTCTTCCAGTAACCCCTGCCTCTTTTCATTTGTTAATGACACAAACAAAGTCATGTGACAGTGTGTCTATGTCACATGATTTGTAGGCAGACTAACTAGGTTGGACACTGAAGAGCAAACACTGATAAGAGCTAAGGGCTGGAGTGTGTCACCTCAGGGCAGCGCATGAGTCACTGTCGGCAGCTCCACTAAGAGGCAGACAGGGACACAAAAGTCAAACGACTGTAACTTGAAATGACTTTCATAGACACATTGTATATGTGCAGTCATAGCGATTCTCTTCCAGGTGGTGGCCAAATACTGGTGAATAGAGGAAGCAAGTGAAGCATGACAGCCCATGGCTATTATGAACACTAGAGCTATAAATGCAAATTTCCAGATAACGGCCAGAGTTTATGAGTAAAAAAGACAGCTGTTATTATTTCCCATTGCCTTCCATCATTTTTATAGTTGCTATAACTTTCCTCCATTGGACATTGACAGTCCTGGTCAGTATTGATCGTTAGCACAGCAAACACCTGCCCAAACGTGTCTCAGATATCATTGAAAAGCTGATTTCATGAAAACAGATGAGTACACAGGATTACAGACAAACACAGACACAAAACACGCATACAGCTCAGTAAATGGATGAAAGTTGTACATTTAAACAGTCATTTGTCCTGTTATTATTAGATAACAGTGCCATGCCTTGAAGGAAATGTCAGTCATTTTAGTAAATAAACTTATCTGATTTTAGTAAAGTATGAAGCTACTGCCAGCAGCTAGGGTTGAGTACCAAAGCAGTGTCACAGTATAGCAGAATTCTTATTCTTATAGCAGAATGATAGTAATGATAGTAATGATAATAATGATCATTATTACATATTTAGAAATTTGTTGCAGATTTATTTTAATTTTTAAACACCTTTTCCAGGTTGTTTCTTTGTTTGTTTTTTCTTGTTCTGTTTTCTTTAGGTAATTTCTTCCTTCATTGCTTATTGCCTTCTTCCTACGTTTTTGAAAGAAACCAAGCCAATTTGCTCAGGGTTCAAAGACTTGAAGGAACATATATAAAGGGCTTTTTTTTAAGTTAACATTTTATTGCTATAATTGAAACTTGATACCATAAAAAAAAGTCTCACTTTTGAAATTAACTTAAGTAAAGATGAGTTTCTCAGTTCAGTTGCATTTCGTTCAATACCATGGAGAAGCAAATGTACAGGGTATGATGAAAGTCAATTTTCGTACCACACCACACCTTGAAACCAGTTTATCGGTGCAACCTTACATATGTAACCATTACAAATGTACCACTGAATAGTGATTCACATTAAATCTATAGGTGAGAACACCGGGTTTAGAAAAGAGCCGTAAGTCCTGCAAGGCGCCCTGAAGCCTGGAGACCAGCCAAGAAGCACTACAGCTGCTCCGTCAGCTTTCCAGTGAGGTCCAGTGCAGCACATATCTGTTGCAATAGTTACTGTGTCTGGTCCATTTTCTTTTCTATTTTATTTTGATGAAAGCCTAGCATCACTCCAATACGAGCAGACACACACAAGCAGGCACACAAGCAGAGAAGTTAATGTGTGATTACAAAAGAGGAGTGGAGCAGAAGTGTTTTTTAGTCAACTATGTCACCCTTGCAGCTTTTTAAAAAATAACACATTTGTTATCACAGAGGAAGTCACAATCAAAAAGTATGGATGCACAATAATATTGGCATGTCATTGGTATCTGCAGATAACAGCTTTGAAAGAAATGATCGCATCAGCCCGAAATGATAGGCTAACAAGATGACACTTTCATTTTGCAACTTTAATTATTGAAATAAGTCAAATTTTCCCTGAGTTTTGGCTGTTTTTCAGGACCGTCTGTTCAAGTGGGTGGAATTTGACAGTTTTATTTAATTTTTTTTTTTACATAAAATAAATATTGCATGTTTTACATGTGATTAAATTAAAGTACTTTCATTGTAT
Organism: Plectropomus leopardus; assembly: GCF_026936395.1. Taxonomy (NCBI): domain Eukaryota; kingdom Metazoa; phylum Chordata; class Actinopteri; order Perciformes; family Serranidae; genus Plectropomus; species Plectropomus leopardus. The sequence continues at coordinate 16,803,955 of NC_142197.1, read as the reverse complement.
TTTATGTCTGCATCTTCCACCCACCCAATATGTTAATTAACAGTTCAAGTAGCCAGCCCTACCAGCAGCCAGGAAACAGGTAGCCTTGCTCGACCTGAAGGTGACAAAACCCTCCTACCAGCACCTGTTTAGCTCACAAGTTAACCTGTATCTCATTTGGTTTAGTGGTCAAAAACAAACAGAACGTGTGAAATAAAAACTGGCTCACATGGCTAGTGAACCACTCCAAACATTACCTAGTAAAAAAAAGACTACAACCTTGGCTGGTTTGAACTACAATCCCCATGGTGCAGCAGTCAGCACGCAGCTATTTCTGGCAAAGATCAGTTCACGTTGTTGTTCCTAATTACCGTTATGCTAATCACTGCTATCAATGAGGAAATGAGGTTGGACAGGAAAATCAGTAATAACTTCATTTCTAAATGAACTACAGGCTGTTCAGGGAATGTGCTATTAAAGCAGATGATAAACACACTCATTGTAATGACCAAATTGCTGTTATGTGGCTGAAAATGAGGCTAATGGGAGGTAATAACAAGGACAGCAATCATGCTCACACAAACACTCACACCCACCGAATGAAATCAGCAGGAGTGTGAAGGGACAAAAATAAAAGCAAACATACACACCTCAATGTGAGCACAAAAACACACGTAATTAAGTTGAAGTACTCACATGTTTTGACAGGTTTGCGCTCTTGGAGTCAACATCATACCTGTAGAAAAAGAAAGCGAGAGTCAGTGCATTAGAGAATGATGGAGAGTGACAGGCGCTGAGCTGGGAATACAACAAGGATTACAGACAGAGTAAATCAGTACGGGGCCGAGCAGCTTGTCACCGAGGATCTAACCACAGACTTCAGGTATATTATTTTCCAGCATCACAATCTCCCTTCTAACTGACACTAAATGGACTAATTGGCAGTCATACATACATGTGTAAGAAATGAAGAGACATATGGTGCTAGTGAGTAAAAAAGCATCTGTTCTCCTGTGTGTTTCCATCTCTGCTCATTAGTGTGAGTTTCAGTGGGCTATCATGTTATTTTTTTGAGGTGTGCGTAAAAATAAATTCACACTTTTTATTCCCCGATTCCACCTGCAGGTCTCTCATACATACAATACTCGCAGAGAGAAAAATGTGTCCATAAATGGGCCCTCCACCGCAGAGGCTACTCTAAAGAATGAGAAGCAATCAGACGAACCATTCACTCAGCAATCTGAGGTCATTTCACAGCTCAGGTCATTTCACCCGCCACTAGAAATGGATTGGCCTTTGCTGGGTAATATTTTGGAGGGACGGGAATGATGAGGGGTAATTTAGTTACTTTACAAGAATGACCAGGATAATGTACATCCTGTGTGTGTGTGTGTGCGTGTGTGTGAGAGAGAGAGAGAAAGAGAGAGAGAGAGAGAGAGAGAGAGAGAGGGATGGGCATGACTGAGTATTTAAAATGATTAAACACAATCACATGATATCTAATCATCAATGTCGATGTGGCCATACTGACTCAGAGGGACATACTATACATCTCATTCATAAAGTAATCTGTTCTATTTTTTTCTAAGTTTAATTTAAATCATTCATTTTGATCTCTTTTCTTGGTTTAACAAAAAACAAACATTTAAATCACACAGATCACCTGCTGTCAATATCAACTTGCAATACTTTCTCATACCTAAACAGAAAAGGTTGATTTCAACTGACCGAAACGACATAAAATGGTTGCCGTTTTAAACACATCTGTAATGTTCTGAAACGTTTGCAGTTTCGCTATAAAACTTTATAATTAGGTTTAGGCGACAAAATTGGTTTGTTCCATTCACTTTCTTTAACCTCCTGACCTAAGCTGCACGGTTTTTGGACTATAGGAGAGAGCTGGATAAAACCAGAGAAAACTTGCACTTTTAGCGTAGAACGTGCAAACTGTAAACAGGAGCGCCCCATGCCTGGGTTCAATCCCAAAACCCTCCTGCTGTCAGGACCACTGCACCATGCTGCTGGAAACTAGGTGGTTAGGTTTAAAAAAAACAACATGTTTTGGCTTTTAATAGGTTATTTTGTTAATAACATGATGTGATGTAAATCAGATGTCACATATGTCATTAGCACAGTGTCACACAAACTAGCGTACTATGCTGCATTGTTATTAAGTCAGTTTTGACTTTGGGCCAGGAACACTGGTGCACTGAGGGAAAGTCCTGTGCTTGTTTGACCCATTAACCCTTTCAGCCCACTCGACAGGGACTCCTTCCATCTTCATATAACATTACACAAACTTTGTCCCTTTTTATACTACATCACCTCACTTCCTCCTCTGCTCCCATCATAGTTACTATGGCCACTAAAGGGTGCCGCAATAAAATAAGTGCAAACATAGGTTGTAATAACTGCCTTGCACAGTCAACCCATATGATCGTTGTTTTTGGAGAGACTTATCATTTGAGACATCTTGTTTCACTGTGAGTGCAAAAAGTATGTGTGTATGAAAATTAAATTAAAAAAAAATGTATGACCCCATCGATGAGGCTAATGGGAATGTCATTAGTTTTGCAGGTATTTGGTAATAAACCAAACTATTGGACAGAGTGACGTTCTGACCTGATAATGGTGCTAGGTAAAATGTCGAAGATTTACAATTCATCCTCTGGGGAACATGAATATCTGTTTCCCTTTCAGAATAATTACTGATAATAATATTAGCAGTATTAGTACTACAACTTTTCTACTTAATATATTTCACACTGTTTTGAGATCCACACATACATACTATCAGTGGAGGTACAGACTTGCAGGGAGCTCTATTGCACACAGTGCAGTCTCGTTATTCATATTCAGAAGACACATCATAGTATTTTACAACCTCTGCTCTGTTACAGTTCTGTTTTTTTCCACACACATCTCATCCTCATTGTCCCGAGGGAGCAAACATTCTTTCATCTGCTATCATTTCAGACTGTGTTACCCTTGCAGGCTGGCAGTGGCAGCTATCTACAGCTGTCAGACAAGTTGTCTGTTGTTGTTTCATAATGTGGAATCTGACATTTACTCTTATGTCTATCATATTTGGGGTAATAATGTCAGTAAATCCAAATAAAATACAGACTTCTCTTAGTATGCAAATGCCCCTCAGGAAACACGGGCATCTGGGGCTAATTTCTTTGCAATACTAGTCCTATACAAATAGGGCTTTAAACAAATTTACAAGTTTTCAGAGAAGAATAAACTCAACTAATATACAGTCATCTGATCTAGCAGAGGGAGGAGTGAGTTCCAGGAGGATGGAGTCCAAATGGCAAAAACACAATAACCCTTGCAGAGAGAGTGGGGTATAAAAAAAACACTATCAAGTGCTCCACAGTCACAGTTCAAGCATCCAAACAGGTCTATTAGCAGCAACTAGAAGTGATTCAGAGGGAGGCCAAAGGACCAATCCTGCTCAAAAAAAAGCTTAAAAAAAAAGACTAAAGCATGGATTTTTATCAAGGTGGGGTTCATATGGTTAAATAACAGAACAAGTAGTAAGGTTACAAAACAAAATACACAACTGAAAGTCTTCATTCATTTCAGGTTAAAAAAAAAAAAAGAAAAAAAAAATTGTCCCAGTCTATTTCTGTGAGGTAATGAACACGGGGTCGTAACATGGCGGGGTACACAAATGCAACAGGCAGAGTAGATATGAAAGGTTAAATGCTTCTCTTTCCCTGAAGGAAACTTGTCTGCTCCTATATCACACCCACCATCCCCTGGAACCCTGGTTGTTATGGTTACCATCGCTCACATAGCCAAAAGCACGTGCACACGCAAGCACAAACGGCAGTCACCATGGCCACACACAGTATGTGGGAATGCGCACACAAGAGGCACACATCAGAGTTGCTCGTCTTGGAGTGGGTCTGTCCACGTGGCCCGGTGACAGGACTCTTGTGAGATGATGAGTATGTGTTTTGACGGACCATCCAGCTGAAATACTGGAAAACCAGCACATGTATGGATAACTAGTGGGAAATGAAGACTTCCTGCTGTTCATTTTACAGTAATTAGCACATTGTAGGAGAGGTGATAGACAGACATGAGACACGAGGTAAATGAGTAAAGAAAAGCCACATGTGACAAAGATGGATCGCTAAATCAAAGAGTAGAGCAGCAAAGTTTGTTTATTTTCCCTAGAAACGGACATTATGACACAGATCATTAGATCATTAGATTATTAGATTATTTAAAGCTGTAACTTATATAATATAACTTACATTAGTTGAAACAGTCACTCTGTACACACAGTAGTACATGAGAGATCATCTGTGAAATAATCACATTTCTTCTCCTCCTTTTCTCCGCCTCTTATAGCATTTGCAAAAAATCCAATGAATCCGAAATGACCAGTCAGAGCTGAGGAGTCTCTAATGCAACTGTCAATCATGTCAATAACTGCTTGTGAACTGCTGTCAAATGTCAAGCCAGTCTGCGCTGATCAGACATACAGCAAGATTCTGTTACTGCATTGCCTTTTTCTTGACTCAAATGATATCAGAAACATATTTTAGTGTACTGTTCAGGTGTAAAATGTTTGTGCCAGTGGGCAGTGCTTTGTTGTGGCTTGACTGTTCAACATGGCAGCTAGGTCACAAATCTCATTTTACACCTAAACAGTACACTAAAATATGTTTCTGAAATGTTTGAGATGAGAAATTGGCATTTTGAGGGGCAGGGGGTGAGGAGTTGACAGATTGACTGCAGTTCACGAGCTGTAACTGACATAACTGGCAACTGCATAATGACTCCTTGGCTCTGATTGGTTGTTCTCCTTTAGCAGCTGTAGACTGAATGAAATTCCTTTAAGGCCCAGACATACCACACCAACATCAACAAACTAGTGCATCACCTTTGCTTGTGTTGAAGCCAAAAAGTTGCACTTGTACACCCTGCAAGGACTACAGCCAACAGCCAACCAGCACGCATGTTCTACGCCTGTGTGAGAGGCAATAACTCCCAACAGCTGCAACCAGCGGTAGTCTGCATTTATCATTCAAAAAGGGAAAGCGCAACACTGACAGGAAGGATTCGAGACTTTAGATGGACGATTAGCACATTTACAGAACAACCACATGTTGAAAAAAAAAGGATATTTACAGTGCGTTAGTGACCAAAACACAAACAACTGTGAAGCATTTCTAACTAAGATGTCAGTGGCTAAAACAAATAATTTTACCTCATAAAAAAGCTTTGTTATCTGTTGTTTCACACTGAGCTCAACTGTGAATCAGATTGATTTCACTCACAGACGGGCTTTAACAGGTCCAACAGTGATTCAACATGCTAAATCAGACGAGAAAAAGCAGAAACAGGCCAACTAGTGCAAAAGGTTGGTGAGCGTCTGTGGCATTTTTGGGGTCCCACACTCCCCAAAAACTAGGGCCACAGACGCTCACTGACGGCCAACCACTAACTGACAGCTGAGTGCCCTTAGAAGCACAATGTCCCTTAGAAACACAACAAAAAGGAAGAGCTTTTCACAAATTATCCGTCTCAAGTAAATCGTCATTTTCAGTAAATATGTTTACATAAATAATATTTATGTAAATATGTCATAAGTTGTTTTGTTTTTTTTATTAAAGTTAAAAACTACATCCTCAACATAGAATATCGTTTGCAATTAGACCAATGCTAAAGCCCCTATGTCTTTATGGAAATACCTCCACCCACACACACACCACGCAAAATCACACATGATGCATGCAAAAACATTACCTCCTCCTCACAGACTCAAACTTTCAGATTCCAGTTGGGCTGCCGACGTGGCTCCCTAGTTCACAGATTATAATATAATTAGTCTCCATCTAATAAAATAAAGCCACTGAAATCCCCTCAATAATTCAATGAGAAATGTGATCTGAGAGCAAATTGAGAAAGAGAATCCCCTCACCTACAGACAGTCTGGTGGCTTAATAAAGCTGAAGACCAACTGTCTCCAAAAGATAACATCTTATGCCTCTATGCAAACAAACACGAATGAAGTGTGAAACGCAGTCACAAAGCTTAAAACATATGCATATACAGTGTATAAAGTAAAGGAGACGCAGAGGTTCAACCTTACGATGAGAGTTATAACATAGATACATGCCCATACTAATACTGGTGTGTATTTTTAAAGAGGACCTATTGTTGACATCATCTTGCAGAACAGTTAGTTAAAGTTAGTGTCACCAATTCAGTATCCGACCAAATAACTCCCCCACTGTTCCTGAGATATGACATTGTGAAGTGGTGGAGAACATTATGATGTCCCAGTTGACCTTTGAACCCCTGGATATAGAATTCAATCACCACATCCTATTCTGGGAAATTTGAGTGCATGAATTCTTAAGTTATGGCCAAAAACATGTTTAATGATGTCTTTGAGACCTTGACCTTTGACCGCCAAAATCTAAGCAGCTCATTGTGGAGTGTAAGTGAATGTTTGTGTCAAATTTGAAGAAATTCCCTCAAGGTATTTTTAAGATATCACATTCACAAGAATGAGACAAATGTATGGTCAACATGACCTTGACCTTTGTCCACCAAAATCCGAACAGTTCTTTCTGGAGTCCACTAGTATGTTTGTGCCAAATTTAAAGAAATTCTGTGGTGTTCTTGGGGTATCATGTTCACAAGAATAAGACAGACAAGGTCACATTGACCTTGGTTTTTGAAGTATGACCACCAAAATCTAATCAGCTCATCCTTGAGTCCAAGTAGATGTTTGTGCTTAATTCAAAGACATTCCCACATGGCGTTCACAAGTGTGGGAAGACAGACGGATGGCCAACCCGAAAACATAATGCCTCCAGCCTTGTTTATTGGTGGCATGGAAGAATAAAAACTGTTGGAAACAGATTATTCAGAATGGAAACCTTATAGTTTTGCTCACACAGGAATTACTTCTCTATATGTTCACCTAATTATTGAAACATGGCCACATTTAATATGAACATCCTTCATTCTAACACTATATATTAGACAAAAATACAGAGAAGCTTAAGGGCCAAACAAATGACAAAGCAGATTGCCTTTTCCAAAATATACACTCATCACAAAGTGCTCACAGATCCTAAAATGTCCTTCAGGCCTTCAGGCTCACTGTTGATACTTTGCAACTCGACACAATTTGCAGTTTATTCAGTTAAGTGCTGTATTACTTAACTAATTTGGAGGATGTACTTAGTGTAAGGCATGCCAATTCCACAATCTGCCAAAAAATCAGCAGTAAAAGTATTACTGGACCAATACCAATACTGCTTTGAAAGTTTCTTTCAACCAATACATTGAGCATAGCAATGCATTTAAGTTAAATACTCTGATGCAATCAATTACTGTCTGGTAGTTGTCGAGGTAAAAGAGGAAGATTTGTCTCCGTATAACTTTAGGGGGAAAAAAACAAACTTGAATAATATGCAGTACTTCATCTGAAAACAATATTTTAATCTGCTCTAAATTACTAAATAATTTAATTTTAAATCTATCCCATTTTCTTCAGTACACTGTTTGTAATAAATTAAGCCCTTGCTCCTGTAATTGTTTTGTAATAAGATAATATTAGGTGGCATGAACGAATATTAATCAAGTGGCAAACACATTATGCAATCTACTCAACATTCTCTCAAGTTACAAATATTGAGAGGAGTGAACTGTGTTGTACACCAACTGAACGGTTAAGAGAGAAAAATCAAAGCACAAAAGTCAGATTTAATCATACTATCACATAATTTTCTCATCTACAGGAGGTAACTATGGCTTCTCCAAGGTGTAATGAAAGCCTAGTTTGTATTATTAGGAACTAATAATGTGAAAATGATGCTTTCTCAGAGAAGCTTCTAACACTGAGTAAACCAAAGATCTGCTTTTAAACCTTAAATGCCATTTGACATTTACAATGTCTGATGCCAGAACAAGTATCAATCTCAGCAGATATTAATACCATGAAGACGCAGTTACACACACACACACACACACACACACACACACACACACACACACACACACACACACACACACACACACACACACAGAGGTGTGGTTATTACTTACAAGTCAAATCGGATGTTTTGTCGCTCTTCAAAGAAGTAGTCCAAAATGAATTTCCTCACAAAATCTGGGTTTAGCGTATTGTCTATCACCTCTGTTCTCCCAAACTACACAAAGAAAAGAAGATAAAAGACAGATGAGGATACATTTCACATAAACTCTGTAATGTTTCTGCTCTTCAAGATGTTGGACCACAAAAAAGAGTCAGTTTGATGATCCAAATCTACATAATTTATGAATATGCCCATTTGATGTGAGATCATCATCGTCTGTCATTTTTATGTTTTTGCTGCTTGTAAAATTTCTCTTCGACACAAAATGCAGTTTTTACAAGCACGTTGTGAAGTTGCAGCGCCCCATGTGAATAACTAATCACCAGCCGGTTTACTCCACAGGTGACACATCAGTGGAGAACCTGGTGGCTACAGAAGGTGATGTACAGCTTTAGTTTAATGAATGCAAAGCAGCTAAAGTACCATGTCAATGGGGGTCAAATAGGTCCCAGGTTTGGCATTTAACTTAGCCTATTAATAATGCATGTGGAAGATGGGCTGCTCAGAACTATGAATAACTGGAAAAGATTGGGGCTGCAAGATTTGCCCCCTCATTTAAATTTATGAATATTCATCATTATGAAATGCACTGAAAACTGCCGTACAGTTATATATGACTGCACACATGCTCATAAGGTGTAGATACTGGTTGTGTCACAAACAAAGTGGGGTTACTTAACATAACTGGTTCACATAAATTAATACAATTGTCTGGAACTTCAATAACACTATTGTTTTCAATTGTGTGACATATATATTACAAACATACATATTGTTGGCAATCAATTAGAAATTATCTTCAGTTTCTATAACAGCCTGACTGTCAGCTCTACAACTGTATAAAAACTAATCAGCTTCAGTTGCACTTTAACCCTACTTGGCAAGTGTTAGCATGCTAATATGCCAAACAAAGACAGTGGATTTTGTTAATCAACCCAACTGCCAAAAAAAATGTTTGCTTTTAATGTTTCTGCAAAACTTTGATATGTTACATTTATACATCACTTTGTAGTGGACACGTTTAAACTTAATGTTCTGAACAAGGCCGTGGTTAAGATGTGTTAAGGTTTAGGCACAAAAGCTACTTGGTTATGGTTCGGCAAAAGATCACGCTTTGGCTTGAAATACCTGCGTATGGTAGCACAAAAGTCGCTGGAAAAGCAGAGATGAGTCAGTGGAAGACACCAGGCTACCATAGCTCAAACATTGCTGGTTAATGTTGCAACGTGTCGTTAAAAAACACCCAGGTTCAGTGAAAAAACCCAGTTTCTGAGGCTCAAATGCCACTGGGTGAAAGCGCGATGTGTTATTGAAAAAACACCAAGGTTTGGTGCCAAAAACAAAGGTAGAAATACTGAAAAGGGTCATCAAAAGACAACCGTTCTTGTAGTACATTAGTTTCAAACAGTGCTCTGCGGGGTGCATGTTGATATTGGCATTCAGCTCAAAACTGAAACTGAAGTGCAACGTCACAGAGGGGCCTGCACAGCTATGGCCTCTTGTTGTACAACATGTAGCCAAATAATAACAGAGACATACAGAGTTTATGTAAAGACTGTCGAGAAGTGGATTATGTTACAGGAGTAGGTTGAGAACTCTCTGTGGAAGTTTCCACTGTGCTTTTTTTGTTTCTTCAACATTGGAGTGTGTATTTCATACATTTTTTAATGAAGACTGGTGATGCCAGGGCCTGACATGAACTTTTCAAGGCACTTGTAGTTTGGACAAGTTTACCCTTCACTTATGCTGAAACAAAGGTCACTGGTGTGGGTAAAAATGACAATAATTTACTTGTTTCATTTTGTTTATGAATGTAAAATTCAGTTGAACAAAGTTGGAAACATTCAAAGTGTCAACAGGTAAACGTTTCAATTTATGAATTTGATTTAAGTGGGTATATGTAATGTTTCACCTCAACAAATGATTTTCACATTAATTTAGATTGTATGTAACAATCGGCAAAGTACCCTTCAGGCACCTGCCATGTCGCTGCCGAGCTGAGTGGCACCATAATGGCACTCTGTTGGCAGTTTCGAGACGATTCCCTCGACTTACTGTCAACTCGGCAGTGAGGTGACGGGTGCCACTTGCTGCCACTGTCAGTAATCCAACTCGCTGTCACCCAGCTATCTCTCCCACCTCTGCAGTTCGCTATGATTGTAGCTTAGCTAATCTTAAGAGGCACATTTGTTTTATTTTGTTCACTAAATTTCTCTTACATTTGACCTAAAAATATGCATACATAAAAAAAATGTTCTTACCTCTCTCCACTCCTTGTTGCCCATGCCTTGTGTGTAGAGAACACAAACTGTGAAGACACATAACATAACATTAAAAATACATGCTAAAAAGCCATGCTGATATGCATTTCTTTTCCTAAAATATGTATGTACTGGACCCAATAGACATATTTCTAAACTGTGGTAACATTAAGCAGATACGTAAATAACAAAAAAAAACAAAAAACTCAAATGTTATGGTGTTTATTGGATCCATCAGAATATGCCTAATAAGCCGTGATTGGATGAATTAGAAATAACAAAACTACATCAAAGCACCTAATAGTTTTATTCATGAAGCCCAAACATATTCCCCGTCTTTGGATGGTGAAAGACATCATTTCAGGCCATTAAGCAATTTTCCCCAAACGAGACAATTCACTGAGAGGAAAATTACTGAGCTCACACATCATACACTTCATTTCTGGAAGGCTTTGATGTTCTTCTCAGATAAGTGACAGAAGCATATGTCAATGTGCATGCACACACACACACACACACACACACACACACACACACACACACACACACACACACACACACACACACACACACACACACACACACAAAATCTTTTTTCATATTTCTGGGGTCTGATAGACACAGGTGATATTTTTAAGGAACAGATAGATTTAAACCAATATTATGATAGATAACTTCTCCATGCTTTTGTGGCTTTTATGTATAAAGAAGGGCTTTCTGACTTTTTTCCACTTGTACCAGAGAGTGTTGGTCTTGTCTTTGGATCACTGATCTTCACATTTTAAAGGTATTTTTACCTGCAAGTGTCAGATCTAAGGTATCTCTATATTTCAGTATCACAGACGTTTTTTCTCCCTCCTTGCCCTTTTCCCCTGTCAGGCTGGTTCATATCAAGAGACTGAAGTCGTCGTGCTCAGCATAATCACAAGTGCTACTCAGCACAAGAGCACGCCTAAATGAATGGGTGAAGTCTGAGTTTCCTCCTCATCATCATCATCATGTAAATCACTGTCATCTTCTTCATCGTGTTCATCACTGTCATCATCATCACCTTGAGTCATTTTTATCCCGTGCTACTGTAAATGTGCTGACATACTATGTTTGCAAAAACAGTAAGTGTATGTGTGTGCTTGTGTATGTATTGGTCATCCTGATATCATAATCCCAAATTCACACACACTTCAAGATGACTAATACAATCTTTGATTATGATGATGATTTTATTTTATCTTGACACTACGTCATTTAATTCTAATAAAACAGCCAAAAGTAACATTAACTTGCAAACCAAACAAACCTTAACAGCAAGCTCTTCTTGCCATACTACAAGTATGCAATTTGAGAAAATATAAAACGTCCCTCTGTTTGTTTTTAGATATTTTAATGTAGAAATGTTATACATTACATCTTAAGACTGACATAACTAGTTACATATTTTGGGAAATACACTGGAATGTGAGCTGGATATTAGGGCTGCAAATAATAATTCTTTTCAGTGTTGATTCATTTGTTTATTATTTTCTCAATTGAATTTAAGCCAAGTTTTCAGATGTCAAGTAAGTAAAGTCTCTTGGCAGACGAGTCTCAAGCCAACAGCTTTGGCATACAGCAGAATGGTATTGATCTTCTCGTCAAATTCTTGAATAAGCTCAAGAAAGTGAATAAGCTTATTTTCCATTGTCAAGCTATCTCTTTAACTCACTTGCATGGCACTAATGTAATTATTATAATGATTTTAACTGCTGGGAAAAAAGAGGAGAATTGGCACCTATTGTGTGAATCTATATGGAAAAGCTTTTTAGTCCATGCATTAGTCAGACCCGCCTCCAGCTAAGCTCAAGCATTTAGAGAAAAAAAACAAACACTTCCACACATAAAGAGTGACTCACGACTACATATGGCAAAAGACCTTCTAACTAATGCATTTCTTCCTTACGCTCCATTTTGTCTCCTTATTTTGGCATTTTCCATTGTGTTCTTTACTTATTTATACCTTTATTTTCTTTCTTCTTGCTGCATGCCCTTCTTTTTATCTTTACCTTTTTCCTAGTGATTTATGGCTATTCTACAACCAACAATTATGCACTGACACAAACTTGTACACCATGGGTGACAGACAAACAAAGGGGTGTTGGATCTTACTTGGGTCTGATTTGGAGAAGGTGTCCCTGTCCAGCAGGTTTCTGTGGAGACACAAAGGGGAATGTTGTCAGAAACATAGTTCCCTTGGTGAGAAGAAAAAACATTTGTCATTCAGTTGTGGTGGTGAATTCATTTTAACACATATGTGCTCTGTCAGCCAATGGTCTGCACGTTACCATCACACTTTGTTTACAGCCTCTCTGTGAAACGCTCAACTGTGGTGTCAAAATACAAAATATTTCTAAAATACTGGATATATGATAGCATTAGCCACAATACAGAGGCGTGGGTAGGGTGGGGTTGGGTAGGGATGTTGGAAAGTATTGAGAGCAAGACTAGAGCATTTCAAGAAATTCAAAGGTACTTTACAGAAGTAAAAAAAAAAAAAATACAAACATTACAATTCATACGACATTAGTAAGATGTTAAAAGTAGCAGATAAGCATCTGAAAAACGTAGGAACCAGTTGTCTCTTTAAAAAAAAAAGAGCATGAGCCTCTCTCCACGGCACCTTACTTCATCTTAACTCCCGCAGTGAGCAGAAAAGAGTTGGTTTAACTTAATGAGAAGAGAAACTGAACTACGTGACTAACATGGGCTCCATGTCCATAGCATTTAAACTTTAAAAAAAAACACTTGTTTTCAAAGGAGCACCAACATTCAGAGCCCTACCGACGTCGACAAAAACCTTGCAAATACCTTCACCACTAACACTATCTTAAGGTCATGAAAATGTCATTTAACTTTTATTCAAACTCTTTATTTATGGCTATTCAGATTTTTATGGCTCCTCATTTCATGCTTGAAAAACACTAAATCTAAGATCATAATTCTTAGAGTGAATTATTGGTCAGCTTTCTGTCTCAACAACCATTGAGTTTCACCCAAGACGGACAGTAAGAAAATTGTGAAGAATTTATGTCCCCCAAAAAGAGTGAGAAGGAGGGCTGGGGGAATCTTAATGGTCTGGTTTGAAAGTGGCATAGGATTTTATCATTAATTCTGATTTGTGAGTAATGAGATGAACAATGCTGATGATGATGGCACCTTGAGAGGAGAGAAGAGATTGGGATCACTAACTTGTCAGTGAGGTTAAATCACTCTAGCGTGTTAAGGGCCTTGATAAGAATAAGGATCTACTCTCCAATCTACTTCCTTTCATCTATTTAAGGTGCCCTGATGTTTCCTGGTTGCAGAGGGGGAATGAAAATGTGGGTAATGCTTCCTGCCATCCTTTAAATCGTGGGGATTGTGGAAGGCTGTAAGACAAAGCTCCAAAACCATCACTAGTTGGAGAGGCTGCAAGCTGGTTTCCACTAACAGCCTCTCTATCTGTAGGAGTTCCCTTCTTTCAATTCACTTTCAGCTGTTTTTATCTCTCTTTTTGTGTGTTAACTCATCAACACAATATTTCTCTCTGTCACACTGTCTTGTGTTTGTTCTCAAAATAAAAACACCTCCAGTATCCACTCAGTCCCTCCTGCTTGTTCGCAGACTTGCTCATCAGGTCACTCACCTGCTCAGCTTTAAATTGTAGCAACACTTAAATCAAATCCTGGATATGTCAAGGCACTTTGCTCGATGATTTGTCATCACTTATCACTTAGCATTTATTTGTAGCATTTGGTTGAGGACGCACACAACACAACAGACTCAAGTTACGTGTGTATATTTGCCTATTGTGTTGCCGGTGCTCAGTGAGAAAAACACAAATGGACGCAATAATCCAGCTAAGATGTTTGCCTTTCTTGCACACTCCTGTTTACATGCTTTAAAGCAAAGCCTGGCTGATGACAGAAGGTTCTGCGTCAGTACAAAGCCAATTTTTTTTTGTTCTTTCTCCCATTATTGGTGGTTGGAATGATTAGATGGAATAAGCTAAAAAGAAAGACATTTCTCTTTGGTCAGCTATTTGGAGATTCATGCGTAGTAATGTAGTGGTTTTATGGCTAATTTAATCACTTGCCCATGAAAACAAATTTTCTTTTTTTCTAGTTGAAACAATGCCTGTATTCAATCTTATATGTGCCAGGGTTTCATCCCCAGCCACCCTCAACTCCATACCCGATCAGCAAACTTTTTGTAGCTGCTGTTACACAGGTTAGACAACGTGCTGAAGGACCATCAGTCTGATGTCTACCAAGTAAAAATGAACATCCAACCCTGAGCCGTTCGACAGTTCCAACAAATTCACACTGTGTTTTGAAGACACCTAAATAATCCTGAGGTAACCTTAGCCATGTGACGCTAACAGTTAGCCCTGTTACTGCATGTGTACGGGTGGACTCTCAACAACTGTCCTTAGCAAAGAGCTCACACTCCAGCAGCAGCTACAATCCGTACAATCTGTGGTGCAGTGAAGTTGACGCAGTGTACTGATGAAGGTGGCAGTTCAGCTACCGAAATGTTCAAAAGTATGGACAAACTACACATAACACTACTTACATTAAGGGTATCAAAATAAATACTTTATTGGCATCACTTTGGAGGTAATGGCAATGGTACTTGGAACATAATCTTTCTAATAATACCCAGCCCTACTTGCAGAAATAAGGGCCTGAGAACATAATGTGACGATGTGAAACAATCTCCAATTTTTGACATTAAGAAACAACGAGCTGTGTTGCCAAAAAAACAAATAATATAAAAAGCCTCCACAAAGTGTATTATTTTTCATAACAGGGCAGGACCAAGTGGATTATTGTGCTGAAAAACTATAAGTGAATGTATGTTACATTTTTTAACAAAGTGGTCTGGAAAACTTATGTAACTTGCCATTATCTTTATCAAACATTTCTTTATCAGTCCAACTGGTGGGAGATGCTGTTGCCACTGAAATCATGTGGATTCAAAAAGATAAGGCTCACAATATTTTTTCTTATTGTTAAAAAAAGGCCATTAAAAGACCAAACACATGAACACACACGCACACTGCCCTTTGCTCTACATGTGACATACAAATGGAAGTAGATAAAAGAAAACAACTTGTACAATGCTACATACAAGCTTTGATACTTGCAGTGAAAGAGGAGTGTAGTACAGTATATAAGCCAATGTGTTGGTCATACCATAGAAAATGTATTCTTTTTGTATTGTGCGTAATACAGAAGATTTTTTTTAAATATTGCACATTGAAATCCAGTTTTTTAAAAAAATCACAATTAGATTATTTTTCCATATCATTCAGACCTAATTAATATGCTGGAAACAATCCCCAACAAATGCACTATTAACTACTGCTTTAACAGCAAATATTTTTAATATTTTTAATACCAATTCATCTGCCAAGTACTTTCTTGAGTCAGCAACTCAATGAATCAATTGGAGAATCAGCAGGAAAATAATTGCCAACAATTTAGAGTAACTGTTCAATCATTTGAGCAAATTTACACTCAAATATAGCAAAAAATGCAATTTTCAGCCTCTCATTCAAATTTCCTTCTTTTCTCTGTTTTATATAGAATATCTTTTTGGTTTGGATTAACAAAACAAAACCATCACCTTTGACTATGAGAGATTTAACATTTTTCATCATTAACAATTGATTCATGGATAAAATAAATGGCAAATTAATCAACAATAATCGTTAACTACAGCCCTATACTTTACTGTGGGTAGCCTTTAAAACCAGGAGGGCAACACTTTAGATATGACAATATTTAAAACCTAGGAAAACATCTAGTCTCATATTACGATATTGATATAATATCAACATATTGCCCAGCCCTACTTTAACTATGCCATTATCTAGCATCTACAAAATAATCTTTCCAGTCCATCTGTTGTCAGATCTGAAGGGGCCGAGCTATGTGGTCTGAATTCACAAACTACTTTCCCCGTCTAACACCACCTGAATAAACCTGGACTTCAAAAAATGAATGCACACCTAAACGCTCAAAAATACAAACACAAAACTGCTGTCAGCTGGGAGTCATTTCCCACTCTGTACCTCCACAGCTGGAGGTACAGTTAGGGACCCTAGTTAAAACACACTTTCTCCCTCTGAGATAAGATTTGAGGCTCTGCACTCTCTGACTGGCTGCTGCTCAAAGCACATCACACATGGTGGCACTCCAAATGGGCTCCTGGGCTCCCCCTGCGCACGAGCTGTGTGTACGTGCGTTTTACGAGTGTGTGAGTAAGACACATTTTTAGGATTTCCACTTCAGAGGATAACGTGAATGAGTCATGGCTCTCTCTCTTTTTCTCTCGCTCCTTCCCTCTTTTCATCCAGAGGCAGGCAGCGGAAAGCTAAAAGCTGCCATCCGAGTCACAGAGAGGTCTGCGGGGATAAACGTGCCACGCTAAAAGAGTGAGGTAGTATATTTAGCACAGAGTTTAATCTTAATAAAAATAATGTGTCATTTTGAATTGAGGTCTTTTTAGCCAAATAAATGACAGTACAATGGATTTCTTAATAGAAAAGAAAACTCAGCAAAGTAAAGTCAGAAAAATCTGCTTTGGGGATAAGCAAAGGAGTCCTGCTGTTAATGGCAAAGTGAAGTTCTTGTGTCTAGATTTTTCAATAGATTTCCCAAGGCTTTCAGCTTTGCTAGATGCAGCCTCTCTTTCTCATCTTTCCTTACAAACACTTAAGTCTAAGTGAATCACTTAATTACTCTTTTTCTTTATCTTACATCTAATCTGTCACCATGCAAATAATTAAATGTATATAAGACTGTCTTAACTAGCCTTGAAAGAATGCTCATCAATCACAGATTCTGGGCAGTATACGTATTTGATGATGCTGTGATAAATGAATAAGAAAAAGACTGAAAAATCTGCCAAAGGACACGTCACACAGTAGAGCCCTTTTCAAGCGTTCACCTACACAGCTTTTAAGGCAATTAGTAAGAAAGAACTGAGACCACGCATGATGCAAAGCACAAAGAAACCCCATTAGGTGATTAAAATGTCAAAGACATAAATACCTACATTTTACTTCAAGCAGTTTTCACCTTTCAGATTAATTTATAATGTGCAGGGATTTTTTTGTGATGTAAAATAAGTATGGTTTGGTCTATATTTAATGCATTTCAATGTAATTTTTCTAAGAATAGCGTTTCAGTGTCTTTTGATTTTGTAAGAACTCAAAGTTTAAGGTGATCTTGATGGGTTCTAATTCCAGGCAAAGTATAACAGAGTGATGGTGAAATAAGACAAAGTGTAGTTGTAGTCTAATATTTCTGTCTTACAAATTATGTTAGTGCTGGATTAGCAACTAAAAACCATTCAATTCAATGCACTCCAGTGTGACCCTGTTGGTTCCTCTAGACTTGCAACTTTACAGATGAGCTTCTCATCTTCTCATTCATTTTTCTGGCAGACAAGATGCAACAACACAGCAGATACAACACATTTAATTAACTAGAATTACCAACCTGCGGTTGTGTGGCTCCGCCAGACTGTCAAGTTGCAGTTTACATTCATGCCTGTCCACACTCACATATGTAATGAAGACTTAAAAGGAATTTACTAAAAGGCGTTGAGTGTTTGTTTTTTGTTTTTTTTTAGCAAAACGTAAATCTTTAACAAACATCTTCCCACAGTAGCACAGAGGATCTATACAATCACCACAGTTTCCGAGATTCGAGATTATTGTCAAAAATTCAGCATCTGGCAAAATGTCTCGTCTTATGTTCCTGAGTTATGAAGTTAATTAATGATTAGAAAAGTGTCCGTGCAGATCATCAGGATGTCAGAGTCACGTTTACCTTTGACGTTTTGGATATAAAATGTCATCACCATACAAGACATTTGCGTGAAATGTTGTCATAGTGACGTGTCAAGGTCACTGTGACCTTTGACCACCAAATTCTAATCAGATCATCTTTGAGTCTAAGCGGACGTTTGTGCCAAATATGAAGAGATGGCAGTAGAGGAGCGGTTCAATAATTTCACACAACAACAAACAAGGTGACAGTGGAAGATATCGTAATAATGTACCGTTAAACAAAGGCTAAAGAGAAAAGTCCTTGAAATGAGCTGGACATTAAACTGGGGCAAATAAATCAACATCTCTAACAACTGCCAGACTATTTTTTTTTATGATTTTATCTGCAAAGGGAATTACCATTCATGTACAGTTTTAGTCAGCTTTACTCCTATATTTAAACACTTAGCTCTACAGTGCAACTCACTCACATAAGCACATATAGAAGCAAAATACATCTCGGGCATCAACAAAATACTGAAGAAATCATCGCCAGATATGATAGCACTGATCTCAAATCTGATCAAAGTTTCTGCGCTGCTGTCAAACCATGCATCCTCTTCCCTGGGGGCAACCTATACCAGTACAGTTCTCTGCCATCGTGGCTGTGCCTCTGACGCATCACCTCTGACAGCTGTCAATCACAGCTACAGGAAGTGAAATATGACACCAGATGGGCAGGAAACACACACACACACACACACGCTCTGTCGTGCTCATTTGCTTTCTCAATCTCCTTATGAGACGCTTAATTGAAGGGGAGAGAAGGAAGTCAAAAATATGACAGAAAGGGACAAAAGACAGACAGACAGAGAGACGGTGAGGTGGCATCTTTAACTGATATGACAACTCTGTAATTATGTCAAACGCCTGGTTCTCTCCTACACACACACACACACACACACACACACTGGAGGACACACCTCTGTGCGTTTGCTCATCAGGGAGAGCCATACGATAACAGCGAAATGGGGATGGTAACCATGGCAACTACTGACAGCCATTCGAGGTGACTTGACTGACTTGACTGACAGTTGTGTGTTACACACACTCACCTCGACAAGCAGGGATTCCATCAGCGCTGTGATATTTGTGACGCTCACCTTTTCACCTCTTTCCTCAGTTTCATCTCCTTTCACCTCCTATTCCACTTTTACCCTTTCTCCTGATCTATTTTTCTCATTTTTTCCCTGTTTCAAAATGATTGAATGCATCTACTTCAATGAAATGCAGTTAAAAAAAGTTAAATGTCATATAATAAAGTTAAATGAACTACTGTTACAATAAAATTTAATAAAATACAGTTATACATAAGTTAAATAAAGTACTTTTATCATAAAATGATAAAAGAATGAAAATATATCGTTTTAATTAAATAAATCAAAGCAGGACACATGGTGCTTATATTTTGTGTGGCCGAAAGAGTTGATGTTTTTACTGTGGACTTAAAGCTTCCGGCAGCGTTACCTCGAGTATATTTGATAAATCCCCCAGCCCTAGTTTAAACAAAAGTTCTCTCTGAAGGCTTTAAGGAAGAGGAAGGAAATAAAAGATAATGGGAGAAGAGATACGGAAAACTATACTTTGAAAGAACAGAGTTGAGAAAGATAGAAGCGTTTCAGGTGTTGAGTGAAAGAGTTGCACACTGAGGAAGGCAGTCTGATTAGCTGTGCCAAACTGTGTCTCAAAAGAGGAAGCTTTTGTGTGTGTGTCTTAAGCTGCTCTATTTCTGTCGTTATGGACTCTATTTGGAATTCAGGCTTGACTATGGGCTGAGAGAAAGAGAGGGAAAGTTGAGAGTGTGAATGAGGCAGGGCTTTAGAAGCTGCTGGTTATTTTCTAGGTTATGCATCGAGCTACATTTATTGTTGTGGTAGCCTCAGCTGCAGCTTGAGCACGGCGCCAGGATTTAATTTTTGGATAGATCAAAGTTTATATTGTTTTCCTTCCTTTGATGGTTTTCAACTGGTAGTCTCACTAAAACAGACATTAGTGATATCATGCTGTGGAGGGCAACTAGCGTGTCTGGTTGATTGTCACACTTTTTAAATCTTTTTAAGTGCTGAGATGGCTAATTATCCGCAACAGTTTGTATTTATTACAAGCAGTTCCTACAGGGATATTGCTCACAATGTGCAAAAATTAAACATACTGTGATATTCTATCTTTTCTTTTTTTGCCTGGGGATTGTTTTGACCAATACATTGACATTTTAATTCTATTTGATGAAATACAATAATGCTTGGATGATCTGGATGGATTAATATTTGTTGATTGCAAGAAGAGAAAGAGAAAGACTACTGGGTGAGCCAGATTTAACTTTTGATTTACTTTTAGCACAGCTGTCAGACACAGTTTATGCTTTCAGGCACTATAGAGACAATAAAGTCAGGCAGGTATTTGCAGCTCTAACTCCCGTCTTGCATTGTTTTCTATAGGTTATTTTAGTCTCAATAGAAGAGAAAAAAAAACCTGGGTTATTCTTGAGTCACTTGCTAGCAGGCAGAACTAATTCCTCTTCGTCTTTATGCGTTATATATTCAATGAATTGAATTTGAAATAAGGTTGGGGAAAAAAACGTTCTGTTATTTTTCAGTCAGGTAAGACACTGCACTGCAGGCTGAATATCTCTGCACAATTCAAAAAAGTTTTAGGGTAATTTAAGACACATCTTATTGGATCACTGTAATTCATAACCATGCAAACAGTAAAGGTAAAAATCTCCAATAACAAAGATTTCAAACTGATTGAAGAAATATTATCGCTGTTACCAACCAGATCTACACCACTGATACACCCATTCAAATGAAAAATCAAATGCTTTAATAACAGGTTAGGTATTTGCTACTTTATAGTAAAATTGGCTCTTTTTAAATTAACTTTTTCGTGTTTTTCATAAAATATCTCACAAACAACACAAGAAAACCAGGCAACTGTACAACCTCCATAGCGTGGTGTCATGACATACAGGCCTGGGCCAACGTAAAATTAACTGTTGTGATTGGTCCAGATTTCGCACAATAGCAGTAAAAAGGAACCATTTTTTGTGTGTATTTAAATGTTATTTTCAATAACTGAAAAAATAAAAGTTAAGAAAATAAAAGTGTAGGACATATAAGTGGGCGGGCCAAGGCCTGTTGCTGCAGCTATTATAAATAGTCATTATTGTAAAGGACGGCCTGCAAAGCTCTTATTAAATAAGTGAAGACATCCTTCTCTCATATTTAATGTCAACATTCATTTATTACACTGTACTCCTTACTCTCTTACTCCTTCTCTCCTACTCCTTACTCTGTAGTTACGTTTGTTTTCCTGGGAACAATTTCTGTGTTTAAGTAGAAATTTAAGTTCCTTACAGGATATCTATTTTCTACAGGTTTACACTTATTCTCCACATCTACATCTCAGAAATAAATACTTTAGCTCCACTTCATTTTGCAGCCTTTTCAGATTAATATTAAATATGAGACCAGTGGTTTCCAACCTGTTTAGCTTGTGACCTCTGAGAACAAAGCAGCGTCTAGTCGTGCCCTCTTTTCGCCTTTTAGATGTCTGTGAACTGCCAGCAGTTTCACTAAAGAGTGATTTGCCCTCTAAACCTCTAAAATGGCTTCATTTAAATAACTGAGGCCAAAAGCTGGCAAATTATCCAACATTTCACAAAAAAGTAAAGCTTAGAAAAAGAAAAAAAACAAATAGTCCACAATTAACATTTTTTCTTCTTTCCTGCTCATCCCACAACCCCTCAGATTTACGACCACTGTACTTTTACCAAAGCAAAAGATCAGAATTTTCTTTGTGCAGAGTGTACTTTATGTATCACTCCAGTATTTACATTCAGTTTTGTAATTAATTAGCTTTAATGGTATGCTACGCAGGGATTGTTGGTTGCTGTTTGGCAAAAGCGAAAGTCAGCTTTATCCACTTCATTTTTCATCTATTTATGTTTTTCACTGCTGTGTCCATGATTTTCATAGCTGTCTCTTGGATGTTAAGTCACAACTTCACCTGCACGCTGCATCCAAACACATCCCAAACATAGCAAAATAAGTAAATACAGGCAGAGTGTCAGTGTTGAGAGAGATTAGTTTTGCATGAGTCTATACATTGTTTTTTGGGCAACCTACATTAGTGAGGTGATGTGACAACACCAAATTGCTTGTTTTGGGAATGCTTGGCAAAAGTGTAATAGTTACCTGAAATGACCTATAGATTGTATAAGAATACTTTTGGATGCATGCCAATGCCATTACAACAATTTATCTCTGATATATTTCATTTAGTAGTTCTTGGGTAATGGCTTCATAAATTCAGCTTCATTCTGGCTGCTACACATTGTATACAGAAGAAGAGCCCCTTAAAGGACACTTCATCATTATAATGAAACAAGTTATCCTGATCTGTGCCATCAACTGACATTTATTCTCATGGCTGGTTTTCATCCAAAGATTTTATCTGGTATTATTTATGGCACAGATATGCATCACTCTGGTATTTCCCATCATTTGGTCCTGCTACAGTGGTTTGATACTTGGAACTTGCTGTACACACCTTGAGTTATTTTTTGCTGCTTTTACATCGTTACCCTCTTTAATATTACTGTATTCTTTATTTCTAAGTCTGCTTGTCTCCTGTTCTGTCCTCTTCTCAGGGGGGAAGGGGTTTTCTCAGTGAGAGCCGGGAGAATTATTCCTGCTCTGTCTTCTGTTTGACATCTTCTTCTGCCTCTCCTAACTCTCCCTCTCTCCCCCTCAGTTTGACCGTGACCTGAATAGGCTCTATGGAGACTAAACCACCTCACAGAACTAGAGACATTTACACACATGTAGACACAAGCAGAGAACCACATGAAGCAACCAGTGTATGGTCTAGTGATTTTCCAGTTCAACTACCCCAGATGTCCACCACGTCACACATACACATTAACTATTGCTTAAATACTGCTTTATGATAGGTTACCCAGATCTAATAAACCATGGCTACTACACAATGAACAAGATAAAGAGCACACGTAGGGGAAGAAGCAGCAATGCTCAAGATAACGCCGGGTGGAAAAACAAGCACACTATTTTTGCTATGGTGACTAATCTGAAATTAGAGTCTATGTGTGACTGCAAACACCAGCAAAAGAAAGAAGGCGAACGTCATGCTGAGAGGGATGCAATTCAACTCTTGCGATTCCCCACACAATTTACTGGAAATATTTAGTGTATTGTTAGTGAATTACTTTTCAATAACATACTTATTTTAAGCATCTATATCTCTTTGAAGTAGCACATTTCAATCCAAGAGACAGATTAGAGGAAAATAAAACTGCAGAGACCTTGTGGAAACATTATTGATGTTGCATCTCAGGTTTTATGTGATAAAAAGCTCCCATCACCACTAGTTAGTGAACAAACAAACCTGCTGCGGCTGCTATGAATAGGAGAGCTGCAGCTCTTCTCAGAAAATCAATTAACACTTTCAAAGATTTAAAGCCAAGAATGGAAAATAATCTGTGTGACAAAGCAGACAGTCAGTGGTCTGTGGACATCAAAATATAGCTAGAAATTGAATTTCTTGATCCTGTATGTACCCTAATTCAATACCCAGCAAAGGTAGTCTGAAGTAGTCTGAACAAGACTTGCCAGCTGAGGGAAGTCATAAGGACTTCAGCAAATAGTTAAAGATAAAGTCACTGAGTTGTACATTCAAGGTAGGATTTTACTCAAAAAACGTTACATTTATGACATCAAACAGCAACGGCATCAGGATTCCACCTGCTGCAGTATCAAATAGCAGTGGTCATATACTAATGTAGGGCTGAGAACTGCTCCGATGTGGAAATTGACTTTTTTCTTGCTTAACTTCTTGTAAAGTAGATGACTATTCCATAATATAATAGCTATTAAATAAGGACTCCATCAGCATTTAGACTGGCTCCCTATAAGCCTGGCTTTCACAATGCATTTCTGTCTGCAATTGAGTACAAAGAAAATTAAGGCTCAATTTATTGTACGAAGAATGTGCAGAAACCATTGCAGAACCAGAACAGCGAGAATCAATGACCCTTTCTACACTGCCTGTTCAAGGCAGGAGCCATGACGCTCTACGTAAAAGGCACGACGGGTGAATGGGACAGAGTTGTCTTGTTGTTTGGCTGGCAACAGAGTCAGTATTAAAAGAACAGCCAACAAAATGGGGCCATGGATGGGACAGGTGTAAGGTTTTGCGACATGTTATGTGAGTGACCGAAGATCAGTTGCCATAGAACAGTGACAGAAAACACTTGTTACTGACCTGTTGGGCCATTTTTATTGTTTAGCAAGCACTGCAGACATGTATATGTCACTTCAGAGGTGGGTGCTGTTCTATAAAACATCACCTGCTTCACGCCTCTGATGCCTCCAGGACACTGCCATACGGTCTAAAATTTCAAATCGGAGCTGCAGGATGCTGCAGCTGTTAGTTCTGTGTAAAAAAACAAAAAGCAAATGCCGCATCATGAGGATTCTCTGTGAAAAAGGACTGAGGCAAGTTTTCTGAAGTTACTATCGCCAGTAGTGGAAATGGCATATGGTGGAACAGCCAAAATGATTGTGAAAACTGTTAGTAAGCTCTGAGGAGAACAGACAGTGACAGCGGCTGTCTCACAGACAGCGATTGTCTCACAGACAGCGGTTTTCTCACAGACAGCGGCAACAGCAATAACACCACTTATAATGCTAGGGGGGGACAGTTGAAAAGTTAGGATTTAAAAAGTTTAAATTATTACAGAAAAGCTATCAGATCTTACTATCTAAATTATTTTGTCACTTTTTTTTCTGAAAAATATTTTCTTTGCAGACATTACTGTTACTGTATTAACTTGTTTTATTTCAGGAAGCATTGTGTATGGCTACTGTGTCAGTCTTTTTCTGTTTACACCTGACTCTGTTCTCTTTCCACCCTGACACTGTGATCTGGCTCATATAATAACACTGGTTAAGACCTTTACCTTTGAAAAGCAGCCTGATTCATTACATGTTTATATTATATATTATATACATGGACTTCCAAGGTCCAATCTCAGCCTCGCAGTAGAGATGGAATACAGAGCAAACACTCGGTCATTACACAAGACACTTCTGTTTCATTCCCCTACCTCCCAGTTTTACCAATCGTATAGGTTCCATGTGCTATTTAGCCTCTGTGCCTGTTTAACAATTATCTCAATTTTTGCCCTTAATTTCTCCTTAGGGGGTTTCTCCTAAAGCACACAACAAAACATCCCAAAACAAGAATTTTCAAAATATAAATATGACTCATTTCACAGTAGAAAAAGAACAAGGCAACCCTGAGAAAGTGTTTTCCTCTCTGAGGACGACCTGCCAAACCACAAAACCACAGTGAGCTGAAAGTAGCTAAAAGCTGCAAAAAGCTGCAAACTGGAGCACTGACACTAAGGGGGCTCGGCGGTACAAGAAACCCTTTCACCTCACTAGGAGTCCACTCATTAAATGTTAATACCAACAACACTGTTAAATGGTGCTTGTTACGAAGATCTAACACACCTCATATATTATGCAAAGACTCTAAGGGCCCACATCATATGCTAGGTTTAAAAAAAGAGAAATTATGCAATAATTATATCTTTTACACTGATGATATCGTAAAAATTCTAGATGTCATATCATTTTTATGTCACATTTTAAGCTTTAATTCAAGTGTTTTCTAGTTGAAATGTGCTGTTTCTATCAGACCCATACTGTATTGGTGTGCATTTACATTTAGATAGAGGTCCAATTCTCTTGGCCTTTCACTTTTGGGTATCACATCCACCAGCGGAAGACTCTTCTCTGGGTGTGTGTGTAGACGTGCTTAGCAACAGACCAGGAATATTCTTGGAAACATGTGGAGCGAGAGGAGAGAACTGGGCATGCTCAGATGTTCTCAACAGGTCGCTGAGCACAGTGCTACAGGTACCTGCGTCTCTTCCTCTCTTTTGTGTTATTTCTCTATTGCCTCTCCATCAATTCTTTCCATCTGCATTCTTTGCTGATCCATTTAAATTTACTACTGATGGCCATTTATTACAGAACATTAGGGAAAGCACATGCCTCCACAATACCCCCAATCTCTCTCTCTTTCTAACACACACACACACACACACACACACACACACACACACTGAAGGGAAGCATCAGCAGCTTGTATTCTCTCTCCGCTTCTCTAAGAGAGCTGCCCTAATTCTTCTTGACAAGGGCTGGGAGAGCCAAGAGAACATCTCAGCGCACACACACATACACACACTGAAATATGCCATGCCACTATCCATTTACACACAGACATGTGCAACGAAATACACATCAGTCAGAGACAACACACAGCCACACATCTGTGCTAGAGGCATTTTACCTTAATCGCCTTTGTCACTGCTTTCAGTGCAGTTTAGTCCAGCCCGCCTATAGTTTCCACCATCCACACATGTCACTGCGCTTCGTATGCCTGCAACTACTCAGCGCAGACAGAACGTCTCAGCTGCTTTACATACGAATGACAAAAACTGAGGGTGAGATAATGACAAAAAGATGTAATTTGTCTGATATTTCATGCTCAGTCATTCTTATACTACAATGTAAGTGTCAGCACACAGTAAATGGGACATGTTCAGCATCTGTCAAGCAGCCAAATTGTGTGCTCAGTAGCCGTGCACATGCATAAAAAATCTTTGTGAGGTGCGTTATGTGTGTGCGGGTGGTTTGTGATTGTGTCTGCACGTCTGTCTGTAAGAAAAGTTGTGGCACAGCATAACGGGCAGCATGTGTGATTGTTTGTGTAAGTGTCTGGCTACCCACAGTTACCATAGGTGACACCAGGGCAAGAGGAAAAGGGAGGGAGGTATTCCTTTCTGACACCCCTCGCACAACCTTTGTATCTCCCTTTTTCTCTGTTACATGTGTGGCTTTTTCTACATTTTCAACAGGATATTGTGCGCTTTTGAACATGTGAGAGAAATACCCAGACATGCTTGGATGTGCGCGCTGAGGCCAGGGGCTTCTAGAGAGGGGGAGGCAGACAGCGAGGGAGGCAGCATCCCTGGAGGAATTCAAACAGCCTCTGTGCTATGTGACCGGGATGGAGATGACTTCATTAGGCCAGGCAGTTTCTCTCTCCCTGCTCTGTTTCTGTCGCTCTCTGGCTCTAAATAGGGCTGTGAGGGTGATTTACTGTATGTCAAGTAATCTTACTTGTCAAATAGCTTAAATCTGTGTTGCGCTGACAATTAGAGAGCTGTTAAGATCTGTAGCGCTGCGGCTTTTTTTTTGTGAAGCAGCAGAAAAAATACTAATCAGACATTGCCTGTTTCTATCCAGATATCACACCCAAAATGTCAAAAAATCAAATTGGGCTGGTAGAATTTCTAGATGTTTTGATTTGTTTTATTATGGCTTTATGTCCCGCGGGAGGCAATCTACATCAGAGTGAAAATAAAATGTCAGAGCATCAAATGTGATCGTATTTTATGTGTGTGTGTAGCCTGTGCTGAAAATGTCATCAGCTGTCTGACTGACGGGAGGCACCGCAGCACAAATATCTCTCACTGATTGTGTGTGCATGCGTGAGTGTTGAAATACTTTTAATCACATGTGTGCACCTACTGTGTGTGTGCATTACGTATGTTTCAACCCATATGCAGTCCTTCAGCTAAATTGCTCCTGGGGGCTTCCTGCTCTACATCTTGGTGGTTATTGATGAATTCATTCGCAATTAGCACTTCAGCACGTTCTCTGATGGCCCATTGAGCAGAGCTTTTAACGCCTGTTTGACCCTGAGGTCAGCAGGTCTCAGTGCTCAATTATTCCCATGGAATATTCTCAGAAGAAGAAAAAAATCATAGAGGAAAGTCTGCTTGACAAAATTGTGTTTTACACTGGAAACTTTATAGAAAATCTACATGACTACACAGCAGTGATGGTATTCTACGTAACCTGGGGATGTCCCGATCCGATCTCAGAGATCAGTAGCAGGGCTGATGGAGGCATTTTTTAACTAATCTGGACTGGCTTTATTAAGATATAGAGAGCTCAGTCCAATTGTTTGTTTTATGTGTACACAAAGGGTTGCAACAGTATGACATTTTTACAGTATGATAATTGTCTTGATGGTTGAACAAATGTTTTATTGCTATAATTAAGACTTGACACCATTTTTTTTTGGGAAGTATGTGTAAATAGTCTCCTTTTTGAAAATAACTAAAATAAAGCTGAGATTCTCCATCAAGTTGCATTTTTTTCAATACTGTATATAAGCAAATATGCACAACATGATAATTGCAAACTTTCATATCAGGGTATACCTTAAAACCGATATATTGCTGCAACACTAATCACACAGGTATTTTATTTGCAAAGCTTACAGCTCTTGTACAGCAAAACAACGACAGCCATCATCAACTTTCCAACTCTTTGCTGTATGTGTGTCCGCAGTGAAAAATCACATGCTATAAACAACAGTATAATTATTTATGTTATTTACAGCAGTTATTACCAGACCTATAGGCACTTTTTTTCCTTTCAGCTCAGTGTAAGAGAGTAAAATGTGTAGAGAGTAGTAGTTTTGCTGTCTATGGAGCAAAGTGTTTCACTGTGGACACTCAACGAAATATAGTTTGTTCAGGTAACTCACCTAAAAATATTGCAACATGCAATGCAATTTTTTTACAAAAGCTGCTGTGAAATCAGGCAATTAAGGCCATACCAACCAGAAAAGCAGCTCACAAAATCCTGTAGGGACTGTTATTTGCAACAATCCATTTTTGACTCAGGTTGGCTTGCCTTTAGGTTGCTAATGTGAAAGGAATGTATGTGTGTGTGTGTGTGTGTGTGTGTGTGTCCTTGAGTCCATGTTTTATCACCTGCATTTTAAAATAACACCACAGCTGTCTAACCTTGAGAGTAAGGTCAGCGTGTACACCTATTACCCCTCCACTTATTGCTTCTGCATGTGGTAATAGAGTGGTACACACCTGGAGTGTGTGTGTGTGTATAGGCCTTAACCTTTTTCAATGACTCGCTCTTCCTCTTCGTCAGATTTTTATCAATCCATTTGTTCAAGGCAGCTATACAGCTTGATGTATGGAGCGGAGGCACTGTATCACTGGGTGGTTTGTGTGTTCTCAAAATGTGTGTGGTATATAGAGCAATCTTACACACACACACACACACACACACACACACACACACACACACACACACACACACACACACACACACACACACACACACACACACATCCTGGTGACCTATGTAGAAAAGCCCCCCATGGTGATGGAATAATAGAAAGAAAGAAGTCGATAGTAATTTCCTCTGAGTGCATAAATCTTGACTTGAAAAAAGCTAAACTTAATTACAGAAAACGCACACACAAAATCTGTTACGCACGTACACAAACACACTCTAAAAGTAGCCGGAAACACACTCTGCCTCACTCAGAAGGAGAGGTACTGTAAGACAGTCAAGACAATGGCATCAATTTGTGGCAGCTCAAAAAGGCTTTCTTCAATATAGCTTTGTCTCACTGATTGCCAGCACCACTGTGTTCTCATCCAAAATCATTTGTGCTCCCTGCTGCTCAAAACCACATGTAAACAAATAGGAAAGTTAGCGGCCTCCGTGTCATCACGCACACATCCTTTTGTGCTTTTGGCTGGCATTGAACCGGCACTCAGCAGGCATCCCCGTCTTCCCTTCAAAGTGGTGGCTGTCAACAGCGTCTTCAACAAGAGAGCCATTTTGTGAGTTCTATGGGGCCAGAAAGGTCAACATAATCACTTCCCATGAAGGAGTGGGAGTGAGCGACCTGAAAATAGATAACAGATAGTGGGTCGTGCCTGACTCGTGATGTTAAAGGGTGGTTTTTGTAGGCTAAGTGGTTTGCTTCAAACGCTCGGAGCAAAATGTATGGCTGTGTGGTTAAAGATTTTTATGTTGTTACAAGAAGAATGGCGATAGTGTGTTTTGAAATGTGAATCAATACAGTCAATGGTGTGAAGTCCAAATCGGCCGCCGGATACAATCTAGAGCATGTGACCCAGAGGGAGAGTCACATCTTCAGGGGAGGAACTACGTCATCTTTACTTTATCGCTTCAAAAAATGCTTTGACACTAAATACTTTGCCGCAAGCAGTGACTCATGTGGCTCGATGTTAAACGATAGCATTTCTAAGAAACACAACACCACATGGAAACATGTCACTTCAAATCTCAGCATCTATAATCCTTTCTGAGGGATTATTTTCCAAGATGACTAAGAATGTATTCATAATTACAGTGATGGCCTGAAGTCCAAATCAGATCTGAAATTTCAAGCTTTTCCCTTTAATCTAGGCTCAACAGTCCAAAGTCTGCATCTGTTTTTGTGAGATCCAGCCTTACACAACCTACATTTACCCAACCTACTTTTAAGCCTTTTCTTGGCTGTGGCCCAAAAACCTGAAGTGTCTTCCCTCTATCTGCTTCCCAGGGTGAGAAACCAAATCACTGTTTGCAAACTGGAAGTCTGTTATCTTTATGTAGTTATTTCTGCTCTGTCTAACTTACTTTAACAATGATGAACTTTACTCTGAAGCCAATATAGAGAATGCTAAAATGTATTGCAGTCAGCGAGAAAATCTATCAATCAATTAAACTTGATTAACGGAAAGACTTTTGGTCTTCAGAACGAGTTAGACACTGTAATGTTTTTACAACGTTGGCAACCGTTCAATGGTCCACAGTCTGTTTACCACAGCTTCACTCAATCAAGATTTGAATAGTGTTTGCTGAGACTCGACACAAAGCAAAAGGCCTTAACAAAAGCATTGTCTAACACAACTTCAATTAATTCCACCCTGCATTACATTAATGAAAACATTACAAGATATGTCTATGTTTAAGCCTAGGCTTTCTCCTGTTGCATCTGAATTTGCAAAAGGTGGAACAGCCGTGATTAGTCAATTAACCAATTAGTTGATCAAGTGCCCAACCTACAGTTAACCCCTGGTGTGCACTGTTAGCTCTTCTAAACTTATATGCTCTGAATTTTGTAAAGAGCCCCTTTAAATGTGATAATTTGATGCTTTTCTTTGCCATACAGTACAAGACAATAAACTGAATAGCTTTGAATATCTGGACTGTTGATCAGATAAAACATGCCATTTGAAGACGTCACCTTGGGCTACAGCGAAATTATACACTGCATGTTTCACTATTTTCTGACATTTTATAGACAAAATGATTAATAGAGAAAATAATGGGCAGATTAATCAATATTGCAAATTACTGTTAGTTGCTAAACTAGAAAGAAGTGACACTTGACCTAACTCAAGAGCCCATGTTGTTAAAGGTCAGGGCGGATTACACATTATATCTCTTTTTGTATCCAGCAGCCACATCTCAATGCTCACGGTGGTGTACTATTGTTTTTTCATTGATAATATTAAAACGTTACACTGATTACAGTGCATGCTGATTATTTTGTCTTTCTCTTGATATATATACAAACTTTTTTTATGGATCATTATCACAAATTAAGTTTAATATCAGAAGGACATTAGAAATCCTTAACTACAAACATTATTGGTATTATATCAACCTTAAAAATCCATGGTGGACTAAGCCCTATTTTGAGCACTGGCTTAAGCAGACTTGTCTGTGTTGATAACAGCTACCATGCTGGTTTTTCTTAGGAAGTACAACTGCGCTCTAAGAGAGGGAAGATTGCCATCAAAACAAATTCCTTTGGCAAACACAGTAATTTAGAATTACCACAAAAAGCACAACGTGAAGCATGGGAAAGTCACAAATAAGCAAAAGACTATCGAAATGGGCTACAGTGTGTTTACTTCAAACAAATACATAAGGCCACAGAAATACAAACACACACAGATACACACCTAGCTTGCACACTAGCTTGCGCTTGAGTCCTTAAAAGACTTTGCTGGTTGTGAGGCAGCGTGACTGCCTGAGAGATAAACTCATCATACTTCCTTTTCTTTAAGTATTTGCCTGCAGTATGCCGAACTTTTCCCTTAGTATAAATTGTCTGAACCCAGAGTGCTCTTGGTTCTTTGCCGTTGTGCACAGTTAATTGCATTAAACTGGCATCACAGGTGTAAAACATTCCCTGAGTAGACAACCAGTGTTGAAGAAAGCTGGGTTTTCAAAGCCGATTTTCTTCATCTCACTAATTATCCTGGAGAACTACTGGTAGGAGGGACGGGCATGAGTACTCAATTTGGATGTTGGCATTCATTCAGTGTTAAGAGTAATCTCACTTTTTGTTGCTTTTTAATTTAAAAAACAGCACATATACAAACACAATAAATATAAATGTCAGTTGACCCCATTTTATGTTAAAAGTTTACTTTTTTTGGATGGGTGATGTAACAGCTATCTATGAATATCTGCACAGATCCATGCAGCAAAAATGACTGATCTGCATAAACACACATAATGTTTATTGTTTTAAGTTAAACATACATAATCGATCCAGACAGAGTGGCAACTAGGCATAGGAGCAATGATGAAAGCATTTTGACATTATAACTAAGACAACTGTGCACCGTATTGTAACATTAAACATGCATATCATCGAACAGCTAGTCTCATGATTAACTATTTATGCACTAAGCACAAGGAGAAAACAGTGGCATGCAATGTTGAGGGGAAAATGCTATAAGATGCTATAACGCCCCGCCAGCAATTACTGTAATAATTAAGAGATATATAAAGAGAAGCAACCACTGTTGAGTTTTCACAGACCTCTAACCCTGCTGCTGTCGACTCTTAACCTCCAACCTGTCTGCGACACACACACATACACACACACAGACAGGCACAATAGTCTGCTGCAGTGTCGTGTGCACAGCTCATTGGGAAAGCAGTCTATAGCCTTTTTTAGTGGGTTTACCTTTGTTTGAAAAACCTGCGTGCACTGCACACACTAATTTTGGTGAGAAAAAGGTATGCGTTGATGCTGGAAATGTACAGGGATTCAGAAAAGCAACACAAGGAGATGTTAGTGAGAGTATTCCAAACAATGGATCCCAAAAAGCAGAGGCTCACTGTTAATTTAGGAAGAGTTTTTTATAAGTAAAACACAACATCATTATAGGGAAGCCAAAATCATGATCTAGATGAATATACAACAGGAATTTCTGTGGTAATAAACATATTCTTCAAATCAGACACATTGCATGAACCTAAAAATACATTGTTTTTGTCTCCCAGAGGTCCATGGGGACCTCTAGGCCATGCTGCTGGTGAGCTAGACCTAGAGAGCCGGGAATGACAGTGGGTAGGTGGGCAACTGGGCAGATGTCACATCTGTGCAGAGCACTGGAACAAAAACACCGACGCATCACTGTCAGTCTGATGATAACATCCAAAACAAAAGACTCAATCTCAGTGGTTTGTGTGTCATGAGAAATAGTTTCAAAATAAGTTAAGTCATGTGACACCACTGCTTCAGTGAATTCCACACGGATTAGTTGTCCACAATTTTGCATTATCAAGAACAAAAGGGTGCGTCCATAAAACGTATTGACATCCTTTCAGTTTTTAATGTATCAGCGACTCAGGGTGCGTACCTAGCAACATCACTAGTAAAATAGAGGAGAAGGAACAAGATGCTGCCAGTGTTTCGTCACACTGGGAGTCTTTCTCCAGTTTCAGACTGTCAGTATTTGCCTTCCAACGTACACTGACAACCATGCTGCCAAATCAGCATGTTCAAAATGAGACAAAGGCAAGGTTTTCCATGGGGAGGAAGAATAGCTTCCTCTTGAACACCATGACGAGCATATGATTGCCTCGTGCTCTGTGTGGGAGGCCTCCATTCACTCTGCTGTAATTAAGCTCCTGAATGAGAGTTGAGATTGGTTCCACTGGTGAGTAAACTCTCACCTGTGGTTTCCTGAGGCTGTGCTTACTGGTAGATATATGATTCAAAATCATTCTACTGGGCACAGTGTAGACTTTGTCCTGTACACACATCAAACAACACAATCAATGAGGAAAAACATCAAGTTGTCCCCAGAGATGAGCATGAACAATTCTTATGTAATGAGTGTTTTAACTCAAATTTGGCATGACAAGAAATACCTAAAGCCACAGGACTACTTGTGGGTTAAAGCTGAAAGGATGACACATTTTCTGAGTGAATCCATTAAGATCACAGCAGTCGCGTGTTCCAGCCTTCAGGCCTGTACAAATATGACCTCGTTTTCAAATTTGGCCTCTTTTCATATTTCCAAACCAGGCTTAGTTGAAATCAGTTGGGAGACGTTTGTATATACACATTGACTTAAAAGTAGTTTGGATATACAGTAGAGTATGATGATTAAGACCGATATGTTTTTACTTCTTATGAGAAAATAATGTGACTTGACATTTACTCAGCTGGTCATACATGAGATCATGTGTCATAGCAGGTTGAAAAAACCCCACAAAATAGCCCACCATACAAAAGCATGTCTCTATTTTTAATTTACACCACAACCAATGTGTTGTGGCAACAATGCATACAGGAAAGCCATTGTTTATGGTTTTGTTTTTGGGAGGAGGGAGAATCTGAGAGTTGTCACTGTCAACAGTTATGATGTTTGCTGACAGTGCTGTTATGCATGGCAAGACACAGAGAAAGAGCCAGTCAGAGACAGGTACGTCAAACAGTCTGAAAGACAGTAGGGGAAAAACTGTTACGATCCCACTAAGAAAAACAGTCCCTTTTTTATCTCTCAGGTCATTCGTCTGGGGCGGCAAACTTGTTTGTGTGCAAGTGGTATTTTAACAGCAACCCATAAAACAGGTTACAGTAGCAGACTGTTTTTATCTCTCTAAGGTCATTCGTCTGAGAGAGATGGAGTAATTTTACTCTGGATACAAATGTCAGCTGACATTCTCTTTCATTCCGACTTCAGACTGAAAACAACACAGCACAGAGCATGAACAGATGCTAGTATTTTTTCTGCACTGGCCCCAAAGGCCACTAAGCCCCTTAATTTGGTGGCCTGAAATACATTTTTGGTGGCCTAAATATCAACTTAGGCAGAAAAGGCAATTTAGAGCTACTTAAAGGAGCACTTTATAAGATTTAGGGGGGATTTAGTGGCATCTAGCAGCGAGGATTGCAGATTGCCACCAGCTGAAACTTCTCCTGGTTATAATTCCTTCAGTGTTCATTGTTTAGTTGGTTTTTACCAAAAGCTGAAATATCCGCAGAGGTCTCTTCCTCTCTAAAATCAACTGACCAGGTGATTTTTTTAAAAAAAGAAGGTATAAACAGAGAATAAAGCAGTTTCAAGTTCAAGTTACCCCCTACTGCTTTGAGACACTGAAAACAAACTTTCTTAAAATTCCAACAAATGTTCTAGACATGTCATTTGAAATATGAGAAGTATTGATTTTGTGTATATATGTGAGTGTGTTTGAGTTTGCTAAAAAACAGGTAGCAGCCTGTGTGCCTGTTTGATCAATGACATAATGGAATATGTGGACTTCAGGCTATTCACAGCTGAGTCCCCCAGTAAGTGCATCAGGGAGTAATTTATTTTCTGTGACTGTTCCAGCGTGGGTGAGGAATGGCTTGTGAGTACGGCCATTCATATATGTAGACCTTTACAGTTTTGTGTGAACATACATTTAGGCATGTGCGCTTTTGTTCGCCACAGCAGGCAGAGCTGGCAGAGCATCGATCCCAGCTAATACCACGGGCTCTCCCATCGATCAGCAAAATGTTTCAAGCTCACTGCTGAGTCTGAGCCAAGCTCTTACTCCATATCCCCATGGCATCAGAGCATTATCTGAATTAGCCGGAGATGCAGGCTAAGACGATCTATCAATATTTCCGCAGCAGTCATGTCATTGCTTACTGTACAATTACTTGAGGAGAGCTACTTCAAATTAAAGTAAGTCTCTCAACCTACTTATTCTTCCCTTGCTTTCCTCTCTCTCTCTCTCTCTCTCTTTCCCTCACTTGAAAAATTTCCACTTTTTAGTATAAAGCTATCAAGAGGGTCCTCACATAAAACTAGGCTGTCTATAGAATACAAAGATGCAAATACTTTGAAATTAGTGCTACATGACTAGAGAAAAAAAGGGGGAAAAAAAGGACTGTAGCATTTGCTTTTGCTCAAAAGGTAGAAAACCGTCAACTACCAGAATGCACTGCGCCGCATAGGAGCAATAAACTCTCCTTCTGGTGGATGATGTAATGCTAACTGGTTCCTGTCACACAATGGCAGCTGGCTGGTTAAATTATCTCCTGTTGCACTTAAATGGTAAGCTGCAACGTGTTTCTGAAAACATTTCAGGCGAATAATATGCAACTCAGGTTTGCATGCAACTATGCTCAGGTTTTTCATCCTCCGTTTTCACTGCGCAGGAAGCATTATGGCACCCACTTCCGGTCTATGACCTCTCGCTATTACAGCTGAAAAAAAGCATTAAAATATGTTTCTGAAAACATATTAGAAGAGAAGTAGTGCATCGACATAATCTTGATTTATATTCAAGAGAGAGAGAGAGAGAGGTCTTTGTCTAGAGCCACTTCTATACTCTTTGTGTCCATGGCGGCAGCATGGGTGACGGGCAATATGAAAATACAAAAGTTCAGCCTGTAGTTCAATGACATATTTCACGACGTGTTTCGTAAGGGTGGTTATCTAGGCACTGGTTAGATGGAGGGAAGTTTACCACATTTCATCTACACATACTACCCACACGGCTTTGATACAAATCTGACTGAAAATCAGCAAAGTCTCCCCTAAACAAGCCATTCAGTGTGTTAAAAAAGGCTTAATAGGTATAAATATCAAATCAAAAGTGAAAGCAAAACATAAGTGTGTCATTTGTTGGCAAATTGCCTGTTCTAGCCATTCCCCGAAACAGGTGTCAACAGCTTTAACCGGAACGCACACTCAGCGCTTTAAGAATGCTGATATGCATCGCAAATAAGCCAAAGCAAGCCTGACCTGATCTGTTAAGACTGGATTTTTTTTTCTTTTTGCTCTCAGCCAAGATCAATTATAAACCACAGTCAGTGTTTCCCACAAAATTAGAATCTAGGTGTTTTTGGAGTTTAAAGGAGTTTGAGCGGTGGGTTGGAGAATCGATCTGTCAATCCGGTCAGAGCTGATCAGATCAATGAATAAAAGAAGGAGTTGCTGCAGAGGTGACTGATGGCAAACTTAAAAACCAGTGCAATTAACAATTCAATTTAACTTTCACTGCAAATATTGGTTCTACTGTTCCATCTGTGCCCAAAGTACACTCTGCGCTCCACGAGAATGGTGCAGTCAATAACAGAACAGTATATATATATGTTCCAAAAGCGCTCCTAATGGGTGGTCCAGTTCCAAAAATATATAAGCAATACGTGGCAGCAGATTTTTCAATTGTGGCAGGTTTCCACAAATAAACAAATGCGTGTGAAATCCTCACAGCAACAATCACTGCAGCCTTACTGCACACATTATAATCCAAAAAGATATACTGGACATTCATTCATGTTGTTCTCACTTAAGCCATTGTCTCCTCAGTTACATTTCTCACTCCAACACCCCCCTACACACACAGAGGGAAACTTTTAAAAAAGTAGTAACCATGGTGATATTGCCCTTTGTGGCCACTTGACACATGCACAAACACACAACATATAAGCAATAAGCTCACGCAAACATGTATGAGTGCACACACACACACACCTCGCCATGCCATAACCATGGCATCCCCGCTTCACCTCAGGTCGGAGGTGGGAGGATAGCCACCAAAACACATTCCCCCCTGGGGGCTGGGGAGCTGGGTGACTCAGAAATTAGCAAACTCTGCACAGCATGTTCATATATTCTGCTGGAGGATGACATTGGCTCTCTGTTACTAAGGAGATGGTACTTCTGGAAATACAGTAACTACAGTATCTAAGGGAATCGGGCAGGATAGGAGAGTTTCTGTCCACTCTGCTTAGACAATTAGTACAGCAGGAACATCACCTTAAAGTTTGATCTATTAATTATTCCAGCATCAGGGCAATAAATGCCATTCGTACAGTTTGAAAACAGTGCCAAAATACACCCATGCACACATGCTTAACTAAAATTAGTATTCTGACATTTGATTTATGACTTAATTGTAAAGCACTGTTATTCAACCAGCTGCTGGAAATTGCAAGGATGGATTTATCCAGCACATTAAAAGTCAATTCCACTTAATGTGCAGAATTTTTAACACTTTTAATACTGCCTCAATAAAATTTGGCAGGGCTTTGTTAATTTGAATGACAGCACAATAACAAAATGTCTCAAAATATCATCACAGTACTGTTAAAGACATCATGCTCAAGGAAAATAATACCCAATCACAACCACAACAATGCACCAATGGCAGGGAAACACTGCCTTGAAATTAAGACAGCAACAACATCAACATTCAAAGACATTTTCAGTTTCATTCCAATTAACTGCGTATCTGTCTGTCTGGAAGAAGCATGTTTGTCTAGATTCATTTAAAGTCTTACAAGAGCATTTGAACGACTGCGGGCAATACACATTAACATATCATCAATATTCAGGCACACTGCCGTGAAAGTTCACTTATCACAAACTCCCATGCATTGCAACCTATTTTTTGACAGTGCAGCTTCAGGGGTGTAAGACTGTCAAGTGTTCTTTTTTTCTCTGCATTTGTTACTCATCACAATAATGCTTTACAGGAGCAGTGTGTAGGATTTAGTGACAGCTAGTGGTGAAAATTGCAGATTGCAACCAGCTGAAAATTCCTCTGTGCTAAGCGGGAACTCACAGTTAGGATTACTTCAGTGTTCATTGTTCAGG
Organism: Plectropomus leopardus; assembly: GCF_026936395.1. NCBI lineage: Eukaryota > Metazoa > Chordata > Actinopteri > Perciformes > Serranidae > Plectropomus > Plectropomus leopardus. The sequence continues at coordinate 16,764,892 of NC_142197.1, read as the reverse complement.
AGATTTCTAATAAAGAGCAAAATTATCTGCAAATGTCTCTTCCTCTTCAAAACAAACTGACCAGGGGATTTCAACTGATAAAAACACTGACTAAAGCAGTGTTGCATAAAAAAATCTGTGTTTTTCCTGTACTGCTTAGCTCATCACAGAGCAGCTGCGAACTATAGTGGCTGTCACAAAAATCAAATAGCTATTTCCAAAGCCAGCGTATAGTTTGTCCAGTCTGGGCTGCTGTAGAAACATGGCTGTGCATGGTGGACTCTGTGGTCAAGGACCTGCTCCCTATATTAACAATTCATAAGGTAACAACAATACAATGATTCTTATTTTCAGGTGATAAAACACTAAGAAAGACATTTATATAGCTTTAAATCCTACATACTGCACCTTTAAATGTGTATTAAACAACTCTTCATGGAATAAGACAATAAAAAAAGACAACAGACGTAGCATGACCTATTTCATTTGATGCCAGTGACACATTTAATTGGATTCCCTTACAGGGGGGCTCCTCAGAAATTGGTCTAACCGGTGAAGCGTACAGCCTGTAGCCTACTGTGGGTCACCAGTCAGCCAGAAACACACCACATTCTCTGCATTCTCACTGTGCGTGTATGTAGAGAGGAAAATCCTCCCTGAATGACAAAGACCTCTTTCAGAGAGGGCTAGATAGACACACAGGCCTTTTCCCCTGTCTCTCTAACACTCTTTCACTCCCACGCCAACTGCATTTAATGATTTAACACCTTTTTGATGCTTTCCATATGCCAAAATTACGCCTTTATCTTGACATGTGAGAAGCCAGCAACAAGACTGTCAGCTGTCAAATACAGCAACAACAAAAACACAGATACAGTATGCAATGCCGAAATAATTAGTACTAAGTCATTAGCACCCTTGAACGCTTAGCACACACACCGGTGGGAATACAGCTCAAACGCAGTGTTTTTATATGAAATAATCAGCTTATACTTTATCGGACTGTTCTACCACTGTATTTTTCCATATGGCCTTTTTGTGTCAGTATTTTCCAAATGTGTGTTTGTAATAGCCATAAGGGACTGTGCTTTATTTATCAGAGTAGGAGGTGGGTCTATATATATATATATGTGGCCATGACAAATTGTTTGATTTCAGAGATTTTTACAGAAAACATGCTTTTAAACCCCCCTCTGAGTTCTGAGGTTTAAAATAACAATTTGCACCACACCCTTCTCTCTCATAAATCACAAACTGTCCCTAAAACAGTAGCCTATCACTGTAAACATTTTGAAGTGGACTAAAAGTGACCAACTGACATCACACCTCTAACACAAAGCTTATGCGCCACAAATAGCATATAAAAGTGTCATTTTTCACGCTAGCCTCGGCGCTGTAGTCGTTATAAAAGACGCTAAACTGAAACTTAACACAAACTTGGACAGAGTTCCAGCACAGCTGACTTTCGATATATCAACAGCTCAGTGTTTTTCCTTGAAAGTACAGTGAGGTAAAGCAGCAGACACGCCTCCCTGAGTGACTGGGAGATAATGCATGACACTTCCTCCACTATAAACAACCATATTTTACAGTTTCTAGCTGTGATAAATGCTGTGATTTGGGAGATTTTTACAGAAAACATGCTTTTCAAACAAAATTGCAGGTTAAATTAAATAAAAAATACCACCGTTTACAGCTGAATGTCTCTCCCCAGTGCTTAAAAAAACATTGGAAATGCCTACGCCATTTTGCACCCCCACCCCCTCTTTCATGAATAACGAACAGTCCCTAAAACATCATTTTTAGTTGCTTAAAAAGCAAATAGTGTACGTAGTGTAAACATCCGTGTTACGTCTTAACATACATTAGAGTGAGTTTGAGCTGACTTTACCAGGTTTTTAACGTTACAGTTTTAACATATAATTCACACACTCCATACTATTTTTTCTAAATTAGTGTTAAACATATATTATCGTGATTAATAAGTTCGTTTCGACAGCGTTGAAGTGGACTCAAAGTGAACAACTGACGCCACTTCTAATTAAGCCAGCGCTATCGTACACACGTTACAGTAACAGTCACAATTTGACGTTTACTCGCCATAAATAGCGCATAAAAGTGATATTTTTCACGCTATCCTCGGCGCTGTAGTCGCCATAAAATACGCTTAAGTTAAAGTGCACACAAACTTGGACGGAGTTGAAGCTCAGGTGACTTTCAGCTGCGTCCACGGCTCGGTGTTTTTCCGTGAGAGTAAAAGCAGGTTAAGCAGCAGACACATTCCCTTACCTGCAGGACACTGTGATTTCAACTTTGGTGGCAGGAATAGACGCGTTGAGAGGGTCGAAGTCGCCTATCGACGCCATGTTTAGGAATGTGTTGTTCATCCTGTCAAAAAAAATGTTTTGCTTTTCCTGTTCCCCCCCGTTTTCCGCCTGGTCCAGCCCCTTTTTATGAGCGGCGGAGCAGGATAGTGAGGAGCTGGGAGTGAGTGTGTGTGTGTGTGTGTGTGTGTGTGTGCCTCCGCGGCGAGAAGTGGAGCAAAGGTGCCAGAGAGAGGGAGAGAGAGGCTGCGAGATGTGATGTCACTCCTCTCCTTCTCTCTTTCTCCTCCTCTGACTGTGTGTTTCTCTCTTTTTCTTTATGCCTCTCTGACATCTCCTTCCCCCTCTTTCTGTCTCTCACTCTTTTTCAGTTCAGTTGACTTCTGCTCAGCTCTTTTAAAATCCAGTGCTTCAGATTTACTGGCGTGGAAGTAATGACAATGATACAATCATGGAGAAAATAGCAGAAATTTGTCATGAAAAGTCTTTCCTGTGTGTGTGTGTGCGTGTGTGTGAGAGTGTGTGTACACAGGGACACATTTCCCTTGCTCTCATTCACAGCAGTTCAGTTTAATTCAGTTCAATTCAATGTGGGTTGTTGGCATGAAACACCCCTTGCTTCTTCTTTCATGGCCGGATTAGCCTGTTAGGGAGCCTGGGGGTGAAATTAAGCAGTCGGGGCCCCCCGGTGATGTCATAGGGGTTATTTTGGCACTGCCTTGGAGGTTACTAATTTATAGCATAAAGCCTGTGTTAAAAATAGCAGGTGTGAAGTTTGAAAATGTTTTTGTGTCCTGGCAGGAACTGATAAACCAATGATGCTACATATTCATGGAAAATGTAGAATCAGGCATTTTTAGGGCTTAACCTAAAAGTTCGGAGTTTGTCTGACCCACCCGCCACTCCTCTTACTCTCCAAGCCCATTCGAGTCAACAAAGTTGACAAATACTTTCGTTTTGTCTGTGATTTTGGCACAAGCTACTGTAGCCACATTTCTCAGTGGTATGTCACAGGTGAGCAGCATCAGTTTGTTACCCAGCCCAACAGAAACTTTTGTACTGTTATAATACAGTCGACCTGGTATGGCAGTATAATACATGGACAGGTGGCATCAGTTGATAACATGAGCAAACTGACGTTTGGTTGAAACGCTGTTGGTGTCGACGTACTATGAGGATCTTGAAGGCTGCCGTAGGGCGGGCAAGAGGGATGATGGATCAGTCCAACAAACCCTGGACTTTAACCCAGGAGCCTGATGTTTAATTTCCAATCTAACCACCCACTTTTGTTGCCTCATCCTAACCATGTGCTTTTATTGATATCCTGGTATTGGTTGTGGCATCCCATGACATCAACAGCAGACACAGGAGGATACCTGGAGTGTAATCTGTAGAAGCTAAAGTCCACTTACAATGCAGTAATATGTGACAATTTGACAATTTGCCTTAGACTTCAGATAAGTTGATGGCCACATTGCTGAACTCGAGAAACAGGAGTCCATGAACCAATGAGTGACATCACATTGAGCTATTGTTTTTCGGTTGCTTTAAGACCTTACGACAAGTTTCAGTGTCGCTCTACAAATAACCAAAAAACAGTAGTTACCCATTTTGTCTGCGATTGGTAATCCAGTTTGTGTATTTGCACCTGAACAGTAGAGTATATATGGTACAGCACATTCAGTCCCTCTACCACATCTTTTTTTGAGATCATTATTCATTAGTATTATTATTATTAGTGCTTGTATAGAAACACTAATAAGTCTATCTCTCTCTTCTCTCTCTCCATGCTATGAGGATAAGCATCTGATTTAATTAACTGGAAGGGAGATCCTCCGCTGGCAGAGAACAGAATGACAGCATGATGAATGAGGAAGGATAAGGAGGAGAGTCACATTATGAGGACATTGTGTGCATGAATGTGTATTTCCAAAAGACTTACAGTATGTTGAACTGGTTCGTTCCACGGGTGTGTTTGTGGAGCATTTGACAGAAACAGAACACACTTCTCTTTATTTCACTGTATGTCCTAATGAATGCAGATTTTTATTTTTTCATTTTCTAGAAATAAAACTGAAGAAGGATTTTTTGTTAGAATATTGGCTTTCTCAAAAAAAAAACCATCAAAGGTACAACTTCTTCTATCATTACGTGTGCAAATGCAATTATCACATCACCAAATAATAAGTATCCCAAAGTGCTACTACTTTTATTTTTTTTTCTACATAAGTGTGTGTGTGGAAGCATTTTGTTTAGATCATAGGGTCATGGGATCCTTAAATGACTCATCTAAGTATTACTCAGTGTGCTTACCAGCTAACCACATCTCTAAATATAGCTGTCTTACAAAGACACACATATACACACACATGCACCAACACATCCTGGGCTGGACTTGTGGCATGGTGGCAAAAACCATTAGGACACCTTTGGGCAAACACTATGGCACCGCCTCGTGTCCGCATGAGTCGGTGGGGTGGATGGAAAAATTAATGGACACACATTCAGACACACACACTCATATACAGAGGGAGTACAGACAGAAAGAGAGCAGCCATTTATGTGAGCAAATATCACATCATCACCTCATGACTGTGGCACCACCAACCAAGAAAGAGCTAAATCATCCATATTTTATGAGGTTTCCCTATAAAACAAAAACAAATGTTTATACTTTAACCGGCACAGGTGTCCTCTTTATTTGAGCCATTAATCATGGTTCTGTGATGTTTCCACAAGGAGTTTTTCAGCGTTAAATAGAGGTATAAAAATCAAGTCCCTGCTGTAACAATAGAATATGAATCATAATTCAGCTACTGAATCCCTGTACATGCATTAAACATGAAGTCTATTGTCACCAATAAAGTGCTGCATAATGATTTCACACAACAACAATTTCTATCATGATCAATTGTTCTCATGCATCTATATTAAAGACACACCTCCAAACAGTGCATTCACCACTAACACTTGTATGTTTACAGTGTATTAATGTTTTTAATGAACACTGTATTTTTCTCTTTTATGCAGAAATCCTATTTCTCTTGATATATTAAAGAAGTTATGATTTAAAAAGATAAAAAAAGATTTTTTATGCATAAATTTGACCTCTACTTGAATATATGTTATGAGAATATTTATGAGTGTCAGTCATCTCAATTGAGATAGCAGGACACTGCATTTACGTCTATACATCTAACAGTTTCATGAACAAAATATGTATCTAGGATCCAGACAAGTAGGCCAGATCCAGGTGCATAATTACATTCTGTTTCCAAACATGTCTTAGCTGAGGAAATAATCTGTCCATTTAGTAGCTTTTTTGAACTTTCCATCAATTCATACGATTTAGCTAACATTACCTATCATCTAACATCACAAAAATTTTGCAAGTAATGTGAACCACGTACACCATCCTAGTTTAGTGTGTTAGCATGCTTAGAGCCAAACAAAGTAAAGAGCAGTAGAGTTGAGGCTGTTGGGATTGTCATTCATTTTGCAGGTGTCTGACATAGTTTGAAATAGCATGCAAGAATGCTTTTAAAAACTTTTATAGCAATTCATGGCAATAGTCTAGATTATTGTGTCTTGGCCAAAGTGAAGTAACAACAGCTCAGCGAAGTCATCCCTCGATCTGTTGGGGACAGCCCATTGTTCCGACGATCCAAAACTCCAAAGCCCTATTAGTCCGAAAAATGCCCTGCTGGATGGAAAGCCCATTTCTTTGACAGACAATTATCCCAAAAACAATCACCCATTGTTTCTCCGAAAAACATACACTCTATGCAGTTTGAAAACCAAATATTTAGAAAAAAAAAAGGTTAGCACTTGTCAACTTTGCTGTGGTGCATGTGGGGTTAGGTGTTTCATGTTTTGGCTAAAAACACCCACATTTGTGGCACAAAAGGTGCAATAAAAGCAGGTCAGTGAATTGGGTTTGGTGGCTCATATGTTGCTGGAAAACTGAAACCAAATGCAGGAAGTGTGTATTTTCAGAGAAACTGGACTTTGGAGCAATAGGCTGCTCAGCCATACCTATATTCCCTTTAACTCTGGTGTTGAAATCCCAGTTATGATTTCTGATGTTCTCATTAACCCTCTAGCACACAGGGTTCAGCTGGAGAGCTCTCCTGCTTCAACAGCCACTCGCCACACAATTGATACTGACCTGCACTTTACATGGAGAGATCTTCAGCAGATAATTCAATGTAGAGAGCTTCCCTCTGTTAAATGTATACAAGAGCACACACCTGATCCTCTCACTATGGCTGTCATCATAAGCTATATCTCTCATTCTCATACCCGTATTCAATCTCCTCTGCCATCTCTTCATGCTGCTGTATTTGTTGAAACATAAAAACTCAAACTGAGTCAGTAAATGAAATTTCTTCAAAGGCAATGCCCTCTAATTTCATGCTGAGGCGCTTTTACCGGCATATTAAAAATGTTGTTCTTCCCAATCTGTTTTGCTTGATAACTGAGAGCCACTGAGAGGGGACAAGGTTGATTTCTGTAGCTGCATTAAGAGAGCAAGCAGCAGTATCACGGCTCATCAGTTCTGGTCATAAAGCAGCAGCGCTGGTATTTTTAGCCGGAGGATTCACTCTGTGGACTCTCAGAGATAGGAGCCGGGGTGGTGAATATTGACCCTGTCCTCCTGAGCCTCATTGCCGTTTAGAAAAACGTCTTTAACTGCCACTCTTGGCCGTCTCTCCCTGTTTCCCCTCCCAACACACCTTATCTCTTGCTTTGTTTCTGTCCCTCAGCCATCTCTTCTCCCACCAATTCTGTCTTTGAGTTTGCTTCCATATGGCTGTCAAAGAAATGCAAATGAGATGTGTTTTTCATACCGCCGGTTGAAGCATGTGAAATGTGAGAAAACAAAACATTCCTGCTCCTAATGATGCTCACATTTATTTCATGATTTCATCAAAAGATAAAAACAAGAAAAATGCGCAGCAAGAGTCTCTAATGCACCAACTAATGGCCAAACAAAAATGGGAAAACAACGCTAAAAAGATGGTCAAAAGCTGAGTAGAGTACATCATTATATATTTGACAAATTCTCATATTTATTTTTTTAGTACGAATAATAAGGGGAGTGTGGCACACAAATGCATGCACACACATTTTCTTGATTGAGAGAAAGATAGAGAGTGAGAGAGGGCTAAATCTCATCTCAGGCCATTTCACGTGGAAATAAACTTGTATTGATTTGAATCCCTCAGTACATAAGGAGCACCTGCAGCTGTACAAATCACATTTATCGGACGGATTTAACTGTGAAACAAGAGCATCCGGTATAAGCCCACACACATCACCAATCAATGTGTTCACTGAGCAGATTAGAGGGGGATACATTATCCGAACTCATCATAGATTATGCTACAATTAAAGTGAAAGTGGAACTCCCGGCACACACTCTCTGTCTGAGAAGTCATTATTGATTTTTGGAGGAACCTGATCATCTGGTTTGTGCGCCAATGCGCCAGGCGTATTACTCGATTCCTGTATACAGCAAACATCCTGAGGAACTGGTAGGACAGAGACTTGGTGTACATGTATGAAAGCTAATTTAGGATTATCATGCAGGTGTTTTCCAGGAACATATACTTCCCTTTAATGTAAAAATGAGCAAACAGCTCTGTGGGCGTGGACAGTTTGACACAATGGCCTCATGACTCATAGACCATCTGACTTCCTGTCAAGTGGCCCAGTGTTACAAAAAATGAGATTCTGGTAATATGAATGGGAAATCTACCAGGAATGTACCAGCGTTTCCGACAGGAATCTAATCTGCCCATCGTGACAATTTCACTTTTTATTGGCTTTCTCCTTATGTAGCCTACCTGCATTCATATGCAGATATGATGTTTTTGGACCTGGCTGTCTCCAGTTGTTTATCGACCTGCAAATAATGACTTTAGGCTAAATCAGTGTCACACTGATACCCAACAAGAAAAGCAAATCCCCCAAAAAGTTTTTGTATTCCTTATTATTTCCTTATGCATATAAGCAGTTTTTGAGTCATTTTCTTATTTGTTTGAGTTATTTTTCTTTTGTTTTTTGCTGTTGTTTTTTTTTCTTATTTTATAGGGACTTTCTTGCCAGGTCTTGTTGTCTTCTCTACATGTTTTTGAAAGAAATCAAACCTATTTGCTCTGGTTTCAAAGGGTTATATTTCAGGGCTAGATGAAGATCACAAAGACAAGACAAGTCAAGACAAAGTGAGACATTCTCAAACAATCTGGCTTCACCTTATAGTTGAGTATCAAGAAGATCAAGTTATACAATAAACCAACAATCTTAGTTAGCTACCTGCAACAGTATGGAACTAATTTTATCATTAGCTTGTGGGCGAGTCATATATGTGTTTACAGTAAGGACAAGGTGTATAGCTGATCTCCAAGCTGACAATGTTATGACATTAATGCAAATCAATCACATCCCAACATGAGAACTAATTACTTCCCTGTAAAGACAGCAGAGAAAATATGTTGAGTTAATCAGGTTGAGAATTGAATTGTGGGGGTGTGTTATGTAATCTGAAAGCACTTGTTAAAATAGTATAAAGCACAACAGAAAAGCGCAGAAGTTCAACACACGACACATACGGCAGTGTGAGTCAGCCTTGAGTCAATGCTCTGCTCCTCTGAGGCCAATTAACACTCAGCTGCTCTCTGTACAGCCCAACATTAAATATTGATCCTTCCATCAATGCATTGTTCACATTAATTTGTGTCTTCAGGGGGAGTTTCTTACCCCTTTTCACCTCTCTCTGTCTGTCTCTGTCGACTGCGCTGGAGTAAATCACAGGACATAATATTACTGCCTGAAGTTATAATTAAAGGAGGAATGAAACAAGCTGCAGATAAATGATGATTTGGTGAGGGCACAAAGAACCAGAGATTATGCAAATTCTTGTTATGATTATTCTTGAGAAACAGTAGTATTTGGGGGACACTTGGAGGTAACCACTCAGCCCCAAACACAAATAATACAAATTAAAATAAGAAAATGTTAAACAGATTGCCTGCAGCTGTTTTCATTAACCATCTCGCATACATAATTTGAATTATTGTCAGGGAAAAGCAAAGCTCATAAATACAAAAGTTGACAATCTCAAAACCTATATGATTAATAATATAGTACAGTACATCATTATACAGCACTACCACCATGTGGTCGTAACATATTAATACATGATTTTAAAAAGAAATAATTAGAAAATTAAGACAGAACACTGGTAAAACCATATTTTATTTTAAAATTTATTTCCACACCGCACATGACATTTCAAATAATTTGAAATAGTGCACAAAAAATCAGCAGGAAGAAAACAACAGTTGTATTTATAGATTTACAGACAAATTAATATTAAAGATTTCAAGCAGTCTTTCCGATTCATTATGAATGAGAAATACTTCACATTTTGTTTCTTGTTTTGGGGTCGTTTATTTTGCAATTTAAGTCAATGGGACAGAAAACCAGTTTCTTGTGAGATAATGGGGAAAAACAGATTTAAAAGTTGCAAAAATTGGAATTTTCAGTGCAATTATTTTCGTCCCATTGACTTTAACAACACCGACATGCCTCATATATCCTTACTGTCCTGAAATACAAGCGTTTTTCAATAAATTCAAAGGATACACCTGACATTTTTAATAAGGGATAGTCGGCATTCATCAGGTAGTGATTTTAAAGTCACTCTCCACAGTTAAGGATTTATTACAGGCACTGATAATATTCTTCTGATTATGAAGAAACCCATCCCATTTATTCTGTTCAGTCCATCCACTATGATGCTGAAATATAAGAGGCATTACAAGGAAATGAGTTCAAAATCTCTCATAGGTAAGGAAGACACAACAGCAAAGTCACACAAAGAAAAAATAAGTGAAACAATAAATAAATAGTAGCATTTTAGACTCACATTTAAAAGATTGACTGATGTTTGATATGGATTACTGCAGCATGTGTGTAGTTTACAGCAGAGGTGGACAGTACTGTACATGGAGAACTTATCGCATCTATGGATTGAGAAACACACACATACGCACGTCTTTCAGGAATAAATGCTTTCACAAAATACATGTCATATCCTAAGATTTAGGAATTACAAGGTGCTTGATTCCATCAGATTAGAAACAGCCTCTCAGCCAAATTGCTATAAGACTCAGCGTTTTCTAGAAGCACTTGCAGCCAGAGCCGTACTTCGGCTTTCAAAGTGCGGCAAAGCCACTAAAGGTTAGGGTAACCTTTTCATTTGAAGGATCAAAATCGTGAAAGTGAGAAAATGCTTCCTTGACGGAGGGGAGCGTGCTGACAGTAAAGTGAGACCATTCAGTGGAGGAAACTAAAACACCACTTAAGGCTACAAACGCTTACAAGGAAACTTTCTGCGTATCAGCCAGAGAATACTGAAACCAGAAACCCAGCTGTTATTTGTGCACAGGTCACTGAAATATTGAAGCCATTGTGAGTTGGGGAAACACTGACATATCTATATTATTTCAAACTGGATGTAAGCTACTCTGCCTGGGTTTTTGAGATGTAAAGATAAAAGCAAGGTTCAACTGTCGGCTATGCTAATGTTTCTTTTTTTTAATTCTTGGCTACCATTCAAAGCCAAAATGTAGTAACTACAAGGGTCAAAATTGAGTTAAGACTACAATTTGACTTTTTGACATCTGTTTTGCCAAATACAAAATCATTGAGCTTACAAAAAACTACATATAAAATCTGAAAAACAGTTAACAACCACAGACTTGCTGCTAGCTAGTTGGCTAACTTGGGGAAGCTAATTTAGCTACTTTTCTCTGCGTGTTTCCTGCAATTAAAATCGGCTTTTTAAATTTTCTTAGCAATTCAGGGTTTTTTTTTATACCAGAAATAAGGCAGTAGCTAAATTTGAAACATCAGTTAAGCTAGTCCTTCGCTGGCTAGCCTAGCTTAGCAAAGCAGTGGCCTCTGAAACGAGGAATTAACATGATTTGATGTGGTTAAGCTAGCTCTTTAAGCTTTTTTTTTTAAATGTATTAAATCATAGATTAATTAATAGTTCATTAGTGCAAATGAACAAGACAACAGAAGCAAAATCTGTTTGTAGTTCTGGCAGTACAAGCAGTACAATGTGTTTAACCCTTTCAAAGGAGCGTGGTTTATTTAGAGGCCTCTAATGTTCCACTGAGGGTTTGGCAGTAACAGCTCAAGATAAGCCCATATGCAGCTTCAGTAGTTATTTGGTCCTTGCTTACAGAGAACAAACACACACACACATACACACACACACACACACTCAGAATGACCTGGAGAGCAATGACACAACACATCACGCATCATGAACACACAGGATAGACTCACAGTTATTGCTGGTGTGCAGGAGATGTTTTGTCTTGGGTCACTTTCAGCAGTCAACAATTTGTACCAGGAAGCAAATCAAAAAGTTTTTGTTTTCTCATCAGCTCTGGCAAAATTCAGCATATGCAAAGAAGGTATCCATGTTGCCGAGTGCTGAACTGAGGAGAGGAATGATGAAAGCACAGGAGACTCCTGGATATCTTGACACTGAAGTCCATAAATTAAATTAAATTTTGTTTTCAGTCGCAGTTATGAGAAGTGCTGTTCATCGCAGCTGTTCTGTAGTCCTTGGAGCTCTACAGCAGACTTGAGATTTGTCTTGACCTAAATTAACAGTAAATACACGCAGCTTGAAAGACTGAGAGCTGTCGCATCCAATTAGACTTCCCTGAAACGGATCATTGTGGAGCATCAACGGAGCGTCAGTGTCGTTCAAACATTCTTTCTGCAGCCCATCCAACACTTCATCAAGTCATGGGGGATGAAGTAGCTTCACAAATGATTCACTTTGATCGGGTAGAGGCGAGAAAGGTCCGTTCTGTGATGAGGTGTCAGTGGACCCCCTCCTCCAGAGATCCTTTGGCTTCCCAAATCTTCACTGTGCGGTCACTGCCAAAAAACACACATTATAATCAATACTGGCTTTGTGATCATGTCTCAAAATTCAGCATGTTTGATAGGCTGGTTTTACTGCACACTTAACAGAAATGAAAAAAAAACAAAACATTGCAAAGAGCATGTTTTGTGACTCACTCTGAGGCAGTGAACAGTTGGCTGCTGTTGGTGGCCAGGCCGTTGATGGGACTGTCGTGTCCCCGGACCTCGCCGAGGGGCGCTAGGGAGTCGGCATGCCAGAGGCGCAACAGCCCTCCTCTGCATCCGCTGAGCAGCACTGGGGAGCCTGGAACTATGCCCAGAGCGCTAACCCAGTCTGCCTGGGCACTGGCAGACTGCTGGAGGAAAAGACAGCCAGTTAGTTAGTGCAGACTTTATTCTGTATCTATGGTTTTAACTTTTTTTAAGCTTATATGAACCCGAAATCTACGGTAATCAGTGTTGGGTATCAGCATACATGTAGCAGCTGTTTACTGGCTAAGTCCCACTTCTTGATGTAGAAGTCTCTGGAGCCACTGTAAAAAACATCTCCATGCACGGTCAGAGACTCTACGCCATCCTGATGAGCGGGATCAAATGTTTGGCTGGAGCTGATGCTTCCCTGAGCGCCTTCTGCCACCTCAAACATCTGTAAAAACAAACACATACACCCACAATGCATCTGATTCTTGTGCAGTTTATACATGCATACACACCAGAAATGAGTGTGTGTTTCTTACTTTAATATGGTGGTCTTTGGAGCCAGTGAGAACAACATCCTGTCCATTATCTAATTTGTCAACAGTCAGGCACATGACCGGTCCCAAATGGCCAGTCAGCTTCCCCGTGGACACAAATCTAAAGAAAAGAAAAAAGATAAATTCTCTTCTGTCTGCCTGTCTGTTAGCAGACTCATCGCGAGTCATCACTGTGTTTCTAGCAAATTTTTAGTCACCAAACTGCGAGCTGTCTGTTTTCCCTCTGGGTATAGTGCCATGAAAAGCATTTCTTTTACAGAAACAAAACAATTCCTGCTGGGATAGTGCCACGAAAAGCAACGTGTTTTACTAAGACATCACAGAGTTTCAAGTTTGAATAGTGCCACAAAAAATAGTTATTCTTTACCAAGGCATTGCTGTGTTTCTAGCTGCATCAGTGCTACAAAAATAAGGTGTTTTTACAGCTGTTTTACAAAGACATCTCTGCTTTTCCTGCCAGGATTGTTCCATAAAAAGCAGTTGTTTACTACCAATAAATCATTGTGTTTCAAGTCGAGATGTTGCCATGAAAAAGCAGATATTGCTGCTTTCCAGCCAGGATAGTGGCACCAAATGCAGGTGTTTTTTTACCGAGACATTGTGTCATTTCCTGTCTGTAATGTGCATTTGGGCATTTTCTGTAGCTGCATCTCTATCCTGGCTAGTTCCACAGAACGCTGTTGGTTTTTACAGAGACATTAGTGCCACGAAAATCGTTTGCATAATCTTTTCGTAACCAAACTAAACGAACAATAAAACAATGTTTCACCCAAAACATAATGTGCAAATGTAACATATCTGGGTTTTTTTGCAGAATTGTACAATGCCAACATTTATTCTGGTGACTGGTTTACCGCTTACTGTAATGTCTTCTACAACTAAATCTCAAAATTTGGACTTACTTGCGGAGGTCCCACATGCGCACAGCATTCCCAGCGGCGGCATAAAGGAAGGAGCCGGAAGGATTGAGAGCAATCTGGTTGATCTGACTTTCTCCTGGTGGGATGGATAAACTCCTGACAGATGAACAGATGTCCCCTGAACCCACCTGGCCTGATGATCTGGCATCCACGAAAATTCAAAACACATTCTTAATAGGGGAATTACACTTGGAAAATGCAACGCCGATAAGGTGTCAAAAGATGAGAGTTTGCTTACGTGAGTGTGCGTATACATTTGGCAGAGTCTCGTATGTCCCACACTTTGATGTAAGCAGTGGAAACAGTGAAGACGAGGCTAGAAGTGTACCTGAAACATAACGACAAAAACAACAGACTTAATTATTTATCAAAAGCACCTCATAAAATCAACTTAACTAAATTCGACTATTAATGCTATTTAAATTGTGCTGTTGTTGTAGTCTTGTACCTGACTGAGACGACACTACTGGGATGATCTGCCAAAGACATTATCTCCTGACCCGTCACCAAGTTCCAGACTTTACATGTACGGTCTGAAAGCACACCCACGAAGCACATATCAGAGAATACACAAAGAAAAAAGAAAAAAGATTTTCTGAGTTGCAAACAGTTTTGTTTTCAACCTTTGGATCCTGTAAAGAGCAAATCATCTGTGGCATCTACGCAGAGAACAGGTTTGGTGTGCCCTTCTGCTACGTAAACACACTGAAGCTTGGCCCCTCTGCTGTTCTTCGGGGCCGTCACAGGATTGATCACACCTCTACAACACACATGACATGATCAAAGTTACACCAGGTGACAACAACAGTGGATAAGAAAAAATATAACAAAAGGGTTTAAGGTAAAGATACTTTCAAGTCTGTATTTGACAAGTACAGGCCTATTAATTCCTATTTTAAAAGACAAATTAAGAGATGAACATGACTCACCTATGGCCTTCAAATACAGGTGACTCTTCCAACCTGAATAAGAAAGCAAGTATGATTAAAATATAATGTAAAATGCACATTAAAAAAATAACATCTTTGACTGTGGGAGTTTTAAAGGGATAATCCAGCTAAAAATCAAAAAAGCATATTTAAGATAACATAAGATAATCCTTTATTAGTCCAACAATGGGGACATTTGAATATTTCACCTCTTACCTGTTGTGCTATTTATATGTTTAGATAGTTTTGGTGTGAGTTACAGACTATTGGAGATATAGTCTCTAGAAATGTCTGCCTTCTCTTCAAAACCTCTTCAAAGCACTAAAAAATAAATTTCAAAAACTCAACAGCAACTACACCTGCCAAGTGTGTCTCTGCAGATATGGGAGCATGCATCTTCTCATGGATTTCAGTTGAAAGAAAAAAATTGAAAGCATCATTGTCTATGTCACTTACAGTGATTTGTGGTCACTGCCTTTAGTTTTAGCCTCTGCTGTGCTAAACGGAGGTGTGTGAGTGGCTGCTGGGATGTGTGTAGCCGTGGCTCCTTTTTCTTGCACCTTCCTTCGGTTGAGGGGCGAGCGCTCCAGTTGCCTCCTCTCAGTCCCTGTAGGTGACCTGGATCCAGAACTGCAGACAGAATAATACACGGGAGTCATTTTGGTCTTTGGCGCAGTAATACATAACATTTCAGCAGGGTAAAAGTATGGACTGAATCTCCCCCGATCACAGCACTCCTGACTTTAAAGTTTACACAGCTCTTGACCTATATGACCTTGCGATAATGATCCCCCCCACCAAAATAAGTGTTAAACATGTCAGACAAAAAGAAACATCTTCAGAAATATGTCTACCACTGAGAAATGCTGCCCCACAACACTTACATGCCAGCTGGCCTGGCAGACAGTGCAGATGGGGAAACAGTTTGCTCGCGGTCAGGGGGCTGAACAGACATGTGACCCTGCATGTCAGGCAACACTTCCAGGCGCTCAGAGAGTGGAAGCAGAGGAACTGGGAAGTCTCCGGTAGGGGATTCACAGGACGGATCTCCGCTGCCAGCATACAGCAGCTCCATCTGGGTGGTGGTCCGCCTGCGAGCCTGAGGGACCAGAATTTTTTGGCTCAATATTCTGCGGATTCACAACTCAGTGAACAAGATAGTCATTCTTAGTCTTATAAATAACCACTGTGGAATGGAAAAAGTTGCAGTGACTGACTCAAATTTGTTTTTGGACATGAGTCTACTGAGAAAGTTTTCAAAAGTATATTAGATGACCATGCACAGTGCAGTACCTTGCTTCTCGGTCTGGATTCCCCACATAACTTCATTAGATCTGATGCCAGTGTGCTGAAACAAAAAGAGGAATTTTTTAATCAGTTACATCCACTACATGTTAACTTATGTCAAGCAGATATAATGTTTACCATGTTTATTATCTTGTACTAGCCATAAAACAAATGGATTTTTGAGCCTTTGTAAAAGCCCCTTTGTAAAAGTTATCATAATGTGGTGTTTAAATTGTACAAATAAAGGAAAACTAAAAACTGTTCTTGGGTGTGTTTGATAATATTCATTTTGAGTTTGGGAGTGCACTCTGCCACAAACTGGATCGTTTGTAAAGTCGGAGCGCTGTTGGAATGCACTGTTTGATTATCCAAAGCAACGCGCTCTCGGAGCAGCAGAGCGCTAAAAAGAGTGAATCTGTGATTAGCTACACCGTTTGTTTGTTTGCTTATGTAGACGTAGAACTCTCTCTTTCTTTGAACAAGAGCTCTCTCATTTTAGTGTAGAGTCAGATTAACCTTATGAATGTACCCTTTGTTTCAAGCAGTTTAAAGCATGGATAGATGGTTTTGTGTCACATACTGTATCTGTATATTATGCTCTATATCTAATCCTTTAAGATTCCTCTAACACAGCTACCAAATGCAAAGTGCAAGCTCTCTGTGGGACCATTATACCCACAGTCCACCCACACAGGTGTTCTCACTGATGGTCTGATTGGACCTCTCAACAAGACTGAGCCCAGGGCTAATTAACCTGGATTAAAAACACCTGTGTGCTGTCGGTCTGTAGAATCAAGAGACGGCTTTGACTTTAAATCCCTTTCTACAGCAGGCAGTTTGACCATCAGAGCAGAAAAAGCACGGGTGTGATTAATAACATTAACGATGGCTTGCTCCACTTGAGTGCCCCAGTAAGTCAACATGCACAGTACAAAGACGCAGGAGGTGACCCGCCTAAAAAGAACGCAGCCATAATTAATTTAAACAGCAACACCTGTGCTGTTCCCACAATGACACGAACAAGCCCCATTTATTGTAAAACATGCCACATAAATACATAAACTTTTATTTTTTTATCCACATCTAATGACAGTTTGAACGTAGAAATCGCTGTTGAATTGTTAATGTGAAAAAGGGTGTGTGTGTGTAGGGTGATATATGAGGGAGTATGTGTGTGTATGTCAGTTAAATTCTACATGACCACACCTGTGTGATTACTGTGTTTGTGCACATGCTTCTGTGTGTGTGTGTGTGTGTGTGTGTCTGTGTGTGTGTGTGTGTGTGTGTGTGTGTGTGTGTGTGTGTGTGTGTGTGTCTGTATGTGTGTGTGTGTGTATTTACCTGCCCTCTGTGGCTGGACTGGGGGTGGACTCATCACTACTGCTTTCATCTCCATTCTCTGTAATGTAAAACACACACATTGACACACATAGTAAAGAATATGATTTAATTTGTACAGCATGTGTGTTTTCCCCTTAGCCCTGCAACTTATGATTTTTTTCAGTACTAATTAATTTGTCTTTTTCGATTAGTCGAGTAATTGTTTTTTAAAGAGCACATTTACCTGCACAAAATATTCATTTTTTTCCCTTATTTAAAAAAAAAAGACAACATTCCTACTAAGCTGTTCACATTACTAATGACAATAAATATTCTACTAATATTCCTGTTTACATGCAACTGTGCATACTCCGATTAACGTGACCGTAATTATCGGAAAAAAATTTGGATAAAGGTCTAATTCGTAATATTACATTACTCAAATCAAATTCAGAATATTGTCATATTTAGAATAATAGTGAAATATTAGTGTGCATGTATTCATAGCCAATAAAATGTCAAGGTTTCTTATTATTATTTGTACCCAGTGGTGAATTTGTTGTACAGACAGGAGATTTAGCTTTCTAAAAGACAACATCACAACGATCCAAATTTAAGGGATATTAAAGCATTAAAAGAAAATAGTGAAACACGTCCTCTGTAGCTCAACGTGACGTCTTCAAAACTTATGTTTCCTCTGACCAACATCCAAAAATCCAAAGCTTTCCTGTTTATTATCATGTAAAGAAAGAAAACTATCTGATTCTCACATTTTAAAAGCATGAAACCAGCAACTGTCTGGCTTTTTTATTGCTTAAAAAGATACTAAAATGATTATTCAGTTATCAAAATACCTCCTTTTAATTTTCTGTTGATCTACAAATTGACTCATCAAATAATCGCTGCAGCTTTATTTCCCTTGACAGTACAGTGTATCTGGCAACAAACTATACTGTCAAAAAATCTTGTGAAACACAGCTTATGTTCAGTGAGCTACATATCACAGCACAACAGAGCTTATGGATTCTTTATTCATAACAAGGTCAGGGGTCACTGGGTTTAGTTTTACATAAAGTGGGACATTTGGGTGTCATTAGTGTAATGGGACTGGAGACTACAGTGTTGTATTTATCCTGTTGTAAAGGAAGAATGGAAAAAGCATGAAAAAGGTACAAACACAGAAATGCAGACACACAAACTGCTGTGTACTCTTTAGCTTTGAGTCCTGCTGCAGCGTGGATTTTTGCTGCTGTTTGGTTTTAGTGACCTGAGTAAGTGGGACTTGCTAGCAGGTGGGATGACAGAACACATCATGCACGTCGTGGCAGAGTTATTTCAACTGGGTTAGTTTTTAAATGGAGGGTTGATGCACACTACAAGATTTCTTAATCTAGTTTAGGAACATAATCATGAGCACATTTCATGTATCAATATGCTTTTGGCAGATCAATTACTGTACAGCTGCTACACATCTTATCTTCAGCAGTTCACAGAAAAAACAGGACAAGGATTTTCCAACTTTAAAAAAAGGCTCAGAGTTTTAACAAGTAAAAACTTTTCATCTTTTAAAGGTAAGGTGTGTAAAATTTAGGGGGATTTAGTGGCACCTAGTGGTGAGTACAGCAAATTGCAACAAGCTCAAACTTCCTTCAATGTTCATTGTTCAGGAGGTTTTTGATAGAAGCCAAACTATCCACAGAGGTCCCTTCCTCTCAAAACAAATGGATAAGGTGATTAAAACTGACAAAACACAGAAAAAGGCCAAAATTTTTTCTTTTGTCGAGTACCGGCCACTAGCTCACGACCTGCTCATGTGTACTCCAGTAACTTAAGATCCAGATGTGACGAGATTTAAGCGAGAGCTGAGTCATTCACAGAGGTCTGTTTCTTTCAAATTAAATGGACCTGATGATTTAAACAGATAAAAAAACACAGAATAAAGCAGTGTCAAGTTAGAAATCAGTAATTTTTTCGAAGTTGCTTATTGCAGATGGGCTTGTTACTACAGTGGCCCACACAAAAAACAAACAAACAAAAAAAAAACTCTAGAGCCAGTCTTTGTCCATTCTGGGTTACTGTAGAAACATGGCGGTGCAACATGGCAACCTCCATAAATGAGGACATGCTCCCTCCTCCCCGACATAAACTAGTCCCTCTAAGGTAACGACAATCATTATTTTAAGTTGAATATACATTAAAAAAAACATGCTTATCATATAATGTTTAATTTCTGCCAAAGTATCCCTTTAAATCCTACACAATTGACCTTTAATTCCATATTTGCCTTTATTGGGGGATAAATGTTGCTGAAATCTTGTAGTGTGCATGTGCCACGCGCTCTCAAACACAGTCACATTGCTATACAATTTATACTCACCTGGTGACAGGTAACCTAACTCTGAGTTCACACCAACATAACAGAGAAAACAAACAAATCAAAAATCAAACCCAAAGATGAGAAAAGAGGCTACCTTTTGTTTTACAAGGCTCATTTTTTGTATTTTAAGCATCAATTCTAAAGAACAGAGGCCTGCAAAATAAAATGTAGCCATATGGTGAAAGAAAAAGGTGATGTGACTGACATGCTCAGACTGGACTGTGTTGGTGTATCCCACCTTGCAGAGCGCTGCCGAGCAGAGCGTCCAGCTCCGGGTTGATCTCCGCTTTCTCCTTCAGCATGTGGAACAGCAGCTGGTTCTGGGTGGCACTGTTGATCTCCGTCTGCTTCAACCTGCCCTCCATCACCTTCAGCTGGGAATCTTTCTGGGCCGCCTGCAGACCCTGACACACAGCAGACAGCACAGCAGATCACGTGAGATGCAGCAGTAAATTATTTTGAACAGTTTGTACAGCTCAAACTTTAATGAAGGCTCTGTGTCCTTAAGTTAAGTTGCCTATTTGTAATTACTTCCACCTCTTCATTTGTTCTATCTGTCTTGTTGTTTGCTGCTGCATTTCCTCACTGCACCAATTAGGATCGCATCAAAATCTGATCTTGTCTAATCTAATTGAAACTTAATTCAATCATGTTGTTCTATTTAAAGTCTTATTGGATTCAATCTAATAAAAGAGCCATGGCTACGAAAGCAAGATCAAGATAAACAGAAAAACTGCATGCAAGTTGCCACAACAGTGTACACAAGCAATCAAAATCAAACTCATACATTTATTCTGAAAGATATGGGTATAACATAAATAAAAATAATTAATTAACAACTAATTAAACTCACAACATGTAATTTTCTGTCAAGTTATCCGCAGAAGTCTCTTCCTCTCCAAAACAAACAGACCCCCTAATTTAAGTCAGTAAACACACTGAATAAAGCAGTTTTGTGTTGAAAATCGGTGTTTTAACAACACTGTATGTCATGGCAGAGGCTGGGAAGTAGTTGCTGCTAACATTTGCTCAGCTTGTTTCTCTGATAACTTAAGACATCCGATGACTGGAAACCTCCATCTGGTTAAAACACATTGTTAGAAAATGACCAAAAAAATGCAATGTAAAAATGTGGCTAGAAAAAACTGGATTAGAAGGCCATTTTTGACAGCCTCTAGCAGGCAACGCAAAGGGGATATGACAGACGATTCTGACCAAGCAAAGTGAACCGTGTTCTTGATTAAAATCAAAGATTTGTCAGGGTTTGAGCATTTTGGAAACATTTCCGATAATATAGTTGCGCAAAAAAAAACACAATACATTGGTCTATTTCACACATGTAAATACAGAGAAGTTGCATAATATATCTATATTGTATCCGTGCTGGACTAACATGCCAGGGCGGGGTTGCATAATAAATCTTATAAAACATCAAATTGAAGTGTTTATCAGGTTAAATATGATCCTTACTGAATAATACAGAAACCTGGATTTACCTGTTGTCAGTTTGTGTAAGCAAACAAAGACACACTGATAACATTAGGACTGAAATCACATTAAGTCAGCAGGGGCAGTAGGTACCTTACTGATGGCCATAGTCATGAAATGATCCAGAAGGAAGCGAGCCTCTGATAAATTACAGGAGCTGATCACCGCAGTAACATCCACTGTGTCTCCTTCCTCCTGTAGCAGAATAACAACATGTTCAATAAAGCAGCATTACAAGAAACTCAGTCATAAAACAATGTGTTTGACCATAGTTTATCTTGTGCAATATTCAAAGGATATAACGGAAAATACACTGAGTTAGACAAGAAGACTCTTATCTGTTAAACATAAGGCTACAAGCTGCCAGTTAGCCTAGCTTAGCACAAAGACTGGAAGCAGGAGGAATCGACGTATGCTGTTAATAGCAAAAATTTATAAAGGATCGTCAGTTAAGTTTTATCTGTTGTTAAAACTACAGCTTATGGTACAGTGACTTCATGCTTAAACAGGTGATATGAGGCTTTTGACTGGGCAGCAATGCAGCAATACAAATGTTTCCTGCAACCAATTTACACATGACTGAAGTCTTTATTGGCTAATGCTTAAATTTTAATGGTGCAACTCATTTTAGTAAATCCATGGAAATATATATTTTGATGGGTAAATCACTCATTTTTAACTAGCTGATAGCTTGCAACACATTCACGGCAAGCTGAAGCTGCTTCAATTAACAAACAGACAACACTAAATATTGCTATTTTTTTAAAATGTATTTGAACATTATAAGTGCTGTTGTGATTTCATGTTGTTGTTCTGTTTGTGTTTGAGCCTTTCTTGGCTTAGTCTCGCTTGCAAAAAAGATTTTACTATTAGTGTTATCTCCATGTTAAATAAAGGTTTTATACAATCCTAAAATTGCACTGATTGAAAGGTTTTTGCTCCAACAGGTATTGAAAATATAAATTTACACAGCTTTATTACAGTGCTCCCAATGCTAAGACAGCAGCCCTCAGGCTGCGTACAGCCGATAAATAAATGCACAGTTTAGCACCAGTGAAGGCAGCTGCAGGAGTTTGGAATCTGATACAAGCAGCTAGCTCCAGTAAAATTCCACGACTTTTGACTCCATTGTAACTTCTGATTCTTTGAGCTCAATAATAATTCATGAAAAACTGTTTATGGAGCGCAAGGAAAGTTATGCAGAGTGGATACGAGGCCATGCAGAACAAAATACTCTTCAAATAACACTTGCATGAACTCCTGTTCAGTGTGCATCATTAGGCTGCTGGACCTACGTTTCTGGCTGAATTAATGGGCTCCACTGACAG
Source organism: Plectropomus leopardus (assembly GCF_026936395.1). Lineage (NCBI taxonomy): Eukaryota > Metazoa > Chordata > Actinopteri > Perciformes > Serranidae > Plectropomus > Plectropomus leopardus. Next base: position 16,742,228 of record NC_142197.1, on the reverse strand, counting down.
TAGTTGTTGTTTTATTGAACCATTGTTTGTCTGACAAATGAGCGCCTGATGCTTATTTGTCCAAAATTCTCTGGTGCTGAACTTTGCAATTATTTTCCAATTGTTTGCCTCGGGCTACAGTCCAGAACAAGCATATACTAGCTAATGAGGTCGTGATACATATCCCTGTGCACTGTAACAAAGCATCCTTCCTTTATTTGACGCTACCTGCATTTATTAAACTTAACGACTACATTAGCATTATAACCCCGCCCACTCACCTTGGCCTCCTCCATCTGCATGATGTTGGCCTGGCAGTCGGCGATGCTGTCGTTGATGTAGTCGATGTTGGCGCTCAGAGACTCTAGCTCCTCGTTCAGGGAGGCCAAAGAGCGGTCGGCGTCTGCACCCTCCACCGCCATCTTCTCCCTCTTTCTTGACACTCGCTCCCTCCGCTTGGTCAGCTCCTCTCGTTGCTGGAATTGATGGTGGAGTTTAGAGGCGAAGAAATTGAGAGAAGAAGGAAAGGAGAGGACATCTGTCGGCTTTGATTTTGTGCTTTAGGCACTGTAATTTAAATCAAATATTAAATACTGCAATGGCTGTTATTTATTATTTTATTAGACCTGCCAGTAGCCAACTTGCTCTTTAACCACTAGATTAGCTGTAAGAGAATATATCTGCACTAAATAAAATACCTCTTCTGCATATTTCAAGGGCAAATATAATTTTACAAATTTTTTTCAGGACCTGAAAAACATAGATTTCTCTCTCCTTGCTTTATATATCTTTACCTTTAAAAGCCTGTTCATATCTGTCTCCATGTTAGAGATGGTCATCCTCTGCATGATGATATCAGTGACGCGTCTCTCCAATGACTGCCATTTGGCCCTGGCCGTCCTGTTGAGGTAGATACTTCCCATTCGCACCGGGGAACTCCTGCAGAGAGAGATAAGGCTCCTTTTAATACACAAATTTAGCTGTGTGATGCACCTAAACTTGCTCAGATGCTGCACCTGGCTCCATTGGCTGGGGACGCTCCAGACGTCTGCATCCTGCTTGGGGAGGCTCTGTGAGACGCCTCCTGCGGAGGTTCAGGTAAGCTGACCTTCCTGCTCACCTTCCCGGACACGGGCCTCACCTGCCGCCTGAGAGCCGTCACCTGATGCAGTGAACAAAAGAGAGAGGGATAATGGATATTAGAGAGAAACAAAAGTGGATGCAGTCCCTGTGATTTTGTCCATAATCTGTCCTCTGTGAGACCGTCTGTGTGTCTCACCTCTTCATTCTTCCTACGAAGAATCAACTCCTGTTGTCTTTTCTGGGCCTCCATCTGCTTCAGTTGATGCTGTGAAATGAAAGTGAAAGGTTGGTTATTATATAGATGTTGTTGTTTTTTTTTTTTTTAGAAAAGCAGGAGAACAACAGTTGATAGCAGTGATGTACAACCACCCAAGTATTTAAGCATTTATCTTCCCCAATAAAAACATGAAAGTTGCAGAGGACTCTTATTTTGACTGACATTTACACCATAAATCAATGAAGACAAGGCACAATTTGGCACATTAAAATTTGCAGAAATGCAGGAAATTAAGTGCTTGAAGCTCAAGTTTTTTTGAGGGGAGGACTCCCAAGCCAGTGCCCCCTTCAGTGCTGATATGGAACCTACACCCTTGCATCTATAAATATTGTACTGCACCTGCAAATATTGTAAGACAATGATAAATGTTTCCTTCCCTCTCACCTCAGCTCTGCGCTGGTCTTTTTTCAGAGAGGCAATCTCCCTGTTCCTCCTGCACTCTGCGGCTCTGCTTCTCTCCTGCTGCTCCTTCATCTGACGCATCAGCACCACCTAGTGGAGACGTACAAAACGGCAGGAAAGAATCAGCACTGCAACAAGACAAGTGTGAGTGAAAAATAACCACAAGGTACCCCTTTACCTTCGTCTTCTTCATCTCGGTCACATCCTGCTGGAGTTTCTTGAGCTGCTTCTCGTACTGCGACTGGTTCTTTAGCAGGCGGGCGTGCTCCTTCTGAGCTGACTGGAGCTTCTGCAGCTCTTTGTTCATGGAGCTCAGCTTCCTCTCGTACTCCGTTTTGATCTTCTTGGCTTTTTCCTCCGTACCAGACTCCACTGAACCTGGAGATGGAAATGATAAAAGGATATCCTGTTTTTTCTTTTAACATGAACAGATTCCTTTATCTTATCAGTTTCAGAGGAGTATTTCAGTTCAGTGCTCATTACCAAAGTCCTTATCTGATTGTCTCTTACCCATAGTGTGCAGCACCCTGTCCCTCTCTAGCTGGGTGTCTCTGATCTTGTTCTGCAGCATCATCAGCTTCTGCTCGTACTGCTGTTTGAGAGTGTGCAGACGCCGCTGGCTGTTCTCCAGCTCGTCTATCAGCTTCTGCTTGATGGCGATCTCGCAGGTGATGTTGGCCAGGTCGGCCTGGACGTTTTCTGCACACAAACACGTCAACTCATTTCATTACCAACTATGACAGCAGAAAAAAAAGCTGTATGTAGCGTCTGCAGCTAACTTTACCTTTCTCCTCCAGCTCTTCAGAGTCGGAATCATCAGACGTCTCATCTCCAGCCATGTCAAAGTCCTCCTCCTCTCCGTCTGCATCCTCGCCCTCTTCGTGGTCGCTGCCCTCCTGTCAGCATATAAGCACACACATGAAGAAGACAAGAAAAATACACTCTTGGATATGTTTGATATCTGAGATTTTGAAACCTGAGCAAATTGGCCTTTTTTTTTTTTTTTTTTTTTTTTTTTTAAATGAAAAGATGGCGACGAGTAACTTAATAAGAAATAGCCCAAAATTTAGCAAGAAATTACCAAAAAGTTACAAGAAAATTACCTGAAAATAAGGAAAAAGTAAATAAATCAAAAACAAACTATTTGAAATTGTTGCAGGGAAAAACAACAACAAACAGGAACAACAACAATATTATATATATATATATATATATATATATATATATATATATATATATATATATATATATATATATATATATATATATATATTAGCATTTTCTTTATATAACTTTTTTGATAATATATAACAATCCCCCCCAGCTAGTTATCAGATACATTTCTTGTCTCTTTTAACAATTTTTTTTGCAGTTTGTGGGACATTTTTTGGCAATATGCTTAATATATTTTCCTTGTGTTTTTGAAAGAAATCAAACCATTTTTTCTCAGATTCAAGAAGTTTAAATGACAGTCAACATTAATCCATGGGTAAAAGGATTAAATATCAATCTATAACGCTTGATTTAGCGATTGTTTACCTCGGCCTCCTCGTTGCCTCGCTCGTGGTCATTGTCTGGCACTTCCTCTTTCACTACACTGGAAGAGGAAAAGACTGTCAGACAGCTACTGACTCTTCTCATACTGGAGGTCAGACTGGGATTTAACTGAAACTCAAATTAAAACAAGGATGGGTAAAGGGCACATGCCAATAATGATATTCTTGATCAGATCAGGAGCAGATGTGGAGTTAGTGTATCAATGAATGATTTCACTGTGATTGCATGGGAGGATGACATTAATGGCACACTGGGAAAGACAAAATGATTAACTGATCACTCTTTTATTATTATTACACACTGATTTCATTTTGAGAAGAACTGCCACACACAGATTGGTTGACCAGATTTTACACACCATCACCTTAGAAACTTGATTTTAAAAAAAAACAAAACAATCCTGATCTTTTTTAAAACTATCACACCCCGATTTTCATCCTTATTTTAAGGTTAATACACTACTTGTGATGAGATTAGGGCTGGATGATATGGCCTATAAATACTTTTTTTTTGTAATATTTTTACACGTTACTTATCACTATACATGTTGTGTATCTGAGTATTCTCTGGAATCTCTAAACTACTGTCAAACTCTTAAATACTTAACAATAGTAAAGTTTGATAAATAAGTTTAATAATAAATAATAAAAAAGTAATAAAAAATACTGTTACAATAAAGTTAAATAAAGTACTGTTATAATAAAGCTTAAATATGTTATTGCTATAACAATGTTGAATAAAATTCTTTTACAATAAACTTAAATAAAGAAATGGAACAATACATTGAAACAAAGTACTGTAAGCTTGTCTCGGACATAAAGTGTTGATTTTTTTCGGTGTAAGAAGCTTTCACTCAACAGTTAGATGTTAGTGTGAAGTTAAACCGTCACAGAGCTGCAGTTAAATAAGAGGATTTTTTTACTGTGAACGGTTAACAATCTAACAGCTCTCTTCATATATTAATTGAATTTGCAAGTTGCACTGTTGCTCGTGCGCAAAATGTGACTGAGCAATCATTTTATCCCATGTGGAACAAGTCGGGTTGCATTAAGTATAATCAATATCTCGCCCCTAAATGAGATCTGATCAACATCTTGCTGTGTGCAGTGAAAAGGAAAAACAGACAGAACAGAGGGTTCAGAGGAGAGAGCTGGTTAAAATATCTGCTTCCCTCCAGGAGTGTCAACCACCTGTAGGTGCAGAAGAAGTTAGAGATTAGTTATATGGGAATTAAAAGGAGATGTGGGTTCGGACGCAGGTCAACAATCAGCTGGAATCCTTTCAATTACTTGGCACATTTGAATGATTTGCACCGCTGGTAATTGAACCAGATTCAGATTCGACCCAATCCTGGGTGGGATGCAGCAAACCTGGTGTGTTCAACCTCTTGGTGGTGATTCTCCTCATATCGCCTTAGTCTTTGGAGAGAAGGGATGGGGAGTGAGGATGGTGAGGTGCAGGGGTGAGGAGGAGGTAGAGGGGACCGTAGAAGTTGGGGCAAGCGAGGGAATATTACAAGATGGGAGAGAGACAGATAGTGAGAGAGCTGCAAGAGAGGCCCAGGCGAGTGCAGAGACTCACAAACACAGCAAGTTCAAATGAAGAACACTGGAGCTGCTGATGACACATATGGCCTAAAGAAATCCTGCTAAAAACAATTAAAAAAAAAAAAATCCTCACTTCTTGTGCCAGACAGCCATCATCATTAATAGCCATCACTCTCTTCTCTAAATCCAGCTTTCGTTCCATTAAAGAAACACCAGGGTGTAAACTGCTAATGCAGGGAGCCAGGAGATAATTACCCACAACACACAAGGCCACACGCCCTCGCCCTGGCAACAGAAAAACATCAAGACTCTCCCTTTTCAGCTTCTTCACGCTCCTGTTATTCTGGTCACATCAAAGGATGTTCCAGGATGTACTAATCCAGCAGCATTATAATGATCCACACACTGATGAATCAACAAAGAATAGATTGCGGGCTGCTGCTAGCATCATAAATTGCGTGCCACTTGCAACTGCAACTACCCCCCAACCCCCCCCCCCCACCACCACCACCAAGGCACTATTTGCTTTGCAGCACGGTTAAAGGTGCATTTCACCTTTTGCAGTTGCTTTGAGAATTTTTGTCTTATTTGTGCAGACTTAGTGGCTGCGCGGTCATTTTTTGTCCCTGAATGTCATTATAAAAAAACCCAAAAAACAAACCTATTTTGTCAGACCCACACTATACCTCTTCTTCTTCTTCCTCTCCTTCCTCTTGAGTTTCTCCAGGCTTTTCTTGGCCAGCTCAATGACGTCATTGGCTTCTTTCTCAGGGGCGAGGAGGGCAGGCGAGAAGGAGCCGCCGCGGCCGCCGTACAGCGAAGAGCGCGTGGAGGCCCGAGACAAGCTCTTCCTGAGGTTCTCGTTCACAGCCTCGCTTTCAAGCAGTTTCGCTCTGATAGAGGAAGAAAAAAGGTACAGTGAAACTGTAACAAATGACTGCTTATTAGACAAAAATACCAAACTGATACAAAATGAAATAAACTTTTAAAATGTGGTCACTACGTACCGGAGCTCCTCAATTTCTTTGATGTAGTTCTGAATCATGTTCCCGATCTCTTCGTTGCCCTCACCTATAAGCAGAAGCATCTTTAGCTTTAACCTGGATTCACTTCACACAGCAGTCCACTATGGTGGTACTTGAGTTTTTGCCCACCTGCTTTGGTGAGAACCTGGTTGGCCTGGTCACTGAGGATCTGTGTGAGTCTGGCTCTCTGAGCGTCGATGGTCTCCTGCATGGCCTTCACTCTCACCCTCAGGTTGTTGTTCTCCGTCTGCAGCATCGAGTTCTCATGGACCAAGTCGTTGATGCCCTCTATCCCATCTTCACCCACCATACGCTTTCCCTGAGCATCAAACAGGGCCAATAATTACAATATATATATATATATATATATATATATATACAGTACTTTCCACTCATGTCCTCTGCTCTGACTTTATTTCTTCTATTTATCTCTTCCACCCACTGTCCTCCCCTCCTTTCTGTCTGCTTTCTCACCGTCTTGTACTCCATCAGCTCCATCTGCAGTCGTGCTATTTCCGTCCTCAAGGCGCTGATCTGTTGGCTCGCTCTGTCCTGGTTCACCATCACTTTGTTCTTAATGTTTCGGGCTCTGTTGGCGTACTTCAGAGTGTTCAAGGTCTCCATAAAGTCCCGGTCCGACGGGCTGATGCAAGCGATCATTACTGTTTGACTGGAAAACGCACAAATAAAGGAAGTGGTAAAAAGCTTTTTGTAATAATTTATGAGCCATGTCAGGCTTTCAAGCTGAAATTTCACATAAAGTGTTCATATTAACATGTTTTAAATGTCAGACCAGTGAGGTATATTTAATATTAAAAGCTGCACTACTCTCTACTTAGTGAAAGTGGTGGCACAACATAGGCCTACATCCCATTTTGCAGCATCAAGATACTTAAGCTAATCACATTTTCAGAGTTTACAAACCTGTTGCCACCCAGCGAGTCCTGTAAAAGTCGAGTCAGTTTGGAGTCTCTGTAAGGCACGTGAGTGGTGCGCTTACTCCTGTCTCCCAGGGCGCTGATGACGTTTCCCAAAGCAAGCTGAGGTGAGACAAGGAAAACTGACAAGTTTACAATTGGATATTTAACTGTATAAACAATGCCAGGACTTAATGAAATAGGGAGTACTCAACACTGTATGTTTGAAAAACACCATCCATCTGCACTTGAGTGAAACTTTCAATAATGACACCCGTTTAGGAAAGAAATTAAATGTGCAATTCATATTCTGGCCACATGGAGGCTCTCTTACACCACAAAAATTACTAGACATGTCATTGTAGAATGACCAATTCTCTGCTTGGCATTTTTATCCCGATCAGGTTGTTTGTGGGTCCTCTTAGAGTCTTTTTAGAGTATAATTTATTTTTTAGGCCTTAAAAGTAACCAAATAGTCCCAGGATTAAATCTGCGAGTTCTTAATTTCCACATTTTATTTAATTTAATTTATTCTTTCAATTTATATTTGTGTGTGAGTCAAACTCCTCCTTCACATTTTTGATGTTAATAGTCTTTACACCTACCTTGTTTTACTTTATACTTTGTACTACGTACCTTAGATTAACTCTGATCACTCTGCATGGGACCACATATATACTATTTGCATTTATGTTAACCTGTAATATTTAAATAAGATGATTTTTCAGTCATTAATGTGGTTAAAAATTATCTTGAAAAGGTCTTAAAAGGCATTAAATTTAAGTGACTGATACCTGTAGACACCCTGATTGCAATAAAGAAAAACAATTTTTTGGGGTGGTTTAAAAATATTGAAATTCATTATGGATCAAATGCATGAATGTATCACATGGCTATGACTTAAAGCTGCAATAATAACTTCTATATAAAATCAAAAATGCAGAGTCAGGCAGCTTCCTCACCAGCCCACAGTTGATGGAGATGCCCTCTTTAGCTCGGTCTCCTGTCGCTCCAGTTCTCTTCAGTCTCTCAGAACCGGCCAGGTCCACAAAGTGGAACTTGGCTGTTAGCGTCTCAAACTCGTTTATCTCCGAGTCATTAGCCAGACGGTTGTCTGTTGCGTTATCCTGAATTAAAAAGAAAAGAAAATAATTAAAAGGGGATGCTTTTCAGTGCAATTTAATGGAAATTGCAGTTGATGATAATCTCAGTCGAGTACAACATCAGTCACATGTTGAGTGGCAGCAGAGATCCACTGTCGAGTGAGTACATACGTTGTTATCAGGAGAACAGACTCGGACTTGGCACAGGTGGATGGTGAAGATAGCGTGGGAGCGCGAACTCTGGACATTCATCTGAGTGCTGGCGGTGGTACGAGACAGAGCGCCCAGCTTCAGACACTGAATCATCTGTTAGAGGAGAGGAGGAGGAAACGGACAGCAGGAGACAAGGGGTGAGGAATAAAAACAAAACAAAATGTGAGTATTCAAACATCTTTTGGTGAAGGTCATACAATGATATTAACGTAGAAACTGACCTTCCTACGATCAGCTTTCACAGCGCCTATTTTTTTGGCAGAAAATAATACTGCTACAGTTAACTGTGAGTTATTCTACAGAATAACACATATGTTGTTTTTAGGAAGACACATTACTGCTGAAATTTATAAATGTGTTTTTTTAGCAATTGAAAGCCAATAACTTTCACAACATTGGCGTGGGGGCATTCATGTCATAAAAAGTTGTCTGAAAACTGCTGTGAGAATACAGCTGAAACTACTGTATTTGCATGGATAAAAAACACAAATTTGGGTAAACTGACCTTTAAAAAGACATTTGTGTATCAATTACTCACCCTGTGCTATGTTGAATTCTTCAAGAAAACTTTTTCTAAAATGCCTCCTAAGTGTATGAAGAATTCAAAAGCGGAAAAACAAATTTGATGAGCTAAAGTCATAAGGGTTTGTTTTAAAAACAGCAAAATGGTCAGATGCCTTTGACAAAAACAGTAATTTTACCTCGCTGAACACAGGAGATGCTGGTCTTCTGCTGCCTAAGTCTATAGTTTGTTTGTGTTTTTGTGTTACTCTGGTGTTTTTAAAGGGTAAGTTTGGATTCACTAAAGTCACATATTAACACAAACAAAGTAACTGTGTGGCAGCAATAAACCAGCAGCTCCCGTATTCAGCAAGGTAAAATTACAAGATAACCAGAAATTAGTTCAATTTCAGTTCAGTTCCCAATCAGAAAGCATTGACTGTTTTGGACGTATTGATCATACGACTGGGTAAATGACACCTGTATTATCCTGCATAAGTTGTGTAAGAGTTTGTAAATGGACATTTTAATTTAGTTTTGTTGTTAACATGGCCACCCATGACTTCAATTCATGAAAAGGTTTCTCAATTTTTGGATTCTCTGTGGAAACATGTTACAGGAATAAAGTTTTCTTGATAATTTTAAGGTAACATGGGGTGAGTAATTAATATACCAATAATCATTTTGGGGGTGAACTATTCCTTTATTATCATTGTGGTGCTTAGGATGGGATAGTAAAACAATCATTTTTAAAGCTTCTTCTTATTAAATACAGCCGGGATAGGTGCAAAAGAAAACTATTTTGGGGTGTTACACCAGACCTCAGCCGCAGAGGTGACGGTGCGAGTGGTGACCCCCACGGTGTAGATGCCTCCGTTGGCGTCCTCGTGGATTTTAATGTTGGACCTCTGCTTCCTGGCCTCCAGGTCTCGCGTCGTGTCGAATAAGTCCAGCACCTCCTCGTTGTACAACTGGAGATTTAATCATTAAAAAAAATGAGACAGAATATAGATAGTAAGCATATTATTGCATGAATAGTTAGTGTAATTATGACATCAGCAGCAGTGTCATTTGCTATACTTCCTTGCCTTTACTTTTCCCCTCAGCTGCTTCCACAACAGTTGCTAGCAACTACTCGTTGATGGTTAAAAATAAATCCAGGAGCTGACCACAGAGACAGACTAATGACAGTTTAATGGCTGTAGGGTCATCTGGACGCTTTAACAACTTTACACCCCTACACCCTCTGCTGCCCTTTGACCTCTTGCTGTCTGCAGGCTCTACCTACATCGAACTAATGGCTCTTGAGTGGAGTGGACTTTTGGACTAAGTGCTGACATTTGTGTCTTAATTTGAGACGCTAATTTCTGGTTAAAATCCTGTGAAACTGTCACATTTGTGTGTGTTTCTGCACCTCCAGGAACTGTGCGTTGATCTTGAACTCGGGAACAGGCCTGCCCTGTTCAGTGGCAGCCTGTCTGCGCTCCTCGATCCCTCTGAACAGGTGGTTGACGGCCCGGGGAATGATACCAAGCTCGTCTTCTCCAATGTTGACGTCGAAGCCGGTTCCCATGGTGTACGTCTTCCCTGAACCCGTCTGGACATGGGGGAAAAGACAGAGTCCTTGATTACTTTACCAACAGGAAGTAAAAAATAGTAATAAAAGTCTGTTTCTGCTCTTTTCAGGTGTGTTCCTAATATGGTTTCGTGTGTTACATTGATATATATCCGTATCATTCATTCAACTCACAAAAATCTCTGGGACTCAGAGGTTGGGGTGCAGCTCTGAGAAGTTTCTTTAACAGGGGGGCGGTTAGAGGGGATGGGGTAATCACCATGGTGACAAAAGCAGGAATGCAACATTGAGCTCAAATTCATGCGTCACCCCTCTCCTCGCTGTCGAAACAACTGAAAGAAACCCTGACAGAATTGTGTGTGTGTAGGGTGATATATGAGGGAGTGTGTGTGTGTATGTCGGTTAAATTCTACATGACCACACCTGTGTGATTTCTGTGTTTGTGCACATGCTTCTATGTGTGTGTGTGTGTGTGTGTGTGTGTGTGTGCATGTGTGTGTGGCCTCCGCTGTGCCCTTTGAAAGGCTCTTTGACAGGAACACAACGGCTGCAGGAACAATGAGGAGAGAATAATGAACAGAGAGAAGAAGAGTGGAGGGGAAGTACAAGAAGAGGAAAAGTTTAACTGCTGCAGCCCGTGATGCTGAGAAGCAGGAAGTTTGATATCTTTACATTTCAGTCTACACAAGACGCAATAAAGGCTAATAGAAAGAGTTTTTATCTAATAGGCTTCAATGTTGCTGCATCTGGTTTTGCTTCCTTAATTGCAGATTAAGCATTCATGCCATGTTGCCACTCACTGTTACACACCTCCTCTCTACCACAGGGTCCAAAAAAATATGAATACAAAGAGAAGAGGTATCAGAAGAATGAGTTATAATGACAGGATGTGAGTGGAGCAAGCACGAGCGAAATGATTTTGGACGGTGCGAAAAGTTTATATTTTATAAAGTTGGAGCATCGCCCTTATCTCCCACTCAAGGCGGCTCCACTTTTGCACCATTCTGGGTCTTACAAAAGCAGAAAGCAGCAACGACAGAAACTGAACACTGACACTGAAGTTAGAAAAAAAAGTTTGAAGTTTATGGCTACTTAGTCAATCAGAGTTACAGATAATAAAGAAAGATGTGCATTAGCTAAAATAATGTTTGCTGTAGCTTTTTTGTCAATAGGCACTGATGAACTAGTCTAAATATATGAGTTAATATATTTGAATAGATGATTTTAACCATATCAAATACTGTGAATTCCTCTAGTTTCAGAGGCTGAGATAGCAGCTACTGCTACTCTGCTAAGCTAGGCTAGTTAGCTTTTAGTTAGCAGTGCGAGCTCTAATAATATAATATTTAGATTTAATCTTATTTATGTGGTATAAAAACTGATTTGCTAAGATTCTAAAGCTTTTTAAAAGCTAATTTTAAATGCAGTAAGCAAAAACATAAAGGAAAAACAGGCTGATTTAGCTTTCAGTAGCCTTAACTAGCTAGCATGAAGTCAGTGGTTTTACCTGTTTTTCAAATGAGATATGTTGGGTTTTTTTAAGTTCCAAGGCAAAATGAGTTTGTAGCCAGTAAAACAGATGTCCAAAGTGCTCTTACCTCAACTTTGACCCCTATAGTTACTGCATTTTTTTTTGTTTTGTAGGGTAGTATACACTATTTTTTCTGTCTTCAGTGTTTTCCTGCCAGAATCACTCACAGCTTGTGCAAAAAATAGACCCGACGCTGAAACTACACAGAGCTTTGAGCCGCCGTGAGTCCAGTGTGAACAGTGTCACTGCTCATCACGGGCGCCAAGAGGAAGTGAGCAGTGCTTAATTAAACTAATAATAATAATAATAATAATAATAACAAAATAATTAAATTCAATAACCTATAGTTGGGCTGTTTATTGGAGCTTAAAGGGAGTTGAGACTACTAGCATCTTTAAAGCTGACCAATTAACATCTTATATCTAATTTTTTAAATTTATATAAGAAAAAGAGCGGAAAAAATTACAATTAAAAGCTAGCCAGCTGCTGGCAGTAGCTTCATATTTAGTGTACTGACATGAAAATAGTGAGAAACCATATTTCCCAAAATGTCTAACTATTCCTTTAAACTGCAAAACTGTCAGAGGGCAGATTAGTGTTTCATCTGTTTAATGTCTCTCAATTATGTTTTGACTTTACTAATATCCTCTGGTATGAGGCGAAGTAATCTTTTCACACTCTGCTTTGATTGGGTAATAAACTCCCTTTCTATCTCGCCCTCTCAGACTAATCTATCAGAGTCGATACAGAGCTCCGGTGTTGAGAGCGGGTTGGGACATGTCAGCTGATAGTGTATTGACAGAGCTGATGCAGCTTTGAGGCATGTTCACTCCCTCAGTCCTGGGCTGATGATATGAAATCAGCTTCACATCACATGCTGCCATAAATCTTGCTAGAAGTAGCTCCATCCCCCTGAGCGATGCAAAGTCAGCGAATGTGAGGGTGTGTATGTGCACTGTGCTGGACTAGAAACATGCAAAAGACCGACCTGTCCGTATGCAAAGATGGTTGCATTGTAGCCTTCGAAGCAGCCTTCGATGAGACTCTCGGTGCAGTGGGTGTAGATGGTTTCCTGCTGGACGTCCATGTCGAAGACGTGGTCATAGGTGAAGGCTTTGTCCTTACCCAGGACCACCTGCGGCTCACCGGGCATCACATATGTACAAATGTGGCAGCCCTCTATCTTCTCTTTGGCCAGCTGAGGACGGATCCTGGAAGAAAGGAGACAGAGAGTGAAATGTTAGTTCGGATTTCTTCCAAATGTTCAGCTCCTAAAGAAACATTTTTTTATACTATCCAAGACTGACTGGCGCTTTAAAAGGAGATAATGGCAAGAAGCAGCCCTGCCTTAAAAAACTCTGAAATCCTTTAAAGAAAAATTGCAAATTAAGGCTTAAAAATGCTAGAAAAATTTTAAAGACACTTAAAGCCTCACTTTCAAATTCACAATGTTTCCAGATTTTTAAGGGTGTTGGCAGGTCTGGTCTGTAGATGTTTGTTTACCCATTGAAACCTCAGGAAATTGGCTGGATTTATTTTTTAAAAAACAGGAATAAGGCAATGAGTAACTTTACAAGAAATGGCCCAAAAATGAGCAAGAAATTAGTTAAAAAATACATGAAGAAATCAACCTTAAGAAACTGCTAAAAATAAAACTGATCTAATTTTATTTGTATTTTTTTTTCATTAAATAATTTTAAATATATATAGAAATGGTGTCTGGCCATTTTCCCCCATTTTCTCATTATCTAATAATATCTAATAATCCCCCCAATTAATTTTCACATCATTTTCTTGTCACCTTTTACCAATTTTTCTTCTGCAAATTGCAGGACATTTCTTTCCTAGTTGCTCATTCCCTTTTCCCAGATTTTCAAAAGAAGCCAAACCAATTTTCTCAGGTGTCAAAGGTGTAAATGTTTGTGTGTAAAAAGTGTCTGAAGGCAGCACAGGAAAGCTGATGTTGATGTAGGGGTTAAAGGGTTAATGTGTGAGTGAAACAAAAGGCAGAGCGGAGCTGTCTGTGCATGCAGCGTAAGTCTCATCAAGATATTTGACAGGATTGATTTTTACAGCTTTGATGGTAAAAATGTAGCTAAGCAGAGGGTAATATTTTCAATGAGCTGCAAACTGATGAGTGCAGCTACTGTGCAGAGAGTGTGTGTGTGTGTGTGTGTGTGTATGTCTGTGTGAAGGACCATGCCGTGCCAGCACACTCTCCAGCAGCCACCATACACAGCACAGTGCCCTCACTGTTCACGAGAGAGCTCTGGGTAAACAGTCCCACCCTGGATTTCATTAAGGAATAGCTCTGTTTGCTTTAGTGCAAATAAACACTCTGTTATTACATCATTTCCTCCCATGATGCACCTCTGCTACTCATCACTGAACTTTGTGTCCACCTGAAGAGGAAGTGTAATATTGGAAGGAAATATTTGGACATATTGGGAGCAGAAACACATCAGAAATAGTTGCAGCTCTGACAGAAATATATTAAAGAGTACGTATATAAAGCAAAAGATAATACTGAAATACTTGGAATAATATTGAACATGCATTGGAAAAGAAAAAGAAATTTCCTGCTTGGACTGAATATATTTCTCCAAAGCTACAGCCAAAATGAACCTGGATAATTTAGACTTTCACAGAAAAAATAACAACCAAGACACCTGAGAATCTCAGGACAGTATGGTTATAAATGGCTGCTATTGTTGCTCGCAGGCATTAACTCTGAGCATGTGTGTGTGTGTGTTTTTGTGTGTGTGTGTGTGAGAGGTTGTGGTGCTTTGTATGCACTTTGTATTCTATGTGCACTACTTTTTGTGTCTGCTTGCATTAAGAAAAAGACTCACATTCATCACAGCAAGAGTCTTTTGAACTTCCAAATGGTCTGAAAGGACAGCCTGTGTATGTGTGTGTGTGTGTGTGTGTGTGTGTGTGTGTGTGTGTGCGCGCACGCGAGTGTGACATCAGATCCCAGCTATTTAGCAGACTCTATATGGGAATATATGGGAAAAGGAGGGACCAGTTGATTCAGGCTTGAGGAGAAACACAGTCGTACCTGCAGTAACTGTACACCTGCAGAGAATTATTAGTCACCTTTATGTTATGGAAGGCAGAACTGCCCATTTCAGCAGAGGTCACAAAATTAACGATATATGATATGTCAGTTTTTCATTATTGATGGCCAAAGCAAGTGAAACTAGTCAAGATATAGATAAATAATTCAGCAGTAGAAGTAGGATAAATTTCCTTTTTGTGTTTATACCAAGCGTTGACAAGATTTTATAATTCTTCCTCATGCGATAGTACAGTCTATTTATTATCATTTAGTACACCTGCTGACAAGAAAATCACATAAAAACTAGGGTGTTTCCTACTATTCCAGTGATTTGAAGTTGCATGTTAATTGCATTGTTACCAATAAATGGAAATCAGCAATGTATCATGATGAAAACTTTTAAAGGAATACTCCAAATGATCATTTGTATTTCATTTACTCACCCAGTGTTACTTTGAAGTTTTTCTCTCATGCCTCCACAGTGAAAGAGGCACCCAAAAACTGAGAAAACCATAGATGGATTAAAGTAATAAGGGTCCTCACTTTACAAAAGCCAAAACTACAAAACATCAGTTAACAAAGTCTTGCATGGCTTGTACAGTGTAATACAAGATTCATCTCATCGACTCATATGATCAGTACTTCCCAAACAGACAACCTTTTCTGACAGGGAACTGAACTGGAAGTGAAATTTATTAATGATCTCTTCAAAGCAAGTTTCCATTGACAAAAACAGTAATGTTACCTCTTTGAACACGGGAGCTGCTGGTCTACTGCTGCCACAATATGTAGTATGTTTTTTTATTGTGTGGTGAACCTGCACTAACACTTAACCAAAGTTATACAATAAGACAAACAAACTAACTGATCGAGGCAGTGGTAGATCAGCAGCTCCCGTGGTCAGAGAGGTAAAATTACTGTTTTTGTCAATGGAATCCTGAGAGAACATAAATAAGTTTGACTTTTAGTTCGGTTCTCTGTTGAAACAGGCTGTCTGTTTGGAAAGTACCGAGGATTCTTTGTGGAGGCATGTGGGGAAAAAAGAATTTTTTTTCACAAATTCAAAGTAACACGGGCTGAGTAATTGATATACAAGTGGTCATTTAAGGGTGACATCTTCCTTTAAGGGTCTATTTCATAGTAAAGTACTGACCTCGATTCACAGATAACAATAGAGAGCAGTGAAACAAGCCGTGGGCAGTAAAACTGAGCTAAAAGATGCTAAAAATCTCCATAGAGCTGCAGAGTCAGTTGACAAATCTCTGGGTTTGTCATTACGAGCATCCTCTTTCACATTACACATAGCAATTTGAGCCATTGTTAACATGAAAATATTAATTAGTGCAGCTTTAATTTTTTAGCAGTGCTCATTAAAACTGTACACAATAGAGGCTGTTCTTGGTGAAACTGATGTAACTGTAGCAGTCAAAGTGTTTAGGTCATCTGAGGAGACTGTGATTTAATAGTAGGATGGTTTAGGGCATTATAGGAGTGAATCTGCACTAATCCCTTTGGCCACCTTCCCAAAACTTGACAGAGAGTCATTACTGTAATCCTGTGTAACAATGGAGCCACTCACTGCTGCTTACAGCAAGGGCATGAAGTCACCGGGTCATTGTTCACTTCACGACTTGAAACGAAAAATGGACATCAACAATAGATGTCAAGTTTAGAAAATTTCAAATTCAGTAAAGTAGAATGAAATAGAAGAAACAAAGGAACAAGTCTGTATAACTTCAACCCCGTTAAGTATAAATGCCCAGTGTTTCTGATTGTGTTCATCTCCACAGCGAGACAATGTTTGTTTTGTGTGACGTCCCCGGGGTCCTCCATATACCGAGGGACAGAGAGGGTGGGCTAAAGAGGAAAATGAATGTCTGAGAAAATGTTGTGGAGATAAAGAGAACGAAAGAGGATAAAAAGAGAAAGAGACATAATGGGTACAGCCCAGACAAAACACTGATGACTATCTCCACATTAGGAGGCCACCACAGTCCGTCCAGTCAAACAGACCTATTATCTGTCTGTGTAATGACGGTCTTTCATATAACAAGACCATGACTGAGCTTTCAGAAACTCAACTAACAGACTTCTTCCCTCTAATTTCTTGTCTCTTTAAGGTGCTAAAGCAGACCAATAATAAAACTTTTCTATGTACGTTGGTCTGGTAAAGAGCGTGTAGCTTGAATTGTCACCTTTGTGGTCATTTAATTAAATATCCATAGGAGCATAGGCTTGTGAGAGGACTCTGTTTTTTTCTCACGCATTATTCATTGTCCAGCACTTAGTTTTCTCACATCCTGCCGTTAAGACTTTCCTACATATCACTATCAAATTAATTGTGACAAGTTTTAAATATTCTAACTCATGCAGACCAACTAGATTATTCTGTACAACCCCACATTTCTTTCAAAGACACTGAACTAGGCGTTGGACACCCGTCTTGCACCAGAATCGCATCCTAGGTAGTGCACCAAAATTAATGAAGGCCAGCGGGTGCCTTGGCAGTCTTTATAAAAATATAAAATGTGGTTTTGAAAAAAATGAGATAATTGCTAACACTTTTTGAATGTAATGGGTTATAACATGCAGAATGCCCTCCAGACAACTCGTTTAATCCATGTTGTACATCATTAGCTTTCTGGCGGTGTGTCACAGATCTCAAATAAATAAAGGTCAAGTGTCTGTTGGCCTTTTATTATTGATGTTTGAGCACTGTGATACAATGGACCTCTTTCTGAGTATGTATTCACAACTTTTACAAGTTCTGGCATCACGCGTCTCAGCTAACTGTAAACAGGTGAGGGATAAGCTAGGTGTGAAGCCCGTCCTGCTGGTGTATTATTAGTGTGACTGACTTTAGCTGTGATTATGATCTGGCAGGCTTCACTTGCTGGTTCAACCCAAAACACTCTTTTCTCCTGGCTGAATAAGGGCTGCCCTTCAGCACTGTGGAGACTTTCAGCGCTAATCCTCCTTCTAGAGTGACACACGCTGGCTCCTCACAGGCTGTTTCTCCAGGAAATTTAACTCCGCGACCTCCTAAATGTGCACAATCACGCACTCATACACACACGTGCGCGTAAAAAAGCAAGCCTCAACACTTTCTCTTGTACATGCAACTTCACCACATTTTGGGGAGTTGTTAACTCAATGCAATTAGGGTAGTAGTCATGCAGAGCAGAGCATGAGCAGAAGCTTGATGATCCCAAATAAATTCATCTCTCTTTTATATCATGTATTTGTCTTAAAAAAAAACAAACAAATATAACAGTAGAAACAACTATTATTTCTACGGAATATCAAAGGTGAAAACACACAGATCAGGGCCCAAAAGACCAAGTGAAAGCGTTTGTGTAATATCCCTTTAAAACATTAATCTCAAAAGACAGTTTCAGCTAGTCAGATGGATTACTAAGAAGAAAAAAAGACTAAGAACTTAAAAAGTGCAGTGGATTAGAGAAAGACTTTTGCAAAGTGAATTTTGGGGTATTTGTCACCAGGCACTTTACATTATAACAAAGGTTTGCGTTGTTTGAAGCAAATTTTGCACATTTTGGGATGCTGCACATAATGCATAATGCAAGTAGTTTAGATTTTAGAGATTTAAATTGAAACACATTTAGATTAGAATTTAGAAGGAGACTTTTTTTCAGTCACCTTAATAGTATCGATATCGTCCATGTCTCTTTGATTACACTGTGAAAAGAAATTATTTGTTTTAACTTAAAAAATTAGTGTCCTGGCTGCTTTTAAGTGGGCTGAATTGAGAAGACAAGTTGAATCATTACTAAATTAAAATTTCAAATTCAGTCAACTTAAGATTTTAAGGCAGCCCAGACAATAACTTTTTTTTTTTAAAGTTAAAACAAGTATTTTCTTTCCTTCAATGTAGGTCATATTTAACTACCACAGACTAGAGTTGAATATGTTTTTTAAAGGCACAAAATCTCAGCCTGAAACACTACTGCTGAATACTTAACACTTTTGAGTATTGCAAGATCTAAAAATATGTGTGTATACATGAGGTGAGGTGATGAGTCAGAGGGCTGGTCACAGTTTGAAATGTGCAGAAAAGAGTCTTGTTGTCTGCTGCCTCGTGGGCTCAGATGTTCCTCTCCGTTTCTGCTGAATCACTCGGAGCTGCCTGAACTGGCTGTATGTAGCGTTTGAAGTGAACCTCAACAGTAACCCAAAAATTAGATTACTGAGGATTAGATTCAGGAGGTAGGATAGGAATGAAACGTCAGACATTGTTGTCAGCGATGATGCAGAGTGACCGGCTGCATCTCCAGGGAGTGATTGGATTGGCTGATTGTCAGGAAGGTGATGTCAGCATGTGATCTGATTGGCTACGTTACAGGAAGGATGAGATCAGCAGCATGGTGGTGATGGACTGACTCATCTCCTTTTTTTTTTACCATCTCCTCATTTCCTCCTAACCACTTATGTTGATCGATAGGTCAGCAGAGGAGGAATGCTGATGGGCGTAGTTTTATCTGTTAAATATGTCTTTATATTTCAAAGATCAGGATTTGAGATGGTGTCTAAAATTCCAAATGCAAAGATAGTAGCAGTCATGTTAACCTTATGCTATCATATAGGGAGATTTTGTGTGCGTGGTTGTGTATCTTGAGGTTTTGCAGTGTGTGCATGTAGCAAAAAAGTGTCCTCATTTGCAAGTTTGAAAATGAAAATGAACTGATATCATTTGTGGCAGGATGGACTCTTGAGCTAGTTGAGATTTTTTTTTAACTTTCATCAGTTTATCTCCTCTTTAACGTTTCGAAGTATGAGACCTCTAAAATCAAGGCTGAAGGTGTATGATGTCTGGGTTTTCTCTAAGTGTGTGTGTGTGTGTGTGTGTCTGTGTGTGTGTGTGCATGTGAGTAGTCCTGTGTTTCTCAGGCTATTGCTGTAATCGCAGTAATGAGACTGAGAACAGGAGCCTAACTGGACCTGTCACATGGGGAGAGGCTGACAAAGCCCCTCTGTGTGTGTCTGTGTAATCCAATGTGTGTGTATGTATGAATTTGAAGAGGTAGATGCATATATGGACTATACTGTGTGTCCCTTTCACGTCTTCAGTGAACTGTATCTCACTTACTGTAGCTTTATCTTGTGCAAGATATACATTATATACAATAAAAAAACCTGCACATTTCTTTAAACATGGCCCTTAGACAGTAAAACATCATCAGATCATCATCAACATAAGTTAATACAATGTCAATCAGGAGCACAATCACATCATCATGCTGTAGCATTATCGGGGAAAAAACAGGCCGCATTCCACAGACAGTAACGCACCATCGTCATTAGGGCTTTCCCAAATACCAATTCGGAACTTCAGGGCTAACTACCTGCAAATATTCAACGCTATGTGTGTGAAAGAGGCTGATAATGAGATAGGGGAGAGAGGGTGGAAGGTGGAGCATTGCATGCAATGTTTCGGTATTTATTAATAACTCGAACACTGCAGGTCTGGTTTCCTCACTTGATGCAAACCAAGCACTTTACTGCAGTTGCCATTTATGGATTAAAAAAAACATTTCAATACACTGACCTGACTGCCTCATGGACCCACTTTGGGGGTCCCTGGGCCAGTGGTTGACCACCTGCTTCCCTCCATCTACATCTTCTTGGTTAGATGCCTTCTTTTCTTTGCGTACAAAAGTAAAAAATGGAAATCATAAGGGAACTACAAAATCTGCCTGGAGTTCGCTCTCAGTTTCGAAAAGAAATGTGAAATGTGAGAGTACAACAAGCAGTGTTCTCTGGGTCGGTGCTCATAATGTGCAGTCGAGTAAAAATGTTCAATAACAGCTGAGGCTAAGCAGCTGAAGAATGTCTGTGAGTGTTTTGATGAAGATATGAGTGGACCGTAGTCCTCTAAGGTGCCTGAACTGTGGACTGATGATGTCCAACAGAGGTTAATGAGGGACCAAAGTGCGCGCACAAACACACACACACACGGCCAATCCTACCCTGGTGAAAGGCCTCTGTTGAAGTGTAAATACTGAAGAGCTTCACTCTGTTCTCTGACTGAAGGAAACATGATCGTACATTCATTCACATCCTTTTCAGTGTGAGTGCTTAAAGAGCGCCTTCAGGTACACTATCGTCTTTATATAACCACAGACACACATAAACAGACCGCTCTTTCATAATCCATCAGCCAGCAGGTGCACTCGTGCATTTGCATTTGTGTGTTGATGGTGGTCTAATGGCCGCCCGGAGCAAGACGATGACTGCGGAGATTTGGAAATAATGGAAAGATATGGATATGAGAGAGAAAGTAGACCTTAGGACAGTGAAAACTGGCCCGGCCACAAAGAGCAGCTACTGTTTGAATGCACTACAGCTCAGCAGGACTGTGTTTACAGCGACAGTCTCTCTATTGTCTGGCAGCTGCTCTTGACATCAAGAGCTGATCTACTGCATCTCTCTCCTCAGTGTTCTTCTGTAAGCAGCAAGCTCTAACAAGTCTTCAACCTGTAAGAGGCTGCAGCCAAACTCTGCAAACTCTCTAAAGTGCAGGATTTAGAAAAAAAATGTATGTATCACATCTCTAGGGATGAGAAGGTATTCCTGTAAAATATAAACAATGAATATGCAACATTTTCTCTGAGCCAGCCTCAAAAGATGATTAGAGGAGATGCAGTTTTTGTCACTTCTACATGAGCTTCATTTTTCTGCTTCAGAGGTTGCAGCTTGCTTTAAAGATGCAGACTCACTTTGTGATCAAAATGCATAGAGGGGTTAAAAACAGGGGTATTATGTGCATATAGGTGTGTCAATGTCTGTTCCCTTGTCTAATAGAAATTTTCCTCCTAGTTAAATGATGTCACAAATTCTTGTGGCAACGTGACTAAAAAACATTTATTTTTAATCAACATTCAAGACAATAAGGCCTATTATTGGTAAATGTGTATTTAAGACATTTTAACTATTTTTAAGGTCCTGCAGCCACCCTGTAATAATTCCATGATAATGGAAAAAATTCGTGGCTAACTGTGATTTTAAAAAATGAATTGTCTGACAGCCCTTTTAAAAACATAACTCACTAAAACAATTATCAAAATAACATTTGGCATCTTGCTTTAGTCAGTTTAATATAATATTGCAAAATTTGCTAATTATCCTATCCAGAATTACCACATTAAACATAAATTTATCAAGACGTCAGTGAGGCAGGTGCATCATTACACTCTAGGGTAAGTTGTTTTGCTGTCAGTTTAGAGGAATAGCTGTTTATTAACAAAGACCGTATACTGAAGAATTCACTAATTATTTGTGCCAACAAATCTGTGGTGTTGGTCTTACAGTGGATTTCCTTTCATTTTTCAAACAAGGATGCATCCTTGATATTTTCAGGATGGCCAGAAAACTGCCTCCAGTTCACGGGAAGTGATAAAGACGTTTGACAAAGACCTTGAATACGTTTCTTGTTTTTTTTGTCCAGTGTGAAAACAGCCTGGCAGTGATGTGACAGTCAGCATTTGGCAATGACGGTCGGAAAAATGGAGACGGGTCAAGAGAGTGGGAAGACAGAGACAGAATACCGCTGACTCAGGGTTTCAGCTTCCCCCCGCTCTTTCTCTTGTTGTTTAGATGGCTGACTGACCGGTGTCCATTCACAGGGGCATCGCCACACAACCCAAACCTTGAAAGGACCCACGGTTACCATGGTGACAGCTAAAACAAAGCTGTCACGGGGGAATCTGACTGGGTCACTGATCACAGCTCTGACTGCTTCCTGGGTCAAAGGTTGCCGGGGCAGGAAGGAGGGAGCGGTTTGATGGTGGCTGTCAAGAGAGGGCGTATGAGGACACACACACACTCACACACACAGGCCTCCAGCACTGACACCAGCTTAATGGAAATGTTCTTTTTTGACAAGGACAGTTCAGCCCACTCATGGCACACATGGGACATTAGATAGAGTATCTATTGAAAACAGTGGAAAAGTTGCCTGATGGTCAGAAGTATGGATTTAAAAACAGCTACACTAAATACAACTGTAATTTCAATAAATAAAAAAAAAATCCATATTGAATTAATTACCCTCTGTCTAGTTAGACGGAAGTTATTGAATATCTCAGTAACTGCAGGATCACATGACGGCAGCTGGCAGATGGCTTGCAGCGTGCTTTGCTTTGTGTCTCGGTTCACTTGAGTTGGTTCATGAATATTTATCACGAATCTGCCTGGATGGACACGGGTTTATGCATGCACGCACACACACACATATATGAGCACACACACAATGCTTTTTTAGCACGGCAGCAGGCGCACAGCCTTTGCCCTCAAACCTAATCCACAAAGGTCAAGAGGGTGGGAGAAGTGTCTGACAGACACCTGAGAGGAGCCAATAGGAGTCAGACAATGTGGATATTAGTAAAGGAGTGAAGCTGGTGGGGGTCAGACCAGGTCTAGCTTGCATTTATGACATTTTTTTGTTTGTTATTGTTATTTACAAAACTCATTTGGTCTGAGCTTTAAATTCTTGTGTTGGCTCACAAAGACGTCAGATATGAGGACCTTCAATCATTCCCAGTTACAGTTTATTTCAGAAAGCTTTGGGGGATATGACACTAGGGCTGAGTTTAAAAAAAATCAGTTTTCAGATTTGAATCTATCTTCATTTAAACGATCTAAAAAAAAAATCTTGAGATTTATCTTTTAAATATGCCTTTTCTTGTTTCTCTTGATCTGGCCACACGAGAGACTAGCGAATCAAAACATGCCGGGAGTGGCTACACTGACGGCATCACCGAGCCTAAAGGCAGATGTCTGGTAACATTTTGAATTTAAGAACTATGAAGACAGAGAACAGCTGGACAAAAGCAAAGCCATGTGTAAGATATGCAAAAGTGAGGTGAAATATTTCAGAAACACCACAAATCTCCAACACAGTTTAACAAGACATCACACAGATATGCACTCTGCCAAAACGTCTGATCCAAAACAAGCCCCACCGGAGGTATTTGCATCATGATATCTGAAATATCCCCAGAAAAATCAATACTGAATCAAACTGGAAACTTGTGAATGAAATAGATTCTGGAAATCAGTGACAATATCAGCGTTATATGACATACACATACCATGAGACATAATAAATGTGTCAATTTTATATATATTTTGCCATACTATCAATGTTAAAATGCTTGTTCATAGTGTTCACTGAAAAAGCAAAAAAAAAAAAAAAAAAAGCAAAACCAGTACTGAGAAGATTATTCAGCATAATTAAAAATAAATAAAAGCCATTTTGATTAGACCTGGGTCAATGTTGTAAATCAGTGATGGATTAAAATAAAACTGCATCCAAAAAATGTGATAAAGTTACACAGACCTATGTGGTTTTAGGCTGCATTCAGGTTGTGTCAGAAAAAATTGAAAAAAACAAGCTTCCGACCGGGAAAATTGACGCGAATGCCCCTTAAGTCAGAACAATAACTCAGAAAGTTGCTGAAAATTCTGGTACATGACTTGTCCACTTTGACATCATAAATCTATTTAAATAGATACATTTTCTATTTACTTGCATGATGATTTTTTTTTTTTTTGCTTTCAAATGGCATTAGGCTGTAATTGTAGTTACTGTCCAGGTAAAGTGACCTAGATTAGTTAGAAAAGTTATTCATTAGCACTAACCCTTTAAAAAAGTTAGGTATAAAGCAATATTTTGGGAGGTTTTCGGTTTAATTGTTTAAACAATAAGGAGCTGTCTGTTCTGAATTCAACAGAATGAAACCAGATTCCTCTCTGCTGCTGGCTCTTAATTATTAAAGCTGCACTTCAAAGATATTGACATACTAATAAGTCACCTGAGTGGCTCCTTCAGGCAAAGTCTGTACCATGACATACTTCCTAAATAAATCGTTAACTTCCTGCGTTGGTTTTTTGTGGAATATGGAACAAGATAAACATATGCAAACACACACAGATGGGATGTTACGTAAAGGAAAAAGATCTGGAACAGAGGGCCTGAAACACACATTCACACACACGGGGATAACAACCCAGTAAACACTATCCGTGTGTGTGTGTGTGTGTGTGTGTGTGTTTGCTGAATCATCCAACGATGTGCTACTGGAGTGACCCATCTGTACGCTGTCAGGCGGGATAATCTTCAAAACCAGAGATGTCAGCAAAGCACACACATCTGATGTTTAAACACTCTCACTGAAGATCCATCGAGAGTCTAAAGAGTAAATATACTTTAAAATTACATCATATCTCCAGTTATGAATCAAAATGACCAAAAAAAACCTCCCTGAACACCTTCCCCTCTGTTCGGGCTCCAGACCTTTTCTTTCCCGTTCTGCCGCAAAAAAACGACAGAAAATTGTGATGATAAAGAAGCTTTTCATCACTGCCGACATTTTGGTTTCAGGGATTAGGAACTTGCTAACAGACAGCATTAGCTCGCAGGCTGAGGCAGGCACTTGGTTGGCAACCTGCTGGCTGATTACTGCAAACACACACACACACACACACACACACACACACACACACACACACACACACACACACAGCTAACTAAACTATCGCAGAGTGAGGAGAAGCCTTTCAGATGCTTTACAATTCATGTTCACCACAAGCTCCAAATAATTACAATGTTGCCACGGCGATTAACCGAGCTGAAAAACACCAACATGAAGCGGCGGTTTGATGTTCAAAGGGATAAAGTCTGTGATTTAGTAGCATATGAAAAGGTGTGACATGGGATGGGACTGCGTGAAAGTTTCTAATGGCTGACTCAGATGGAAACATTATTACTGCTGAGTCTCAATTTGGCTGAGAATATAGCATAAATACAGCCTAAATAGATTAGAGCCTCGCCTATCAGCTGAGCACAGGTACAGAACAATAAATGCATACAATTATTGTATGGGACATGTAAGCAGAGGTGGGACCATGTCATTTTTTTGCAAATCACAAGTAAATCTCAAATTTTTGATTGAATTTTTGATTTTTGTCCTATAAAGTCATAATGCAGCCTACAACACAACAACAGAGTAAATTAAAATTAGTATGAAATGCAGTTTAGTTATAAAAACAAGCGAACTTAGTGAACTTAATCATAAAAAAGTAGTGCTGACGTTGCACTTTTATAGCACGAAGCTGAAATACTGTAGCACCAACTACTTTCTAATGTTTTACCAATCAAATTAGGTCCAATTATTGACAGTAAACCTTTTAACAGTCTCAGTCTCATCCTAAAATAAGTCATGAACCGACCATCATCCAGGCGAAGCTCTTGGACCAGCTGGTGGTACTCACCGGGATTAGTCCTTTTTCTGAGGGTCTCATGTAACCACACAGATCTCAGTTTCTTTGTGATGATTTAACTATTTAGCGCCCTCCGCCTGTCCATTTTTTACGCAGCTTTTACGGTACAAATCTGTGAGTTTATGCTGCAAAATAGTGTTTGCCAGTTCTATGGTTTTGGTATTGCACATGATGGCTTACTAGAGTGACCTCTTGGACACTTAAATATAAATGAGCTAATGAAATAAATGAGTTAATGTTATTAGCTCTACCTGTCTTATGTGAAAAAGGTCTAAACTCATTCACGCAAATGAAGCACACGTACAAGAAGATTAAAGAGCCCTGTGAGCTCGCAGGTAAGGTCAGCTGAGTCTCAGTGACAGGAAGTGGATCACAGTGTGTGTGTGTGTGTGTGTGTGTGTGAGAGAGAGAGAGAGAGCGAGAGAAATAAAGGATTAGTGACAAAGCACTCTCAGGTGCCACAGCTGACCTCAGAAGATGCTTTGAACTGTTGACTCTACAATCATGATTTTCTCTTCAGTATAAAGAGTATTACTTAATGTTTTGAAGTATCACAATGACCAAACAGCTCCAACTGTCATCCAAGTCATTTTAAAAGTTTAATATTAAATATTATCTTCAGACTAAACATTTTCTAAATTCACGACTGTCATCAAACCCTTGCATGACGGAGGAACATAATCTGAACATGTCAGCTGAGAGTATGTTGAGTCATTAATAATTACTGATATGTGCAAAAGTCTTATCAAATGAATAAGTGAACAGAAAAACAGAACAAAGAAAGACAAATATATGAGAGAATGAACCAATAATAGTTGGCTGGCCATCAATGGGACTACAGGTGGAAACCTGACGAGCAAACAAGACGACAGAGCAGCTCTATAAATAATGAATGAAGCCCGAGCTTTCTAAGAAGATACAATAGCAGGTAAAGTTTCCATTCAGAGAGACAAACACACTCCTTTCTGTAGCCTTGTGTGTGTGTATGTGTGTGTGTGTGTGTGTGTGTGTGTGTGTGTGTGATTATGTGTTCTTTTCAAGATTAAACCCCCTTTGAAATGTGTCTACAGTAAACTAACACAGCAACTCCCTGTCTATGCTGCACTATTTAGGAAGCCAGGCAAATGCAATCTGACAATATAAATAAAATTCACTGATCTGACTGCCTCTATTGCACTGAACAACCAGTGCATGATGGGATTTATGCTGCTGACAGATTGTTTATTATCTATGACAGAGCGAGATGGGCTAGTAAACTGAGTCGGCACAGCAAACAAGAGTTCTGGGTCAAAGTCTGAATGCACAATAACAAGCGAGGGAAGAGAAACGTGATAGGAACAAGCTTTTGTCCTTCTCTCGCTCTCTCTCTCTTCCCCTGATCCCGTTCACATGACGTTACAAGATTGTCCTTCCAACACACACCAAATAAAAAGCACCTGCCCTGGACTTTAGCTGCCGCCCTATCATGCCGCTCTTTTGATGTCTGAAGTCACAGAAACACTTCTGAGAAACGCTGAAATAAGTGGTGACCAGACGGTGACTGTCTCAGCTCGTCTGTTAGAGGCAGCATGGATTGGCCAAGAGGGCAAGGGTCAGATCAGTGCGATACAGCAAACTGCGTCAAACTAAACACACAACGCACTATAAATGAAAAATGCTCAAAAACTAATGAATCAAATGCAGTCAACACTTCAAAGATCCAGAATTTGCCCTCTTATAACCTGTAAAGCATTATAGGGGAGAACGGGGTAAGTTGTCACACTTATAGATCTAACTTTCTGTTAAAGAATACTGGTGCTGTAATTTTCAAAACTGGGGTCAGAGGTCACCAACAGAGCTATTTCAGACACTTCTCATTGAGTTAAAAGGATTTTTGGTGTTCAGTATGTCAAAATGTAAACATCCAGCTCTTCTGTTTTTTTTATTTTTCTAGGCTTTAACACAATGGGTTGATAAAATGTAAAATGAAAAGGGAGAGCTTAAGTTTGTCATGGATGTATTATGAGACCTGGATAAAGCAAAAAAGACTTTCTAAATATTATTGGCCATTTTTATGTCTTTGAAAGTTAATTTCATTGAAATTCAACAACCTAACACATCTCCTGCATCAAGAGCAGATTCTGAGGGATTCAAATAAAAGTAAAAATGTGATGACCGACCCTGTTCTCCCCTACAGCATGTCAGTTATTCATCCATCCATTTTTCATACCATCTGTACAGTTTAACTTTCAATGTAGCCTAAACACATTCTGTTTAGAAGATACAGTGACGATCTCATCTAACATTTTTGGTTCATTTTATTGCTGTTTATATTGCTATATAAGGGTAAAAAATGCACTAATAGAAATGTTTTTTTCCCTTTTAAAGTAATTTTTAAGATTTTTTCATTAAAATAACAACTAACCCCATAGTGTGTGACTACCAACCCTTTCACCACAGGGATGGTTGTCATAAGTGCAAAAAATGTATTTGACAGACCATATCATTTAAAAAGAATACGTTTAAGGAGATTCAAGTCATTCTCACTCTTAAGGCTTTCACTGAATGTACATGTTGAGGATTTATATTTTTTGAGGGATTCAAAATAAAGTAAAAAGTGTAACAACAAGCTCTGTTCATCCCTATGCTCTATAGCATCTATCAGCCTCTGTGTGTTGCTCTGACTGCAGGAGACACACTGTGAGGGGAGAGTTACAGGCTTATTTCCTTGGCCTAATCCCTGAGAGCTGCAGATCTTCATTCATAAATCCACCACACAGCATGAACATGCAGTGCAGGTATTAACAAAAGAAGCTCATGTACTAGTCTATATTTGCTATGTGAAGCATGCGATGGTCTATATTTGTTGTGCAAATCATGCAATGAGCTCCACAAAGCATAAAGAGGAGGCTTCAAAATAAAAGCACGCTGAGAGAAGAAGGGTGTTGCTGCTTTGGAGGGGATTTTGGGGGGATAGAAAAAGAAGAATGGATGCACTAGAGAGGCACATGTGGTAAATATGTGGTGAATGACGGAAGGTGAAGCGACAATAAAAGCAGGAATAACACGTGCATGGTTGTAGCAGGTGTGAGCATCTTTTAGAGAGAGGAGGGTCCGCTGCATCCTTACCTCAGGGCGACGCGCACCGAGCTCTCATCCGGGCCGCCGCTCATGGTGACACCGGAGGATAGTCCAAACAGTCTGCTTATAAATAGCTCGATTTCCCTTTTTTCTTTATCCTCTTAGACAAGAGGGAGCGCCGTGGGCTCCCTCTCTCCCTCCCTCCCCTTCCCAGGAAAGCGCTCCTATCTTGAGCCTCCACCGCCGCCGCTCTCACCGCCTCCTCCTCGGCATGTTTAAGGAGAAAGAGCAGCTGATTTCCTCGGTTATTTATTTTCCATGTGTAGCGGGGAAATGTGTGTCGGGATCCGCCGGTGGTCACCTCTCCAGAAGCATCGTCTCGGCGTTGCTTCCCGGGCAGACAGGCGTGTGTGTGTGGATAAGCTGGATCCACTTGACGTGATTCTCGAGGAGGAGGACGTAACTAAACTCCTCCTCCTGAGCTGTACCAATCCAGACAGAGGACAACACGACCCACAACTCAACGGAATACATGTCTCATAATAATAATAATAATAATAATAATAATAATAATAATAATAATAATAATTTGTCTGTTAGCAAAACATAATTCATAAATCAACAAATAATGTCCTCAACTTCAAACTTTTTCCACTTATTTATTTTTTATTATTATTATTTCTTTTACAATTTACAATTATAGAGCTGCACAGATTAGTCGATCCTCAGAAATATAATTAATTATTGGCAACCAATATTTGATAATTGATTAATCTTTTTTATGCAATTTTTTTTTGCCTGAGCCAAAACATTTAAAGACATCACATTTGACCTGAAGAGACTGTAATAGACATTTTCATCATTTATGACCTTGTACAGTCGAGACAGTTAATTGAGTAATCAAGAAAATAATCAGCTGTTTAAATGATAATATAAAATATAGGCTATCACTGCTCTTGAAGACACTGTAAAGCACAATTAATGTTTTGTCAGTTATTTGTTTTTTATTTATGTTTGATTACAATAAACAATAAAAATATTTTTTTAAGCATTCCTGATTTATCTGTGCAATTCTGTGCCTGCTGTGTTTATACTGTTCAGTTCTGCATTGTTAATAATGATTTTTGAAAAGAAACCTCTTGAGAGATGCCCAGGCAGGGTCCACCTGTCAGTTTTACACCAGGTATGTGACTGACTGTGTGGCCTGTTCCTATCTAATTTGGAGCCATAAAAATCAATAATACAAAAACCCACATATTAATACATAAATAATGAACTAAAAATAACTAAAATCCAGTACAACTAACTCTACCTTATTCGGTTTGAGTGTAATTTAAGGACATTTCCACCAAAAAAAATAAAAAATTAGAAGACACAATGAAGGTGTATGCAAATCAGGATTTGCAATGCATGCACGTGGCTGCTTGGTCACGCTGCCACCTTGTGGTCAAATTATATTATTACATTTTAGGAGTCACTGTAGTGATGTTCCCTCTTTACCAGCAGGTGGCTTCACTAACTTACGTGATGTGTCCCAAGCCAATGCTTGGAGGCAGTGTACCACTTGACAAAAGTGTATTGTTTTTTCGCAGTTAATAAATTCAAAAAGAAAAAAAAGAAATGCATTTTTACTTCACAAATAGGTAATGACACTAGACAATCTTGTTATTATTACAGTTGTTTTTTAAGCTGTTCCTGGATGTGTCACACCTTTATTAACAATATTTAAAATTTCAATTTTTGCACTGCAATATGTAGTACTATGTTTTTATTTGTATCCGTGTATTTTTTTGTATTCTTTGATCCTTTTTACTATGTAAAGCATCTTTGAGTTTCCTGAAAAGTGCTCGATAAATACAATGTATTACTATTATTATTATTTTTCCCCAGCAGTGACCAGTAGTGTAAATTAACATTTCACCCCAAAATACTATTTTTTCCTCTTTTTTTCCCTTTCCATAGTGTTTTTTATCAATCTAGATTATTTTGCTGTGAGATGCAGTGTTGGAGATATCGGCCTTAGAGATGGCCGATAGGGTAAACTGATCCTTTAAAAACATGTTACCCAGTATGTAGACTAGCTGTTTTGAGTGAACTGTATTTTTTTTTTGCTTTTACAGTGTGAACATACTGAAAAACTGCTCAGAATTAGTTTGTGTCAGTTGTGAATTGGATATTAAAACGGTCTAGAATCTGAATTGAGATGAGGTTTCGAACTGGGCCTCACACCGACAATCTAAATGTCCCCACAGAGTGAAGACATGGCGTGACCTTTAGCTCGCTCAGACAGGTTTATTTTTGTCTGCTCCAACCCTACAATGTCTCTCTGAGATGGGCTATAAATAACTTGACATGCACTCTTAAATATTTGGAAATACAGATATAACAAAAACCTGTAGTGACTCTGAGCATGTCACTATTTATTCAAAGTAACTGTTACCTGAAATGGTGTGAATTCTGCTCTACGGTGAACAAATGCACGAGGCAGATTTCTCAAGGTTGCACTGTATTGTTTTATTTACAAGAAAATACATCTTCATCTTTCAACGTAAAGTGACCTCAGCTCATGATTTCTGAACAGGTGACCTTTATGCCGATGCACGTCTCTTGGTTCTAAGATTACAGAATACAGATTCCTACACATGCACGATGAGATCCCAATAATAACGGAAGTCTGAGCTACTGTTCCAGGAATTAAAAATATAAAACTGTTAAATGTCTGGGACCTCTGATTGCAAACTGTAGTGGTGACTACAAAGTGTTATAATCCCTGGCTTTGAGAACTGCTGTACTCATGATCATCTCTTGCATGTCGCGTTTTACACCAACATTTTCCTCTACCACTTCATTCACGTGCACGGTGAAATCCCAACTTAAAACCACTCTGTGGCTCCAATAAAATAATATTACATGCACTATCAACACAATTATAAAACTGATCAATTATCAATCGAAACCAGTATGATCTGACCTCATGTATTCATTGTCTTCGTAACCTAGGAGATGCTTTATCATACATAACGGATACATTCAATCTCTTACTTACAAAAGGGAACATGTGAAACTTTCAGTATCAAAGTTTTGTGAGTAAGGATGTCATTACAGTATAGAGCGGGTCATACAGTGTAGCAGGCCACTACGGGCCTAAATTCACTGGAAACTATCTTATCTGGTTTCCTAAAAGTGTAAGAAATGATGAGGTGCCATGAAGATAATGTCAATGTAGATATTTTCCCCAATGTAGTTAGCTACCAGACTAACTTAAATAATGACAAAAGATGCTGAGGTTAACCCTTTGAAACATGGAGCAACAGCAGTTTTCTAGTGCTGCTTGCAGAAGCTTTTTTTCAAGTTTGTAAACTGTTGAACCCTGAGCAAATTGGTGCAATTTCTTTCACAAACATGGGGAAGAAGGCAATGACCAACTTGATGATGAATGTTCCACAAAAAAAAGATTATATAAAAATTATATATTAAAAAAAACATCAAGGAACAAAGAAAAAAGCTAGGTAATATTATGTTTCTAATGACCATAATTACATATTTAAAATGATTTTTACACACTTTTCCAGGTCATTGAATTGTTTGTTTTTGTCTCACTTTTTTGTTTGTTTGTAATAATTTTCAGGTCATTTTCTTGGACATTTTATTGATTTCTTGCTAATTTTGGGGTAATTTCTACTTTCATTGCTCATTTCCCTTTTTTCTTTTTTTACCATGCTTTTGACAGAAATCAAGCCAAATTGCTCAGGTTTTATGCAGTTAGGGCAGCACTACAACATTAAAAAGTTATAATATTATTGTACTTGCAGTAACTGTTTTTGGTTGCATGGATGCAATGAAAACAAGCTTAACACTAAAAAAGCTAAATTTAAGGAGAATGATCACTTTCCTACTTCCTACTTCCACCCCCCCATTCTCTGCATCTTGCACGATTGTGATGACTAACACAGAAAATCGAAACGCCTGGCAAAATACTCAAAACTGCTTCAATGGTAGGAACATATTTTGCCGTGATGACACACACAGACTCAGAGGTGAAAACAAACCAAGCGCTCCTGTCTCGGCTGGTAACAGCATAAACATCCTTTTTGTTAATATTGCTAACTTTTTTTTAACAAACAGTGGCCCATTTACACAGCAGAAAGCAGATCAACATCACAATTATCTAAAGTCATGCGAGTTAAATATTTACTCTTTCCTTTAAGCTCTGTTTGCTAACCACCAACTCCTGCCTGAGGGGATCACCTGGCTATGTAACTGCTAGCTAAATGTTCCACCTGCCCCATGTTGCCTTGCTAGTTGCTAACGTCGCTGTATTTTTGGGGGGATGTGATCAGAGGAAAAATCAGCCAACTAACATGCAATCTTTGGAGAGAGTATGCTGCACCAAAAAACACCCTATGACTCAAGCCAGAAGAAGATTCATAACAACACACAATTTTGACAAAAAGAAATCTATACTGAAAGTTTAGGCATATTCACAGAATGGCACCTCATCATTTATTATCCCGTCCTATTTCTGACTTTATAGCTACTGAAGCTCTGGTCATGCCTGTGACTGTCAGGCACTGTTTGCTCTTGTGCTGACCTCATGCTCCAGTGTCACTTGGCAGACTCTGTGTCATTCAGCGGCTCGTCTGGCCTCCTGTCAACAGAGCCTGACTGACGGCACAAAAGATAACTTATTTCAGGTCAGAAAGCTGTCGGAAAAGGCTCGCCGTGCCATATTCAAGCCCTGCAGCGATGCCTGTGAGGCTCTCTTGCAAACCGAATGAAAGCGTGATTTGTTTTTCCCTTTAGATATTAAAGGGATGCATTGACATCTACATGTTCAATTCGTTATTTTTTCTTCTCTGGTCCGAATCTATGTTTTTCCTTCTGTAACCGAGCAGCCATCATCTTGACAGAGCAGGGCTGCATCCAAATGAGCTCAAGTCTTAAACTGAACGGTAAAACCCAAAAGGGGAGGTTGCAAAGGTTTCAGCAAACGTGTTGCACTTTTAGACACCCTGGATGCAGCCACAGCTCAGCCTAACGAGGGAATGGTTCATATTTCTACGCGGACTATAAAAAGCCAATGTGTAGTTTAAAATATAGCAGTGCACTTGTTTGTCTTCTGCTGATGATGTGATTGATTGTCTGATCTCTGCAACACAGACATGTTGGACCAAACAGAGGTATCATTACAGAATAGTGGTGATCTAACCCGTGATATTACACAGTACCAGTCGCTCAGAGCTTCAAAGTGTGCGATACAGTCAGTGTGGGAAAAAAAGCCAGACGTCCAGTGATTCTCCTGTTTGTGGTGGCATCTGGACCATTCATACATATACATTTAGATTTCACCATATTCATGTTGTCAAAGGACTTACACACATTTAAGTGTCTCTGTCACTAACTAACAGATTGTGATAAGGGGGACTGTTGTGTCACACAGCCCAAAAAAGAAATGCAAATGTGTCTAATCTGTATTGCTGCCTGCTACGGCTGAAAACTGCCTCAAAAGAGTGGTGAAAGTAAGCCAAAATAGTGAAGTTGTGGGCCAGGAAACAATTTATTGAACGTTGCTACAAAGCTCCATAGTGTAGGGGTATGGAGGCCCATTTCTGCTAATGTGATAAAAAAAAAAAATATGTTAATCATTTTAATGAGAAACTTTCTCAATATTTTGAATTAGGCTGACCATACGGTGAATCAAAAATATTAAGAAAGCTTCTCCTTGTTTTATAAGAAAGTCATGATTTTTCATATATCTCAGCATTTTGATATACTAAGTCATTATTTCAATATAGGTTATTATTTTTGAAAGACTAACTCAACATTTTGAGAACATTTCTCATCACCTTCAGGTACTAAATCATTATTTTACAATAAGTTGGGATTTTCAAAAAGTATGTCATCATTTTGAGGCATAACTCACTATTTTGATAAAATTTTTATTTTAAAAACGCTCTCTTTATATTCAAACACTATGTTATTACTTCAAGATAAGTCACATTTTGATATATTCAGCGATAACTTTGAGATATAAGGTCATATTTTGGGAAAGTTTCTCATTATTCTGAAACGCTAAGTTATTTTTTGGGGGAAGTTTTTCTTTATAATGATTAACAAGTTTTTTTTTTCATCACATTGACAGAAATGGGCTTCCATAGACGGGAACTGTAGAGTTGAGTGATAATTCCTTCATCACTACACGTGACCCCCTTCACATACACATATAGTCAAAATATGTATTGATTGATAAATTTCAGGCCCAACTGTGTGTATAAATGCTCAAAAACATGGGAACTCTTTGTGAAACAGATGGTGAAATCTTAAAGACTGTAAATGAATGGCACAATAAATGCATGATCCCCTTTCATTTTAAACACAGTAGAATCTGGGAGGCAAAACGGCCTTATTTACTTTTCCTCAGACTCTTTATGAAGGTCGCAGTAAGCGCATACACAGGTCTGAACCACGAGGGGAACATACTGTAGAAACAGCCACAACCACAGCGTAGAACCACCACCACGTGAAATCACACAGCGTTTAGGACTTCTCCATAAAAGATGTCATCACTAATTTCACAGTATTACAACTTCAGGTAAGTTGTTGGTTAAGGAAGGAAAAAAACAACCTATCGAATGAAGCACTCTATATGAAATTTCAACAAGCTCCAGCGATCTATCAACAAAACTTTGAACTGTTCAACTGCTATATATTAGCCCTATTATGTAATACACAAATCAGGTATAGTCCAATAAGGCCTCATATATTTTAACATAATTATACGTGGAGTGTTACAGAAAATATAAGTGTATGTAAACACACTGTTATTTTGAAAGATACTCCAATTTAGATGGGTAAGAACTGAAGACTATAGCCAAAGTATAGTCTGTCTGCTAACATCATGTGATAATTTTCATCTAAACAGGCTCAAAAGGATCCACAGAGCCAGCAGACGTCTGACACACAGCAGACACACGAGTGTGTTTCGTGTCAACACGGGACACCTGCAACACGTGGACAGCGTGTATCTGACAGTTACATAGTCTGAGTGTCTGCCTGTTGGTCCACATACAGTTTATATGTGTGTCTATTCATAGACTACCAGAGTCCGCCTGCTCTTTGCTGCTCTTCCTTTGAAGCGGGCCTCTTCAGCTCATTGTGTTTGTTCAATAAACCAGAAACCTATAGTTTAGGAGTCAGACCTGCGTCAATAATCGCTCTAATAATAGACCCCAGAAGGGCTTTTTTTCCCCGCTAGTCACATGTGAGTCTGCATCTGAGCCTACAAGAGTGGGTCTGTAAAAACCTAAAACGGGCTAAGATGAGGTATGACAGGGATTGTACTGCGGCTAGATACAGGAAATCAAACAAAGGCATATTGTGACATCTTGAAAAATAGTCTCTTCTGACCTCTCAAGACTAAGAAGTCATGTTAAGTCCAGTAAAAACTAACGTCTACGGCTAAATTGTTATGACAAATGCGGATCCAGCACAGCCCAGTATACTGGGTGTGGAATACTGCTTTGGACATATTAAGTGGCTCTATATATTAAAAGTTCTCCAGCTAAAATGCAGCTATCACCTTATTTCACTGTGAGCTACCACAACAAACAGAAACAGCCCTCTAAAAGCAGAGTAAAGTGCTATAAAACAAACAAACAAATAAATTACCCTGGTTAATCTGGATTTGTGCCACTTTGATTTGTAGCAACTTGGTTGATCTTGGAAACGATGTACGCTAAAATCAAACATTTAAAACCTATAAATGCAGTCAATGTGCGTTAAAGAGGGAATAATACTTGTGGATCCACTTCAGTCTCCTGCCTGCCACTTGTCGGGTTGGAGTAGGGCAAAGGAGAGATTAAAGGAGGAGGGAGAGGAGGAAGGGGAGCTGAAAGACTGGCTGGAGCTCTACTGCATTATCGGGAGAGGCTTGGAGCAAAATAAAAAAAAATCGAAACAAGCAAAAACAATCTAAGCCTGAAAAAGCACTAACAATAACCCTACAGTTTTCTTTTTCTTTCATTGTCTCCTCCTCCTCCACCAGCCTCTTCTCTTCCTTTTCCCTGATGACTCTTTCCCCCTCCTGGCCTCCTCCTTCCCTCCCTCCCTCCTCCCTCTCTCTGTCTCACTCCTCTGCTGTTTTGAGAACAGAGTCGTCTCCCAGGATCTTGCAGAGCTCATTGAGTCGATGCTGCATCTCGGGAATGCCGGCAAGCTGGGTCTCAAGTCGCTGTTTCTCCTCGGTGAGGGAGAGGCGTGTCGCCGTGTCCAGCTGCTCGAAGCGCCAGCCTCCCTCGCCGTCAAACTGGAGCAGGTGGGTGTGGTACTTCCTGGAGGTGGAGAGGGAGAATTTAAAGTAGGAGAGAGGGAGCAACAGCAGTTTTACATGATTTAATTTGGGGTTCAGGATGAATTTCCGACTTCATGACGGGCTGAAATGTGAGGAATATGCATTTTTGATATTTGTATTGATAAAGAATTTCAGGAATAAGTAACACAATATATTACCATGTTATTTTGTCCCGCCCCTGTTATCAAATAGACTGAAAAATCTTACAAGATGTGACTTACCACAGTGAGGGTCTGTGTGTGATGGAGAGTAGAGAGATACCAGCATCCTTTGCGGCCTGGAAAATCTTTCCCTCTACGTCAATGCTCACAGCGCTGGTACACTCATCCAACAGTGCATATTTAGGCCTGAAGCATACAGGGGGAAACTGTTAAATAACTGGTATCAATCCAGTTAATAACTAATCATGAGAGCAATTAATAACTGATATCATCTACATGTGCAAAGTAAGAAAATTGCCAATTAAATGGCGACATGCTCATTGAGACAATGCTAACATGCTAATGCTGTAAGGTAAGGTACGATGCGATACAATAAGATATGATACAATAAGATAATACTTTATTGTCCGTTATCACAGACATTTTGGATCCTTGGATCCCCAAGCTCTCAATAATCAACATAATTGCATAAAAACAATAAAAAAACACATAAAAAACATCTTTATGATCACCCTACAGCAGACATCAGAAATAAAACTGATGTAAACTGTCCTCAGTGTGACGGCACACAGCTGTTTCTCCTTACTTGTGATAGAACATGCGAGCCATGCCCATCCTCTGCTTCTCGCCTCCTGACAACACGTCCTTCCAGTCCAGCTCAGCGTCCCAGCCTGGAGGCAAAACAAGACGTCACACAACCTGGAAAACACTTGCTACCAAGATGCTTTTTAAAAAAAATAGAGATATTTTATGATTATAGAAACCTGGAGGAATTATTTTCTACTTTTATCTACATCTGAATGTCTGATGGGATCCAAAAACTTTTATGAAATCTAGTCTAAGAAATGGAATACACCTATTTTATGATAGAGACATTTATAGAATCTTTTAGGCTTTAAGAAAAAAAACATAATCAAAAGTACATTTTGAGCAGTGCAATGAATAATTCAAATGTAAACAGAGAGAATCTACAGTCTGTTTTTATGTAGCTGTTATTGCCATCAGTCAGCACTTAAAGACACTTGATGTTTACTTAAAGGGTTAATGAGTCGAGCTGCACTGACTAACAGTCAAACATCTTCCTGTGACATTTTCAAAGACTTAACAGAAAATTCTCTGCAGTTATCTTATAGTGTGCCAATTTCCGAGACTGATGATCCGTGCCTGCATATGTTTAATCGCACTGCACGATCAAGACCTTTCTCAACATTTTCACAGTGCCGCCATTCATACATTAAACCCTCTGGCAGCTCGGAGCTTTGTGCAGTAATTGGTGCACAACAAAAGGCCTGTTTGTTTGGCAACGAAAGGAGAGCGGCTGCCAATTAGCCACAGACAGAAGTTTAGGCAATACTAGAAATATCCAAGTGCATAAGATCAAGTTAGTGGCTGGTACACACGAACATAACTGAGTCTGTTTGTTCTCAAAACATCAGCCAACCTGCACGCCTGTGCGGGGCAAATTTTTGCAAACATTTAAATGATTTGAAATTGTTTTACTGTTCAGGTCAAACAGAAATGGGAAAGGGAATGGGGCCTGGATATGTCTGAGGGTAACTGGAGTGATATTTGGGAGGGTCAGACTCAAAAGCCTGGTGGGAATCCTGCTAAAAAAACATCAAACAGTATTTTGTGACACCAAAATCAAATTTGTAGAATTGGGTGCTGAGGAAAAGGATGAATGTTGGAGGTAGTGTTGTCAATGGCAGACCACTATATTTCGGGACTGCCCTCTAATATAAAGACATAAGGAACGTTATTGTATTAGAAGTCATAGTTGTCGCATTATACAAAAACCTGAACAAACTCAGGTCCAGGATGAAAACCTTTTTAAAACGCTTTTGGTTGCGAGCGAGAAAGCCATCATACAGAGGAGGTCTGCAGGCAAACCCACCGTCAAAGCCCTTTGTCTTAAAGGGACAGTTCAGATATTTTTAACTGGGGTTGACGAGGTACTTATCCATAGTCAGTGAATTACAGTAGATGCCAGTTGGCACACCCTCAGTTTGGAGAAGCAGGCTGGACCAACATGGAGGCCAAGCAATCTGCTGCTGTGGAGGGGTCAGCAACAAAACGTATTAAAAAAGCCTAAAAAAGCCCCACTAAAAAAAATCCATACCACTTTAAATGTGCGCTATATTTAAAATATTTGCTCTGCTTTACTTTAATGCCAAAATGCCATTTCTAAAGGGAAATGAAGCTGTTATAGTGCTCTCTTGCAAAACGGAAGGCTAGCATCTCCCGTCTTCACAGAGCCAAAAATGTCTGGGGCCTTTGATGAGAGCATAGAGGGGAAACCGAGGCTCCCCAGGTGTAATGGGCTGTCTGATGGAAGGGTAAAGCTGTGAAGATATTCTCAACATAGTGTTCAATTGAACTGATATTGAACCGGCTTTCTTCAAACTGAGGGCACGCCAGTTGACATTTACTGTTTGATTTGCACTTACTATGGATAAGCACCTATCCACTTTAAAAAATCTGAACTTTCCCTTTAAGACTACATTTGGACAAAATGGACTACATCCTCTAAGAGACGTAACCTGCTGTCTGGGTAGCTGAACAACCCCGCTAAATACCAACTTCTGGCTCCCTTGTTCTTTTATTTATTTTTTCTTCAAACTGAAAACAAAAATACAAAGAAAGTTCAAAAAATTGAAATTATTCCCACAAGTATTTTTTGTATTTTCTTCAACTTCCTATTATTACTTGAGGCACGCAGCTCTATATCTTATTAAACTGTATTTAGTAATGTCCTACCTCCCTCTCTGGTGACAATGTGGTTGAGGTTGACAATGTCCAGGATGGTGTCCAGGTCCTTGTCACTGAGGCCTCTAGCAGCCATGTCCTCCACTGAGTCTGGGTAGATCACCTGGTCCCGCAGTGAACCCATGGACATGTACGGCCTGGAGAAACACACAAACACACACACACACACACACACACACACACACACACACACACACACACACACACACACACACACACACACACACACAAACCTTATCCTCTGAGTGTTTCTTTGTCATTTCATTAAGTGCTGAAGACCTCACAAAGTGGGTGTATTTGAACAAAAGGGCACATCTTTAAGAACAAGAACTTAAGGAGAAAGACATCCATTACACTCCTGTTGTATCTATTGTAGACGGCGTGTTGGATTCTCTTACAGCTGCCAGGTGGCCGTCTCATCCTATGCATAAAATATTGACCGCTCTGCAGGGGGGAGTCAGCTGAGTCTGCAGCTCGAAGTATCTCTGGGTAAGATTACAGCTGATGGTTTGTCTCAGACGGGTTCAGTTCAGATTAACAGCTACGGTCCCTCTGCTGCCCTTTTTTGGAAGATTACGTGGTCTTCCTCATGCAGCGTTGATAGATGATGATGATAAATTCTAACTCCTTATGTCATTTAATATTTACACCATCAATTAATTACGTGATTATTTTCTCAATTAATCGAGTATGTCTGTTCAGTTCCAGCCTGGGCAACATTTTTCAGAGCCGAAGGTGGAATATTCAAATAGCTTATTTTATTCAGCCAGCTAACAGTTCAGAAGATTCAGGTGACCTTTCGTGCACGTAGTGTCCCTCTCGTCAACAGGACTTAATATATGTTTTTCAAATAAATGCACAGTTTCTTGACCACTGTGCGAAGCACTTTGTGTTAAAATCTTCTTGTATGTAAAGTGCTATACAAATAAAGTCTGATTGATTGATTTGGCCTGCAGCTTGTGCTAATTTCCACCCCTAGTTTATGGCTGTATTAGGCGTAAGAATACGCCACACAGAGTTCTTAAACTAGTGATTTTTACACACTTTACAGTACCAGTGATCTGTGTTGTCACCGTAACGACTAACAACAATTTTCTTTTGTACTAATCGAATGACCACATCAAGTAGTCAAACGACATTTCTGTCCATTCTATTTTTATTAATAATGCTTAACTTACTGTCCAATGACCGTAATACCAAGAGACGTTTAATAAAAAAATGTATTGTAATTGAAAGTATTTTAAGTCTTGTCTGGGTGGTAAATATTTCACAGTGGCCAGAGCTCTGGTTTCTCTTAGTAAGCCACATACACACAGTCACACAGGTCCTGTTACAATGGATTAGATTACTGGAAGGCTCACCGGTACAACGATCAAACCCAGCAGTTGCTTTGTTACAACTCACCGCTCTGGGATATTAGAATAAGTAATGTGTGAAAGTGTGTGTACCTCTGAGGGATGTAGAACATATGTTGAGGCGAGGGTTTGTATAGGCGGCCGCCATAGACGGGCCACAAGCCGCTGAGGATCCTGAACAGAGAGCTTTTCCCACAGCCATTAGGCCCCGTGATCAACAGGTGCATCCCCTCTTCTACCTGAAATAGAGAGGGAATTTATTAGAATGAACAGAACCTCAGTGTAATTAAAAGAAACATTAAGATATAAAGCCCTGGGGAGAGACAGCGCATGATGACTCAACATTACACACAGAAGATCTGAAATGTCAACACAGGAAAAGTTTCAAAATTCTCCTCAGAGATCCTTGCTTTTTTAACAGAACACACTGCGTTTTAAGTTGTTTGTTCTCCAGCTCTGAGAATGAATCATTCTGAGCTATCGCTGGAAGTCAAAACTGTTTGGAGATGTCACGAAATTCCTCTAGTTTGCCTGCAGCTATCAGGGTAACGGAGCAGGAGTGGCAATGGAAAAAAAAAGTGCAGAGGCGATCAAAATAAAAAGGAAACAGCAGGGTAAAAAAAAAAGTTAAATTTATTGTCATGTTCTGAATCTATATCTAATGCAATGCTTAACACCATCAGTCTCACACAGTATAAAAGCAGTTTCACTTATATATTTATGCTATGAGAAACAGGAAGGAACATTCGGTGCATTATATTTATATATAGTGTTAACCTTCTGGGCACAGTGTCAACAGATTTTCCTGCTGTCTACCAGCTCTGTATCTGCAGGTGTATTGACCTCAAATCAGCAGTCAAAGCCATTGAACGCTACTCAAAAGCATTGTACCCACAGGAAACTTTTTTTTTTTTAAATTGAGGCCAGGGAGGTTTTGATCTTCCGCTAAAGCTTCAACCACCTGTTAAAACTGCTATATGTCAAAGACACATTGTTCTGACATCACTTTTAGATCAACTTTAAAGCCAGCTTTGAGGAGCTGAAAAGCAAGGCTCAGAGAGGGAAAAAAACAGAACATGCAGTGAGTGTTACAAGGATAAAAATGTAGACAGTGCGTGTCTATCCATAGGCAGCCCCTCTGGAGAGACATGACACACAGTGCATTACATGTCCTGTTAATAATTTCAAATGTTCCACAAGTACCACTTTACTCTTTTGTCAGCCCTTATCTGTAATTTTAAGCACCACAATATCCTCTCCAGCTCATTACAGTAGCCAAAGGCTTTAGGGGAAGCAACATGTTGACACCCAAAGGATATATTTGTTTCTTAATGAGACTCCAGAGGATCGTCATGAACGTTAATAAACTCCACACAGACCAAAAAAA
Organism: Plectropomus leopardus; assembly: GCF_026936395.1. NCBI lineage: Eukaryota > Metazoa > Chordata > Actinopteri > Perciformes > Serranidae > Plectropomus > Plectropomus leopardus. The sequence goes on along the minus strand of NC_142197.1, from coordinate 16,699,076 downwards.
AACCCTCAGGAAGGATGATGGTAGAGAAGGGTTTGGTGAACATTTGAAACTGAGCACCTGGAAATATATCAGTTCCCATTAATGTGTAATAAGTGGAGTTTGGTGCTGAAATAGGGATTAAATGATCTAGCTGTTTCTCATGTGTTGAAGTTTATTCTAACTAGAAAAGAGTACAGCAGATAAGAGCTTTATAGTAGACAGAATCACAATTTTGTTTTCAGCTTCTGCGTCCAAAACATGTGTCGCATACATAAAAACAGAGTTGCAAACTCATCAGGGGTGAAAAAGTTGACAAAGATTTTAATTTTTTATATCAGCTTTAAAATGTGGATTTTGAATTTTTAGCATCATGGTATAAACTCATTCTAAAATTAATGTAGTCTTACTGCAACAGAAATAATGTAAAGAGCAAATCAGTTCAGGGCACAAAAAAAACAGCAGCTACGTTGCAGCTAAAAAAAACTGCAGGCAGTCAAAAAACTGACCCCATTTAGATCCCCATAACTCTCCTTGCACCCCATTTCAAAAACTCATTGGATCTACACAAATCTCTCAAATGACCTATTGTGGATTCCATAGATTTATTTTATCAAAGATGCCAAAGAAGCAACACAGTACATAAAATAAGCAGATTGGTTGGGTTTAAATACTGTATATATCTTCAGTTACATCAGAAATATTTGACATTTCTCCGTAATTGAAATCAATCCCCAGTTGTGTAAATGATTATTTTCAGTGCAATATCTCAGTGATTTGGTTCATAGAAACAAGAATATGGCAGAATACAAATGCCCAAAAGAGAATAGAGTGGAGCTGTCTCACCTTGACATTCAGGCAAGACACTACCACATCCCCATTCGGCGTAATTATCGGGACATCCGCACACACGATGCCATTGTCCACATCTATCACTTCACCTGACGAGACAAGAGAGACAAAGACAGACAAATAAACACAATGAGTCTATAAGAGCAGAAGTTGAGGATTAGACTGTTGATGTACAAACATGGCCATGAATGGGATAATACCTACAGAGCAGGAATTATGGGGTTACAAATAAACAAATCCCTGTTTGCCACTTCACTTATCTCTTAGCTTAACTGTGCTCTCTAACAGGAGATTCACTCTGGGGTCAAACGGACATTTACACAAGAATGTTTTTATGCAATGATTCAAACCTTTGCCCTTTATACTGTTGAATGGGCGTAATATCCTGCTAGTGATCTAGGAATTTATAATGCTTATGCAAGTTGCTCCACATAAGGAATTGGTTATATCATATCCATAAAATGTGGGCAGAAACTAAAAGTGTATCTTATACGTGTTGTGTGAATATTTCCTGTTTAGTTGTTGTTAGGACTAATTTGAATATGAAAATAATTGTGGAAATACAGGCAAAAAATAAACAGTGGATGTAACACTGACTGTAACACTGACTACAGTTTGGCTTGAGTTGGGGTTACTTAAGTGCACACAATGCAATGTGACTAACCACCAAACTAGCTTACTCAGACAGCAGAAGTGGTAAAAGTTTGCCCAACATGGCAACAGGAACCAAATGTGACAACCTGTTTCTTTCTTTCAGTTTATTTTAACACAGGAGGGAGTGCTGGTGTGTGCAGGGCAGAACAAGACCTACCCTTTATCTCCAGTGGTCCATCTATGTGCATTTCGGGCTTGCTCTTCTTCTCTGTTCCGGTTGTGGCTGACACAGAGGAGCGCTTGTAAACGCCCCTCTGGACGTCCTCGAACACCACAAACATGTTGTGGACTCGTGCAGTGTAGCCCGCCAGCTCTGTGACCTGATCAACAAACACACATGGGGTCAAAGGTCATTACTGGGTAAAGTCAAAGAAATGTTAGGGTGACCCAAGAGAGGATAAGGCAATGATACAGGTCACGGTCATGGCCACGTGCTGATAGTGATTCTCAACCAGGGGGAATTCTGCACACACCAGAGCTACAGGCAAAAATTGTAGAGCATCCAATCACTTGAAAAAAATAGCAATTACAATGTGATTATAAATTATTTTATTGAGTCACCTGTGACACTTAAACCACTGAGTTTGGTTACTGTTAGGTTTACTGTAGCAAGCAGGTGGGGGTGTGCAGTAAGCTAAAAGTAATGCTAATGATGCTTTAAATAGATAGCTAAAAATGAATAATTCAAATTGTTAACTAAATTGCTAAACTGTTAAAATGGATAAAAATAATGGATAAATGGAAATGTTAAAATAGTCTGCTTCAAGTAATGTACAAATGGTTGAAATAGTTAGATAAAAAGGATGGCTTTTGTTAAAATAGTTAGCTGAAAGGAAAAGAAATGGTTGAAAAAGCTAGCTAAAAGTAATGCAAAAATGGTTAAAATATTTAGCTAAAAGTAATGGATACATTTAAAGTAAGAAAATAAGTCAAAATAATTAGCTTAAAGGGTTGGCTACTGTTGAAATAGTTAAAAACAACGGATAAATATAGTTAGCTAAAAATAATTTAAAAATGGTTGAAATAGTTAGCTAAAAGTAATGCATAAATGGTTGAAATATCTAGCTAAAAGTAACTGATACATTTAAAGTAAGAAATAAGCTAATAAGCTAATAGCTAAAAGGGGTGGCTAACATTGAAATAGTTAGCTAAAAGCAAAGGATAAATATAGTTAGCTGAAAATAATATTGGTAATTAATGGTTGAAACAGCTAAAAGTAATGGATAAATAAATGGTTGAAATAATTAACTGAGTGAAAACTAAAATAAAATATTTAGCTTAAAGGAATGGATATTTTGAAGAAATAGCTAAAAGTAATGAGTGGTTGAAACAGATAGCTAACATACAATTAGCAGTTTAAATAATTGATAAATAGTTAAAATTGCTAAATGTAATGGATCTATTACAACACAATGGTTGGAAACACTTGTTTGTGTCGGTGAGCGGGTAATAATGTATAACAGTATTTATACAAAGCAGATGCTGCTGCTGTGAATCTGCTGTTTGGACTGTAATTTCTAGACTGTATACTCGTGGATCAAATATAATCTCTCAGAGCTGTGTGTTCTTTTGCATTTGTTTACAGTGTGTTGCATAAGCAAACAAATTCACTATGCAACACACACAAAACCACACACACACCTGAAAACCTTCTTTACATAATGTGCAGTAGTCTTTGATAGATGGGTCAATGAAAAAGTATTTTAAAAAATTTAAATCAAGATAAAACAAACAGAATATATTAAAATGTGATAACAGTTGGAAGATGAAAAAAAGCAACTGAAATGATTTTTACGGCACAAAATGGTGTTGACACAAGAATAACACAACATACATTAAGGCATACGAGGAAAAGGAGCAAAACAAATATCTTTATAAGCGGCATAGTGTTCTGAAACTCCTAAGCACTATAAAGAGGAATGAAACAGGATAAATCACCCTCTTGCTTTGGCTTCAGTGCTGCACCCTGCAGCGGGACAGTGCAGGCTATTGACACAGCTTGATTGTATTAAAAAACAAACACCAATTCTGGGAATTCTTGGACACCATGTGCGGCTTTAGAGATGTGACTGCCTCAAAGAAGAAAGAATCAAAACACAAATGAAATGTGGCAAAAAGAAGAGACAGATAGGAGAAGAGTGGAGGACTGAATGTGTAAAATGAAAGAAATGTAAATGTTTAAAATAGCTTCAACCACTTATTGAAATATAGCAGATCAGAGATAATAAAACATGATCCCCTCTGCTGTATGGAAGAAATACCAAAAGCCTCCCTTATCTACATTAATAAAAAAAATGGTTAATGGTAAACTATAGCCCTAAACTTTTCCACCTTCAAACGTAACAACAGGCCCTTTACAACTCAGAAATGGTAAAATTTGTAATCATAACAGTGATATTTTTCTACTATTATTCAGCATGGATCTAAAGATACAAAAACAAGTGATATAACAGGGTTAGTCACATCCTTTTGTTAGTTTGCTTCTCTCTCTCTCGTCTCTGAACAAATCTATTGAAAATAGATCCATAAGTGTTTCGCTAAAAGCAAACAATCATCACTTTGATAGTTGTTAAATCATTGATAGATAAGTGCTTCACAGATATGCATTACAGTGAATTATTCACTACAGCAGTTTGCTTTTTATATTATCATAAATTGAAAATGGGCTATTTTTGGCTACTGGCAAAAGTCAAACAGCATTTATAGCTCTATTAACAGCATTTATCTTTTTGTTTTTGAATACTGGAATGACTTATGTGCTAGCTGTCAGATTTGCCGAAATTGCTATTTGATTTACAAATAGCAATTGATTTACAACTCCCACAAACCATCTTTATTTTGTCTCTCTACTTATACATGGGAAAAGCAATAGAATAAGTGGTCAGCCCACTCTGAAATTATTGGAATCCATCCTTTGCAACACATTCATGCAGAAACAAATAGTATGCAAATACTGTGCAAAATAACAATTAATATCCGTAATCCTTACAAGAACTATCCCCCAAACCTACTACCACCACCAACTGAAGTAAGTGTGTTTATCACAAGCTACAAAACTACCAGCTGAAACATGCAAAACAAATAAAAACAACATTGTGCCTAAGAAGTCCAAAAGACCTTAGGGCTCCAAAAAAGGTGCTAAATTCAGTAAACAGGTGTGTCCTGCAGTGGTTCTTGAGCATATATAAGCAGATTCATGATAAATCCGACCAATATTTGATAACTTTTCAATCCCATTTGCCTAAAAAGTGTCGGAGCACATGGTGCGAGGGAAAGTGAGAGAGATGCAAAAGTGAGGGCTGACAGATCAACAGATGGAGGATTACTCACAGCTAGGCTAAGCCCCACGGGAAGGAAAGAGCTCTGGACACACACACACACACACACACACACACACACACACACACACACACACACACACACACACACACACACACACAAACACAAACACAAACACCAGGATTCACTGCTGGCTGACCTACAGTGACATGAGGGTGGCAGCAGAATCAATCTTCAGGAACTGATGCTTATAAAAGTGTCTGTTCAGTTTCTTTCCTGATATCTGAAGTTGGGCTGCAACTAAAGATTCTTTTCATTGTTAATGAATCTGCACATTATTTTTTCAATTATTGTATTGTCAATAAAATGTCAGAAAATAATGGGATGCCCTGCGTAAATTCCTAAAGCCAAAGGAACGTCTTCAAATGCTGTATTTTATGCAACCAACACAAAGCTATTCAGTATATTATCATCCATAAAAATCAAAAGATTCTAACGTTTAAATACCATGAAACCAGCATGTTTGTTTTTTTTTCTTAAAAAAAATCATTAAACTGATTATCAGATATTAATAGTTGCCATTCATCTTCCGCTGATTTACTGATTGACTGATTGTTGCAGCTCATCTAATGCAGTCTAAAACATCACACGGACTCAGCTGCAGTTTTGTACCAGTCTTGCAGACCTCATGTAGTTCCATTCATACTATAACTCGAGGTCCCCGTCAGTCTGGTGTACCAAGCATGCACACCGATCCGCACTTCATTCCACCTGTCCTGGCTATTTCTGTATTCCTTTAAAGACATATAATATTAATGTGGGCAACAGCAGTTCTACTCGCACAACCTCTCTTCAGGACTAGATGCCAACATTTGATTTCTTCTGCTTCTTCTTAGAAAACCACCTAAAGGTGCATACGCCACCAACTGGACTGCAGTGTGGGACAGGAAATCACGTACTGTAAACTGAGCATGAATACAGTCAGTGCAGACATTAATTTTGGGCTGTGCGCAACACGGAAAGTATGTAGCACTTATCAGGAGACAAACTTCACTCAGTTGCGTGTCAAAAATCTAATATTTACTTCAACACATTAATAAATAAATTGGATTGCACTGTCCCGAATTCCATTTTAGGGTCTTCACAGCTTCAGTGATTATTACTTGCAAATATTTGAAGCTTCGACAGGCTGTGATGAGACATGGGGTGGTGTGGGTAATAGTAATCATATTCATATATGGCGCTTATCAAACACCTGAACCAAACCTGACTTTGGTGGGACTTAGCACCACTGCATGTGTGTAGGAGGGAGAGAACAGAAGGTGGACTATTGCAAGCAATATTTCTTTAAGTTATTAGTAATTTGGAATGCCGCAGGTCGGGTCACATCTTTTTTCCTCAAGAAAAACAGCTTCACTGTCAAGGTTTTGTCCACCTGCCACTGTGGCTGGTGGATTCCAAACTCTACTAGACACTCAATAGATTACCATTGTTTCTTTTGGCTGGTGAGTGATGCAAATCTAACAGCCACTTGCATATTTTACCAGCATTTGGCTGCTGGCTGGTTCATCTCATCTGTTCCTTTTCCTCGTCGGACTGCCAATTTAATGCTTGAAACGGGGGTTGATGACTGTGCTGAGAACACTAGCCTCATTCGTATTTGACACTTGCTTCCTTTTAATTTCAGATCAACTTTAAATGCGGATATGCTGCACTGATATAACTATTTTACATATCATCACTGACAACAAATTTTAAATCTGTGAAAAAAACAACAATAACCACAGAAAGCAAATACGGAGAGCTTAACTCCAGACGAGGATAGCAAAGGCCTTCCATGAACAATAAAAAAAGCAGAGTCTACAAGATGAGTAACAAACTCGGTTGAGCACGTACGTGTCATAGGGCCATCTAACCACTCCCACAACAAACAAACACAGTGTGCACTCATATTAAACTGTTTGGAGGCATGACAAAGGCATACAGCTAAAGGAATGTGCTCCATCCCTGCTGCCTGTTAATAAATTGCACACGCGCTCTCTTGCACATCTCGTGGCCTTGCTTGCAGGGGCTTGCTGCTGCACATGTGACGACACTGTACTCAACACACATTCAGACCAGCGCTGAATGCAGGCTAAAACTTGTATCCTCCAGGGATGTGTATGGAGCCAGAGACTCCCAGTAAAATGACAGTCGTGACAGTGTGCTCTTCCACCGATTTGCACGTGACTGAAATAAAATGATTCTCTTGGAACTGGCTCGTGTTTACAGCAGTCTGAGCCTTCTGTATATTTTTAAAACCAGGCTAGTGTGTGCCTGCCCCTGCGAATTCTGGTGTGAGTGAAGTGGCACAATGGGAAGTTTTTGAGAGGAGTGACTCACACTTAAAGAAGCAGGACAACAACCCACTAGCACTCTTATACAAGTTAAGATTCCACCTCTTCACCACAAGCACATAAAGACGAGAAGCTCACCTGACCCTTGCTCAAATACCACGCATGTTACCAAGGAAATTACTTGAAAAAGTAGATCCCAAAAGCAGACAAGTAGAAACCAGCTGTACTGCAATTTCACCACAAGTGTGCTGCAGCCAAATCCTCTTATAGACTTCAAAATGCAGCCTGGGAGAGAGAGAATGCATGAATGGGTCTTGCTATTTTTTTTGGATTAAAATGCAACGAGAGATCAGGGATTTGGCCCTCGATGAACGAGGCCTTTCATTCAGCGATTCTTTGCTTTTTCAGTCAGTGCTCAAGTAAATTCCCGTGCATGCATGGTAAGCTTCACACAGGGAGAGTCGAGAGAGGTGGATATACAGTACGCATCTGTCAATCGTTCGGCCAATCTGTGCATTCATCCAACCAGCCAGCCATCTGTCCGACCACTTGTCTGTTCAAACCCGGGCCAATGAAGTGACCTTACCACTCATGCTTATACATCTGTCCATCATGTGAATATCTAAGCCTGACAAAATTACAGTAAAACCATAATTCATAGCATATAATATTGTATTAAACATGCTGCACAACTTACGACCGTCACTAGTGAGCTGGATAATGATAATAATGAATGATAATAATAAATATTTTCGTTGTTGTTTAATCTGAGGAATCATTTCTTGATGAATTGGTTAATTGTTTGGCCTTTTTAATGTAAAAAAAATATAATAAAAAAATACTGGAAAAATTCTTCAAAATTTCCCAAATCTCAAAGTGAGGCCTTGAAATGTCCAAAATTTAAATAGATTTAATTAAAAATGTAATTAAAAAAATGAGTAACGCCACATATGTTCTCATTAAAGAAGCTGTTTGACATTTCTGCTTGAAAAATGACGTGATGACTACCTGATTATCAAAACAATTAGCGAATCATTTTCTGCCCGACAACAAATTAATATTTAATTAACCAGTTATTTTCTGCTCTTAACAAGTGTGCAATGCAGTTATCAAGACAGCTGCATTCAAAGGTGGGTTGAAAAGCCAAATGACATAATAAAACATAGGCTTATAAATCTGAACTGCTATTATTTATCACTTTTATTATTACTGACATGTATTTTCTATATTTATAATTATTTTTTTCAGTCCTCCTCTCTCTTGTGTCTTCTTTATGAACTACAAATAAACACACACTCATGCACATACACACAAGTGCCCCACATTAACAACAACTGCTTTGCAATCCCAATATTGCTATGGGTGATGCATATTTTGTCTTGCAGCCTGTATGTGTCAATCAGCTGTATTTGCAGTGATGAAACTTTGTGTTTGTTTGTTTGTTTTTACACTCTTTGTGTTGGTATATCCAGTAAGAAAGAAGCATTTTATTTTGAAATATGAAGTGAAACACCTCTTAAACAGAGACATAGAAAGCTCAAATGAAGAAGAAGTGGTTCCTCTCAGACAAAGACACACTTCCCTCCAGCGGAGCTACATGTACTTCAGCATGTGGCGTCCTCACCTCTTTGTAGGAGGACATGATCCTCTCAATGGCGTCGGCTCCTGATGCCAGCAGGTTACGGGCGGTGGTGAAAGCCTCTGTCCTCTCGCTCACCATCACCTGCGTGTGCCCGTCTGCTGTTTCTAGACAGAGGAAAGACAGATAATGGACAGAGGAGAGAGTGAGACGACTGATGTAAGAGCCTGTGGCACTACAGACATATTTATTTTATATTTCTTTTCACTCTAAAATCTTGGTACTGCGTCTAAAAATAGCTTGTTGCTCCACATTCCCCGAATCAGAGCTAAACTAGGAAAACTGTCACTCTTACAATTCACCTGAAATAATCTGAAAAGGAACTTAAACTTGGACACTCTTTCACCATTGGGGCTGTTTAAATGCTTTATTTTAGATCTTGTTTTAATTGAGTGTATTTTTTTAAAATTATACCTCTACACCATAACATGTTTGTTATCCTGTATTTTTATTTTTTGCTATTGCTATTGTAACTCCTACTTGTTTGCTTGTCGTTTTTTTTTAATGTCTTCGTTCATGTTCGGCATCACCGAAAATAAGGTTCGACTAAATTTAAGCAACAACACTGATCAACCTTCCATTAAGCTGAAGAAAGAGTGTCTTTTCGCTGTGAGCGCGTCGACAAAGTATTCTCACACTACCTGCGAGCATTAGAATAGCATGGAAATAAGTGATTTAAATATCAGCAGTGACACTGGAACAATGGCACAGCAGTAGTGCTCAGCAGACAACAAAGACTCAGTTATCGTTTTATTTTTGATGCAACTGAAATGTCATCAGGGATGTGTGGGAGGCAAATACCGTTCTCACACATGCTAATCAGCCCCTGGAAACAGTAGCTGTTGGTTTGGAGGTGCTAATGACCCTCGTGTGTACTGAGAAATGTGCTTACAATGATTATAGTGGTGCAAAAAAAGTGTACTGCACACAAGATACAAGATCCCTGTGACAAACCGGGCCACCTCAAGGCCTTCTTACTGTTGTCAGCGAAGCCGGTGGCTGTGATGATGGGCACGGCCACCATGACGAGCCCGCTGCCGCTCCACACGTACTTCATGAGGAACTGCTCGATCATGATGTACCAGAGACGCTTTGACAGGATCAGGTTCATCTGGTCCGCCAGAGCCCGGTAACATTTCTGCAGCTGACGCATCTCCACCTGCAAATGCAAATGTTACTTCAGTCAAAGGAAGTAGAATTGAGAAAATGTATTCAAGAGTATTAAGTATTAAAAAAATAACCGCTGTTCTGTCAGTTGGATAATTGATTAATCAGCTGTACTTGTATAAACTGTTTGGTAATTTAATGTAGAACAAAACTGTATAAACTCTTCTTATGTTTTTTGATGCAAAAAAATCTCAATTTGTAAAGTAACTTGTAACTAAGCCGTCAGATAAATGTAGTGAAGTTAAAAGTACAATGTGAAATTTAGCGGACTAAAAGTATGCACTGGCATGAAAAGAAAATATAAAAGTACAAGTACCTCAAATGTGAACCGAAGTACAGTAAGTAAATGTACCTCATCACATTCCACCAGTGCATTTTGGAAACATGAATTTAGATTGTGTTCTCCTTTAATCTAAGATTAAAACATAAAACTGAAGTCATCATCAGCTCCTGCTGGTGTGCAAAGATCAATCAGATTACACTCATGTACACGTTATGACACTGTTTGAACTTTGTTGCTGGATTTAGTTAATCATACTCATATTTCATGTTTACAACTAGATTTTACTTGTAGAAATAGCAAAGAAAGTTTTGAATGTTCATATTTGTCTAATACAGTTAACCGATCCATGTGGGCGTTCAGACTGTGTGTGTGACACTGGGTCATGTGGTCTAATAATGATCTCTTAATGGTGAATATAGATTTGCTTTGTAGTTGTATTCTATTGTGAGTGCTCATAATTGAATTACAATCATATTATTGGCTGTAATATTGCTGCATGTCTGCCGCAACAAATGCAACCTCTATATCAGCAAGACTGAACTTAGAGCCTGCGGGCCAAATTCTGGTCCCCCATAGGGAGCCAGGTGGCCTCCCAAACACTTTCTGATTCTAAATAAAAATAAAGTGATTCACACTAATTGTTTTTGTAGTTTTAGTATACGTAAGGTGCTAGAGCGCATAAAACAGTGTCAAAATGGAGCCTGTTTATCAAAAGTGGAGGATTCCCTGCACCACCCAGACAGGGGTCCAAGCTTTGCCCCTAATGTCCCAAAATCCTAGACATTTCCTAAAACCCTGGTAAAGTGCTAAGATTTTAGAAAAGTCCTAAAATTCAAGTAATGTGCAAAAAACCTAAAAATGTGCTAAAATCTTGGAAATGTCCTTATCAAAAAATCCTAGAAACATCCGAAAAAAAAACTAGAAACGTCCTAAAAATCCTAATCACATCTTTCAACCATTTTAGAAAATGTCCTTAAATCCTACAACAATGTCCTAAAATCTTTGAAATGTTGCAAAAATCCTAGAAATATCTGTGGTTGCTGCGGCTGGCCCTTGACCTTCAGTCATTTTGCAAAAGTGGCCCCCAAGCAAAGCAGGTTGAGTATCCCTGTATGTCCGCCTCCGGCCCTGCATACCTTGTGTCCCCTGTAGAAAGCAATCTCCTCTGCATTTGCAATGATCCTGGAGTGCACATAGCGCAGGTAGCCTTTCCTGTGAGCCTCCTCGGCCACCAGCTTGCCAAATTTGGGCGAGCAGGCACGCAGGACCTTAGCCGTGGCAAAGACCACCAGCCCGGCCAGCAGGGTGGGCCCGCTGGCGTTGGCCCCCCTGGACCTGGCGGTCTGTATGAGCGTGTAGGAGGTGAGCATCACGTCCAGGATGGGCTTTGTGAGGTTGGAGTAGAGGTGGGCCACGGACTGGGAAAACATCATGACATCCTCGGTGAGAGACTGGTCCGGGTTGGCGAGTCTCCCGTCCATGTTGCTGACTCTGTAGTAGGTCTGATCGGTGAAGTAGGTCCGGTAGGCATGGTCCACCAGCCGCGTGCGGAAGGCCAGAGCCAGTTTGCACTCCAGGTACCGGATGGCGCTGTTGACGAACGTGGCCGGGATGGCAATGAGGAGCCATTTCATCAGCTGGATGATGAAGCTCTTGGGCTCCTTCTCCACTATCGTCTTTACTATCTTTCCATCCAAACTGGCCACGTAAATAGACAAAAACGTCCTGGATATCAGCGCCACCGAGTGCAAGGAGAGCAAACCCAGCTCTTTGGACACAAGCTTAGGGAAGAGGATTTTACCAAGTTCGAGGATCTGCTTAAAAAATTCCGCATTTACCCCGGGGGATGTCTTCTTCTGATCCGCGGCGCATATCCGTGTTTTTACCGAACAAGTGGAGCCGTTTTCCGCCTTTGATATTTTGCGATTATTCCTCGGAGCTTTGTTTTTGCTGAGCTGCTTGCAGATGATGGGGTACAGTGTTTTGACCCCGTAAGCGGCAGCCGCAAGAAACACGGCTCGCTTCGCCGCAGCCGTGCGGTCCCATTTTACTTTGGACGCCGCATCGAGGATGTTGGACATTTTTCAACCGTTAGTCGTCTCTGCTGACGATCCGTACTACACCCATCCCCCAAACCCGACTCACCGCGTCGACATAAATACAGAGAAGGACTTCTGCTGGTAGGATTGATGTGAAGCGAGCGCGATACATGATGTACCGCTACATCCTGCTCTTTTTTTTGTACCAGCGTCAAGCGATAAAAACTACAAATGTTTTACTTCCGGTTTGTAGTTTTCAAAATAAATCCTCAACTGAAATATACACAAGAAAACAAAATGACGATCAGTGTCATCTGTTGTATGTTCCTGTGTCATATTATTTGTGTTTTGTTATGTTTTTACCCTTGCTGCAACACAAATTGCCCTCTGGGACAAATAATAAAACTGAACTGAATTGAATTTGTTCATAAACATATTTAAAATATATATATATATATATATATATCAAGTGTTTTACACATTTTCCTTTTTTCCAAAATTATTCCACTTTTTTAAAACTATTATGCCTTTTTAAAGCTCACCAAAACTCTATAAAGGTCAGCTTTCCCTACATTATAATGCTTTGTCAAGTGTGTGGTTTTATTTACAAAATAATAATAATAATAATAATAATAATAATAATAATAATAATAATAATAATAATAATAATTCTGCTTTGACTGCTACACATCTTTGTTTTGCATTTTTAAACACACTAATTCTGTTTCTACATATGAACTTGCATAATGTAGTGTCGTGTAAATTTGAATTTTTTAATTTATTATATCTATTGTATTTTTGAACACAGACTATTCTCTGTTTATATATAGTAATGCTATGGACCTTTCTCTATTTCCTTAACAAAGTCATTATTATTATTATTATTAATATTATTATTATTATTATTATTATTATTATTATTATTATTATTATTA